>NC_082381.1:78709746-79016235 GCF_027477595.1 Haemorhous mexicanus | reverse complement strand
ATTGGAGTTAACACCATAATTTCATAAACTTTAAGTGTTGTTTCTCAGTTGTTGCTAGGGCTGCACGCAGGGTCAAACAAATAGATACAGGTCAAGGTTTTAATTGCTTATCAATATTTCAGTGAGGACTACAAATTTGCCACATTTTTTCTATGAAAGGAAAATGATAGCCATGATACTATTTTTTTAATCTAATAAGATGTCACTCATTCTATAATACTCATGTTTTTAAAGTGAATTCTGATCTTCTCATAGTTGAACAAAATATCTTCAGTGAAGTATCTTTTTACGCATTAAAAAGCTCCTGAACAGCTAGTTTTGAACTGTCTAGACATTCTGAATTCAGCTGTTATTTTACAAGCTAGGTACCATTGACATTTGAAATAATAATTTCTATTATTTTGTATAGAAAGAGGCATTTTTAGTCATAAAATGGCTCAGAGCCTAGATCATCAAAGATAAGTGTTCCCAAAGTGGTCAATTCAGAGGCAAATTATTCCTTATTCACAAGCTCATACAGTGGTGGCAGAAGGGGAAAGTGGCAAGTCCTTCACTGGGGCAGTGAAAATCCTTCTCTTACAAAAACTGCGCATGTTTTGACTTCATTTTATCAGTCACCAGTGACAACCACTGCTCTGGAGCTTTCCATGGACATTTTGCCTGACCATAGGCCTATGGCTGGGCTTTTGGGATCCACCTGGAGGGATCACTGCTTAGCACAACAGAGGCAAGCAGATCCAAAGAGCACCTGGATTCATAAAAAGACCTGTGTCACCTGGAACCTCTCACTATTTTCTAGAAGTCCAAGTTGCTTTCTTTTTGCCCCAAACTAGCTGCAAATAAAACAAAATGCTTCCCCTTCTAAGCTGTTTCTGAGCTGGAATAGTCTGCCTAGACCAAAAGCAGCTCTGGTCCTGGCTTCTGCTGCACAGGTATTTGGCATTATTTGTTCAATTACTGCAGTGATAAGGACAGCCAGCTCCTTTGACAGTTTCCCTTCCTTCCTTAATTTGTTTTACTCTGTAGGAGCCATGGCCAGCTAATGGTCACTGGGGAATAGCAGGAAGGCTCTGGATTAATATTTGCACCAAGGTAGCACGGTGAGGTTGGGATGCATCTTTTCCAAGATGAGCCTGGAGCACCCCATCTTCTATTGCTGATCAAATCTTCAGGCACACAGAAGTACTGGCTCAGGAAGACCTTCAAACTCAGGACCCATCACATCATAAGCCCCTTTTTTCACAGCCAGGCCTCTTCCAGCTGTAAACACTGGACCTACAAGTTCCTGTCAGACAGCTTAGGGGGTGTCCTATAAACATTTATAGGCTGAAGCTTTACAATCTCTCTGTGAAGAGAAGCCAGGTATTTTCTCTGCTGTAGCAAATTCCAGGCGTCTTGCTGTTCTGATCCACTCTGTAGCTGGATGGAACAGCAGCTGCTTGAGTGTTCAAAATTCCTGTGATTTCAAATGCATAGCTGGAGATGCCAAAAGGCAACAGAGAAGCATGTCCTGCAATAGATCTCTAGGAATCTTTTATTTTATTTCCTTCCCATTTTGGATATTTAAGATGGCAACCATCCGTCTGAACCAAAGATGTCTCAGTGGTTATGCTAACAGAAATCTGACATCAAAGACATTTCAAAGCTGTTGTTGAGCATGTTTTGAGTGTGCCTTGAGGCTGAAATTTCAGTAAGACAAAGGTTAGGGCTGTGGCTTATGTTAGCTTGATTCTCTAACCTGGTAAAACCAGAGTCTCATTCAGCTTCCCTCCAGCAGATAAAGTGGGTTAGATAAGGCAAAAGATATCTATGAAAAATTTTAATTTGTCCTGTGAGATATTTTGATCACAAAACCTACTACTATGGCAAACACAAACACATTTAGAATTCATCATAAAAATAAAGGGCAAATGTCAACCAAAACCTTTTACTGCTGTAGAATTTCTGCCATTAAATATCTTTATTGGTGATTTGGAAGAAAACAGAAAATCAATGCAGAGAATATTTTCAGATGAGACAAAAATTGGCAAGACAGTAAATTAGGAAGACTGGTTAGATAGGGTGAACTGGGTCACTTGCTGAAGTCAGTGAAATTTAAGAATCTGCTTTCATAAAGAAAGGAAAAGCAAAAGGAAAGATGAGAGGTCATATATGAGGGGGGCTGTATGCTGAAGTTCGTGACACTGCAAAATAGCATCACAGTAATCACAAGCTACCATCTGACTCTGTGTTTATAATGTAATGGAAAAGATGTAATTACTAAAATTTGAGCCTGAAAAAGTAACAGAATACCAATGTTGTGTGCAGTGATAAATTCAGATTTGCAAGTTTGTGCATCTGCACTTCGAAATTACATTTTTAAGCACTCATGAGAGCAGAAAAATTAAAGTGCATGGAATAAACCTAAAGAAACTCAGTGTATTTATCTCATTTAACAGAAGAGAGAGGTGACTTGAGCAGAGTTTGCAAGCACCCCCTGTGAAATAGATTTCTAATGGAAGCTGCACCTATTCCTGGCCTGAAAAGAAAGAACACAGACCTGGGATTGGAAGAAGGTAGTTAAAAAATGGCAGCTAGGAAAAAGGAGAAAGCTTGAAAAGTCAGTCATGGAATGGACAGAGTCAGTCACAGAATGGTTTGGGTTGGAAGAAAGTTAATCATCTTGTTTCAACCCCCTGCCATGGGCAGGGACACCTTCCACTAGACCAGGTTACTCAGTCCCATCCAGTCTGGCTTGGACAGGTTCTCCATCCCTCTCACCAACCTGGTGGCCTCCTCTGGGCTGACTCCAGCAGGTCCCTGTCCCTCCCGTGCTGGGAGCCCAGAGCTGGATGCAGTGCTCCAGGTGGGTCTCAGCAGAGCAGAGCAGAGGGGCAGAATCCCCTCCCTGCCCTGCTGCCCACGGGGCTCTGGATGCAGCCCAGGACACGTTTGGCTCTCTGGGCTGGGAGTGCCATGGCAGGGCATGTGCAGCCTCTCACCCACAGCACCCCCAGTCCTTCTGGGCAGGGCTGCTCTGGGGCTGCTCATGCCCAGCCTGTGCTGGTACCAGGGGATGTCCCAGACCAGGTGCAGCACCAGTACTTGGATTTGTTAAACCTCATGGTGTTCCCATGGGCCAAACCTTGAGCTTGTCTGGGTCTCGCTGAATGGCATCCTGTCCTTCAGGTGTGTCAAACCACCTCAGCTTGGTGTCACCTGCAAACTTGGTGAGGATGCACTTGATTCCCTTGTCTATGTTGTTAATGAAGATACAACACTGGTCCCAGTAAGGACCTCTGGGTGTTCCACTTGTCACTGATGTCCTTTGGGGCTCAAAGGCATTGACCTTTACCCTGTGGATATTACTATCCAACCACTTTCATATCCCTCTAACAGACCACTTGCCAAATCCATCTCTCTCCCTAAATGAAACATGTAATCTGAACAGCCCAGCTCATGAGCATGCACAATGTGCTGCTTTCACCAGGACACAACCTCCACATAGTTCAAACTACAGAGTTTTCCTTTAATCAGAACTAGTACTGTTAAGGACACAACAGTCCTCTTACCAGCAACCTTAATTTGTTAATCTGGGGCTAAATATTTACAGTCATTCTCTGAATAAATAAAGATAATGAAAGAGAAGAAAGAAACCTGTTGCCCTTGTGGCTTTAATTTACAGTGGGTTTGGCACTCCATATACTACGTTTCTTTTTCTCAGCAGGCAGCTCTCATTCAAGAGGGACAGATGTCATGGGCTGTTACAGAGGACACAAAATGTTCTCCCTTCAGAGATTTCTTTTATTGCTTTTGCTATGAAAGGTCTTCAGGCTCAAGACCTAAGAGCCCCATGTGTGTATGCACAAACAGCGGGGGTCAGTCAGACTCTTTAAATCTGTCTGGGGACTCTTGGTAACTGTGAAGCCAATTCAGCACCAGCTTCTCACAGCTGTTGGCCACTAAAATACATCCAGGGAAACCAACAGCTTTCAGATCTGAGCCCGGCAGATTTCCTGTATGAAGCCAGCATAACACATCTGGCCACCAGAAAATAAATAGCTTTTCTGAATAACACTTTCTTCCTCAGTGGATTGATTATATATTTAAACAAAAATCCCAAAGAGATCATCTATGGTCAAGACATTATGTTGTTTGTGTCATAATTGTCACGATATGCTGGAAAACTCTGTCAAGAAGAAAGACAGGAGAGGGTCCCCTCCAGCATCCTGCACAAAACTGCAATGAAGGCACTCACTCTTCCAAACATGAACTCCAAGGATGTGGCAGCTAGTAGGCAGACTACCCAAAAGTTTCTGTCCTATGAAGAGCACTGACCAACACTCCTCAAAAGGAACATTTAATTTCAGAAATATTGGAACTATCCATTTTGACATTGTTCATGATTACTCACAAAACCTGAATTAATGCAAGAAAGGTTTCAAACACTACAATACTCTACTTTTCAGAAACTAAACTTCCTAGCATAATTTGTTCCCACTGCTACTTCCCATTTACACAGACACATTCTAAAGAATGGTCTGTGTCCAAGAACAGTCCAAGGGTAAGGGGGACTGTATTGGATGGAAAATTTCAACTCCAGTTTTGGTTACCTTTCTGCAGTTTCAGACCTAATAAAGGTCATGGCCATGTCAGTCACAGTACCAGAATAAAAGCTCCCTGAACAAAGTTTCCAATGTATTAGTGGCACTTTTTACCTCCTCACAAGATTGTTACAACAGCAGTCAGTGAACCCTGAGATATGGGTTGTTTAAATGATTTGTTGAGCTTGGTAGAGAATGTTTTTGTGTTCCCCATCTCTCTACTCTTTGGGATACCATGAGTCCAACAAGGCATGAAACACACATTTCCCATTTGGAGGGTGACTGCAGGTCAAGCAGACTGATGCTGATTCCGAGTGGGTGTTGGAAAGGCAGAGGAGCAGCAGATCCAAAGCCCCAGCACCCTGGCACAAGCCAGTGCTGCCTGCTCCCAGCAGGGTCCTCACGTAAACGGGGTACCCTGCTCAGTCAGACCACCCCTGTGGGAGGGCAGAGCGTGCCAGCAGGAAGCTTCAGCCAAAATCTGAAGTTTGCTGATCATGTAACAACAATAATTACCATGACACGTTCTTGCTCCCATTAACTACAGCAGGATCTGGCAGCTGCAACATCCCCTCTGCCTCCTTGCCTAAACACAAACTTGGAAGAGAGGCATGAACAGAAAAGAAGTGACCCAGGAGCAACAGGGATCTGTCAGCTTCCAGGTGGCACACAGGGAGCACTTGCCGGCAAGAGGGACATCTGCTGAAAGCAAATTCCTGCCTCATGCTGGAGCCTGTGGGTGCTCATGGCCTCCCCTCCGTTTAGATATAAAGCAAAACTTCAACTTCACAGGGCTGTGAAGCTGTCACCAGCTGGGCTCAACATCTCATCAGATGGGCAGGAGGGTTAAATCAGTCACTTCTACACCCACAGCTGCCAGGGGAAAAAAATATCTCACTTGTCTTCCAGTGCCTGTGGCACCCAGTGCTTGCAATGACTACCAGGGCCAGGGTGTGTCCCATGAAGGCTGGGACTAGCAACAGAGTCACATGGAAAGAACTTCCAAAAGACCACCATTCATTAGCTTTCAGATAAGCACTGCAGCACAGGACAGTAATTTTATCAGCCAGCACTGTTTGTTATGAGTCTGATTCATGCTCCCACTTGTTATAACCCAACAATATTTTTACTTCCAGAGCCAAGCAACAAGGAAATACACTTCCAAGTGGTAATTAAATGTCAAGCTTCTTTAGTTCAGCTATTGTATGAGACAGATAACAGACATAGGAGAATAAACAGGAAACAGTGTCTCCATGACTGCCATCTGTATAAATAAGTATGTGGGGAGCTTAAGGTTCACTGCATTTCTGTTCACAGTGAGTCCTGATGGGGTTGCAATAAAACATTCCCTCTCTGATAACTCATTGATCAGCTTCCCTCACCCTGGAGTTTTCCTGATGGCAGTTTCCCATTAATGCCACATTTACCATCACTCAAGTATGCCAATGTTGCAAGTGGGAGCTTTCCTTACCACCAGCACCAGAGTAAACTGCAGCGCCCTTTGCCCAGAGTGGTGGGTGAGAGGCTGCACATGCCCTGCCATGGCACTCCCAGCCCAGAGAGCCAAACGTGTCCTGGGCTGCATCCAGAGCCCCGTGGGCAGCAGGGCAGGGAGGGGATTCTGCCCCTCTGCTCTGCTCTGCTGAGACCCACCTGGAGCACTGCATCCAGCTCTGGGCTCCCAGCACAGGAGGGACAGGGACCTGCTGGAGTCAGCCCAGAGGAGGGCACTGAGAACGATCAGAGGGCGTGAGCACCTCTGCTGTGAGGAAAGGCTGAGAGAGCTGCAATTGTTCAGGCAGGAAAAGAAAGGGATTTGGGGTGACCTAATTGTGGCCTTCCAGTATCTGAAGGGAGCCATCAAGAACAATGGAGAGAGATTATTTGTAAAAGCATCCAGTGACAGGACAAGGAAGAATGGCCCCAAACTGATAAAAAGTAGGTTGAGATTAGATATTAGGAAGAAATTCTTCCCTGTGAGGGTGATGAGGTCCTGTCACAGGTTGCCCAGAGAAGCTGTGGGTGCCTCATCCCTGGAAGTGCTCAAGGCCAGGTTGCATGGGGCTTTGAGAACCTGGTCTAGTGGAAGGTATCCCTGGCCATAGCAGGGTGTTGAAACTAAATCATCTTTAAGGTTTCTTCCTATGATTCTACAATTCATTCTCTGATGTCTCAGGTCCTAGTCAAAGACACCGAGTCACTGAATCCAGACCATCTCACCTGCTTTTAACATGACAGACATAGAGGTAACTCCAGAGATCTAGCAAAAGACTGCCTTCCAAAAGATCCAATCCCAACAGGAAAATATTTTCCCCTGTCCCAAATCTTTAACTTTTATCTATCAAATGATAACTTGATGACTCATAATGGTAATTCGCATAATTAAGAGAAGCTTTCAAGAATCTTGATATTTTCTTTTTCATTAGTTTGTGATACCAAGTTGGCACCGAGTGGTGCCCAGGTTATTTAGCAGCTCCTTGGCTTCCAGAGACTCCTTTAAAAATCCTGACAGAGCTTACAGACTGTGACTGGCCACTCTGAGGGTCCTGTGGTTATTTTTCATTCCCTGGGTCTTACTGCTGTAACCACTACATCTGTAAGAGAAACTTGTACTTCTTTGTTGGCACATCCCAGGTTTTGTTCCTGTGAGTGTGCTGGAGGTATCTGCATTTGTTCACCAAGACAAAAGAGGAGGTTGGGTGTCAAGGATTTTTTGCAGGTTGAGGAGTTTTTGCAAGACAATGGCCACATTCGGCCAATGCACAACCCAGCCTGCTTGGGATAATGGACAATGGACACGTTCACAAACAATGGATAATGGACATATTCAGAAATGGGGTCAGTATATTCTTGGAAAAGATACAGGAAGAAAGAGTCATCAGGACCCAGAAAATTTTTCAGCAAGCTTGAGAAAGTGAGAAAAAAGAGAAGTCATGGGTGGGCCAGACAATCACAGCAAGACGCGTGAAAAATTAGATGATCCAATCAGCATCCAATTTTAGATGTGTGAACAGCTAGGATTAACCAATCATGTATCAGCTAGAGATGTGTGGACAGTAGAAACTTATTATAAATATAGTCTTTTTAGGGATAGTAAATTTGGCTTCACTGGATCACATTGGTTATGGCGTGATGTCCCTGAACCTCCGCACTCTGCAGCTGGATCAGTCAGTGGTAGAAATAAGTAATGGCAGAAATGAGCTCACCTCATGTGAGCTCCCCATATTCTACTGATGGAGTAAGAGCTAGGGAGGCTGCTGTGCTGGGCAGCAGCAATAAACCATGTTTCTTGTTAATCACCATTTTGAAACACAGTCAGACCAGCCAATCCAAGGAAGACAGAGGTGTCTGGCACCAACTCCTGTTCTCCAGGGAACATGAGAATACATGAATACAAGGATAGGAATTGAATATCCTCTGAATACAAGGACAGGACATTCAGCAAGGCTGAAATTTCTCCCTCTTAAGTCTGCAACATATTGCATTTCTATATCCACAAAATTAAACTATCAGTTCTGCTGCATCAAGTACCTCTGTCTGGAACACCCCACCTGGAATCCCCTTCTCTTACCTCATCTTGTCACCATGCTGGTTTAATTTTGAGCTGATGTTGGAAGCCAACAGGCAGTTCCTTTGGTGGGTGCTTGTGGCAGGACGCCTGCACCTGAGCCTGCTGAGCCTTTCAGGCCAGGTTATCTCTTTATGCACCAACCCCCTCACCACAGAGAGCTGGTGCATAGAGATAACCTGGCCTGAAAGGCTCAGCAAGGGGCATCTGACACCAAAAGGGCTCAGGCCTCAGCTAAGAATCAACATCTTAGTATGGAGAGCTGATGTGGGAAGAGATAAAAGAATATTCTTGACTAAGAGACCCTGTACAAACTATGAAAGACACACAAGATATCACAGTAGCAGAAGGCCTCTACACACACACCCTGAAAGTGTGAGAGACCTCTCCCCAGAGTTTGGACACACGGTTACTTCCCTGAGGATTGAGGGAAAGGATCTCCACCTGAGTCCCACCAACAACTGGATGGTAAGTAAGACACATTGAATCCCAAGCTGTATTATTTCTTCACTAGCTGTAACCTTAATAGGTACCTTTAACCTCAGCTGTATTTACTTACTAGGAGTCTCTTTTTGTGCTAATTCCTGTGTAGGATTAGTTCATTTAAGTCTAATGTCTGTTAGCTTTATGTCTATTAAATAAATAATCCATTCTATAATAGACCAAATCAGCCATTATTAAAGAACTCACAAATGAGAGTGGGTTTTGGGGTGCTGGCCACCACAAAAAAGCTACTGTCTGCTGCCAGAGGCCAGGGCAAAAGGCAAGGACTTATCTAAACCCCCACATCCATTTGTGACAGGCTGCTGGGCTGAGCCAAGGGGGTGCTGCAAGCTGTGCCACGCAGTGCAGCCACCACGGGATCGGCTCGCCAGGCTGTGCTGAGCCCTGGCTCATCCAGGAATGGGACTTGGCAAAGCAGAGGGAGCTTCCACTCACTCCTCAGATGATCCAACCCTCTCCCTCTGAGCACCTGTGCAGGGTGCTGCCCCCGTGGGCTGGACTTTCTGAGGTAAGAAGGAGCAACTTCCTGCGACTGCCACAGGGTGTTGTGAGGCTGAGCGCACGCTCGGACGCACGGGTGGAGTTGGGGACAGAGTGAGAAGTGGTGGCGCTCTCTGCCCCAGCCTGACTGTGCTCCTTGGCAGCACAGCACGGATCAGGGCTGGTCTGGCCAGGTTTCTGGGCACAAGCACCAGCAGGACTGGCAAAACTTGAGTGTTGAGAAGATTCAGGGTGGGGGGCACAGGGCATGGTAATATTATATACAATTCTTCAATAGACACAACAGACACTCTCACTTGCTGCCAAAAAATTAAGACATATCTGCTTAACCACTAGAAGTGGTAAGATTTCCTTTATTTCATAGAAAGCAATGAATCCTTTTAGTGCCTATTTTACTTAGCACCATATTCTTCTACTTTTTCCCCTCACCCATTGTAATGATCTTTTTTTATGATGGAGTATCAATCACCAAAACAACTCAGTGATGGGGACCCCTGACATATAAAAAATATTTTTAATGCTTTTTCCCCCCCCACCCCTGGAAATTCCATTGCACAAATCTTCTTGCACTGGAAACACAAAATACCAGAGACATCAAACATATGCAATGCAATTTATTGAAGCTTGAAACAAATATGTCATCATAGTTTGCTTTTTAAAGTTTGAAATGTTAGAACAAGCTGTGAATGTGACAAATACACATTTTTTCCTGAGCAGTCTGTTGAAGCTGATGTGTCTCGAGCTAATACAATAATAACATGATAATACACTTCTGCACTTAGTATTCAATTCAGTTTTGAGACTAACGACCATCTGGGTTCAGATCATAAATCCACCTTTACTTAAGAACAGTTGTGCCGTAATAGCAGTGGCACTGCTCTGTTAAAACAGTTCATGTTGTCACAGTATTTTTCCTAAAGTTTTAAGCTGAGAAAAAGTAATGACTGCGTTTCCCTGGGTAGAATGATTATTCTGACTAATATCCATAATATAATTTATTCACTTTTTATTCATTTCAAATGAAATAACAGCTCCCTGAAGAAAACAATGTAGGCAGAAATGGTTTAACTCCATACTAGCCCTAAGGAGCACTGGAAAGGAAAACTCCTGTAGGCATTTTCCTCCAACCTGCACCACATCCATACAGTCAGCTCCTTTCTCATTAGCTCTAACACCTGGTGGCCTCCTTCTGCTGACCTGTTTGGATAAAATGTTATGCAGGTATCTCTGTGCAGAGAGTAATCTAATCTGGAACTTTGTCCCACCCAAATTCTCCAGAATGGAGAATGTGAGGAGCATCTGCAGTGCCCACCAGTCCAGGTTGTTTGGCTGTCAGGAACTGCTCTACACCACACAGCCTGAGCCTGAGCCCTGCCCAAATCCTTCCTGAATCAGGCACGACACCTCTGCTCCTGCACATGATTCAATACTCCTGTGTCCAGAGGAGTGAGAACTGCCCAAACTTCTATTGCTCAAAGGGTCCCCAGAAGGAGAGAAGCAAACTGTGAAACTTAAAAAGCATCATGTCTGGCATTGGCCAGCAACACCACAGACATATATTATTGTAAGAGTGTGTGCATGCACACACATGCACCATTGCAAGTCATCCCCATGTCTGTTACCCTAGCACCACACTTTTAACAGTGGATTTTGTTTAATCAGCACCTAAAACTGGGGTTATATTGCCATCACAGAAGTTAATAAATCCAACTTTACCATGCTGCACATTTTGAACTCCCAGAGACTTCAAGTGAAGAAGAAAGTCCTTAGTCAAAGGACACAAACCTTTGAAAAATGACAATTAGACTCGTGGCCATCACTAGGTTAATATATCATAGCCAGGCTGAAATACTTCTATTAACTTTCATAAAGGTCTGTCTAGAAAAAAAGCTAGTTATTCATAGTTCTGTAATCACAGTGACACTTGGATTTATGACTATGTGTCTCATCATATACTGCATAAAATGTGCATTTCCCTGTACTACTATCTGAAATGGTAAGGTAAGTAGGGTGCAAATCTGAGATTTTCGAAAAAGCCAGAAGAACCAAGGTGTCTAAATCCTACCGAATTCCAAAGGAATCTAAATATCCGCTCTTGTCCAGCTCTTTTCAAAATGCCCAGCTTTGTTCAAAAGGTCTGGTCTTGGTTCCCTGAAGTTTGTTTTAGCATTTTCTTCACTAGCAAAACAGATATGCAACTTGACTAGAGGTGCCCTCATGCCTGAGGCCCGAGGTGTGCAGATACTACTCTGGGCCTCAGATTGCTGTCCCAAGAGCCCTCAGCTCCACTATGATTATGGATTTACACTGTGGGAAAAGTCTGCTGTGAGTGAGGTGGTAGAGGGCACTTGTGAATGTGGGCTTATGCTCTACCAGGAGATACTGGATGGCATGACTGCTCTATCACTGAACATCTGTGTGAACTACAGAGTTTCCAGTTCCTAGCTGGCCTTTATGCTGATGGTGTAAAATTGATTTCAAAACGTAGTAAGGGTAATTTCCAGCTGAAA
The DNA here is from genome assembly GCF_027477595.1 of Haemorhous mexicanus. Lineage (NCBI taxonomy): Eukaryota > Metazoa > Chordata > Aves > Passeriformes > Fringillidae > Haemorhous > Haemorhous mexicanus. The sequence continues at coordinate 79,004,569 of NC_082381.1, read as the reverse complement.
TGCCTGCATGCCACATTTGAAGCTGCAGGAAAGGTTTAAGTCTGTAAAGCTGAATTCCATCACATAAGTTAACATGAAAATAACAAAACTGTTTAGTTGGGACAGCTCACTGCTCTTTCCTTCTTTTTAATTTGTCAAAGAACAGAAAGATTACAGTTTTTAAATACAAAATACTCAACTTCCAATTGTCCTTACCTGTATCAGCTTAGAACTCTTTTGCTTTCTCACTATGTGACTCCTTTACTCTTCATGCTGTAAAGAGTGGAAACCATTACAGTGAAGGTTCCTGGCTCCTCTGTTCAGCAGCTGTAACACTCTTGAACTAATTGAAGCTGACCATTAACATAAAACTGGTGGAAGTGAGAAGTCAAGAGAGAGAGAACACCACCTTTTCCAAAGGGTAAGTTCTGAGGTTAAATTTTTGCTGCAGAACAACCTTTATGCTCCATCAATTTCCTGACAGCTTTTTATGCGCTGCTGACATGCATCATTTGTGCCTGAATACCTGCAGCTATAGAGACTGGCAACAGTCTTGAGCTGGTTGCCTTATCTAATCTCAAATGGCCTTGGACAGTTAATTTTAAATGGAGAGGAACTACAGATGATACATAAGAATGTTACTGCCTGTCTAGCAAAAGATCTGCAAAACCAAATTTTTCTTTATACTGAAATTATTCTATCAGATGGAATGTATAAAACTGTCTAAAAGATATTGCTGGGTTTTCCCCTAAATGTGTAAAAAAGACATGTAGATATGGCACTTAGGGCCGTGGTTTAGTGGTGGACTTGGCAGCACTGGGTTAGAGGACGGAATTGTTGATCTTAAAGATCTTTTCCAACCTAAAGGTGGTAGATGCAAATGTCTTGGTTTTTGTGGTACCAAGAAATGCTGCTTAAAATATATTTGGGAACTTAACATCCCACATTTTATGGGCTTTTCAGGTTACAGCAAGACATTTGTAGAAGAAAACTGTCAAGAACACGTTATGGCTGAGGTATCCTTTAGAGGTTCAGTCAAGTACTAAGCAAAGATTTTTTTTCTCCTGAAAAGAACAAGTTTCAATTCATCCTGCCTATCATAATCAGATATTACAAAACTCTGCTTTTAAGTTTATCAAGTAAGCAATGAATTTAGAGAAATACTGCCACTTCACCTTGATTCCTAAAAAAGAAAGGCAAGAGAGCATAAAGAGAACTGACCCATGGCACAAGTATGTTTTTTTTGCCCCAAGGGCCACCTTCACTAAGCACTCTTGAGTAAGCAGTGCTGGTGTTTCAAGTGGGTTTTGGAAAAGAGATGGAAGAACAAGTTAAACATTCATTACAAAAAAATTAGAAAATTCTTGCAAGCCTGTTTCTAGTGTCTATGCATGCCTAAGTACTAGCCACTGGTACACTGAAAATTACATTATAAATTTTGGACTATTACAGAGAAAAAAATGGAGGCAGTAAATTATGACTGATAATCCTAGGTGATGTGCTTTCCCAGTTTTCATCACAGATTTCCATTTATGCTGTATGGTTCAGAAAAAAATAAGCAATGCAAAACTTGTAAACAGAAGCTCTGTTCAAGAATAAAACAGCTAGTGCCAAGCTGCTTGGTTGTTGTTTTCTTAGTTTTGAGGTGGTTTTCTCCTAGATTTTGTGTAATTTTGTTTGAAGCCTCGCTGATCCCCATGTCTTGCTTTGCTGCGAATTCGGGGCTGACTACACGTGTAGCAGCACTGAGTCTGTATTGATGGCAGCAAGCACTTGCCAATGCCTTTCAGCCTCTGGCAGAAGTGAACTGACAGCTGGTCTTTGCTGCAGGGCAGCCCTGTAGTGAAGAAGATGACAAAAATTAGCTGTACTTTGCTGACACACTCCCTGAATTTCTAGAATTTTGACCTACTTTATGCCAGATGGTCATGTCTATTAGGGGTCTTTTTTATGGTGGCTTTCTCTTCCCTTGTATTATGGGTCAGCTTGACCTCCCACTGAAATTCTAGGATCTTTTAGTGAACACACGATCTTCTGTTGTGGAAAACACAGCACTCATGACTGTTCAGTGAGACTTTACTCTCGTGGCAGACACAGCTGATCTATGTTTTCCACTTCGACTCTTCTGCTGATAAGGACTGCCAGAGAAAGCCTGCCAACAATGATTTGAATTTGGTACTTTTGCATTCTTGCAACTGCCCCTAAGACAAGCACGTGCTGGCAGGGTGCTGCACAGCCAGGCAGGGCAGGCAGGAGAGTGCAGACAATGCAACTGCATGTTCAGCTTGGCTATCCTTTGATTCCTGCAGCATTAGAATATGGCAGGGACTGCTGCTGTCTGTACCACCATGGTGATAGGTCTGTGGTAGCTCCAATGGACTGAGATGGGCCAGATTTAACCAGATATTAGAAAATGCAGGTCCTCAGCTGTGAGAAGACAGAGTGTGCAAAAGAAGGAAGATGGTATATTGGTAGGGCTGTTGTCCAGCAAATCCCTCAACACTGCAATGGGGGAAATTCAATGAAAACTTGTATACAGGTAGATTAAAACAGATGAAAGCAGTTTTTTTCACACCAGGCTGTGAACCTCTAGAATGGGTGTCCTCAGGATATCCAGCCCCCAGAGCTGGAAATCAGAGATGGGAAGCAGAAAGAAGCTTCCATAATCCAGGAGGAGATGGTTATGGACATGCTTTGCCAATTAAGACACTCACAAGTCTATGGGCCCAGATGGGACCTACCCCAGAGTAAAGAGGAAACTGGTGAGAGAATTTGCCAAACCACTCTCAATCTCCTACCAGTAGTCCTGGCTGACTGGAGAAATTCCACCTGACTGGAAATCAGCAAATGTAATGCCCATCTATGAGAGGGTCAGAAGGATGATCCAGGGGACTACAGGCCTGTACAGCTACCTGAGAGGAGGCTGCAGTGAGGTGGGGGTCAGCTTCTCTTGCCACAGCCACAGTGAGAGGACAAGAGGAAATAGCTTCAGGCTGAGACAGGGGAGGTTCAGATTAGCTTTGGAAAACATTTTTTTCACTGTTAGGGTGGTCAGGCATTGAACAGGCTGCTCAGAGAGGTTGGTGGAGTCACTCTCCCTGGAGGTGTTGAAGAGGTGTCTGGATCTGACACTGGATGATGTTTTTTATGGTTCAGGAGTTACAGTGGCACTGCTGGGTGGATGGTTGGACTGGATAGTCTTCAGGGTCTCTTCCAGCCTTGATTCCATGATTCTGTGAACTTGCTGCCACAGGAGAGTGTGGAAGCAGACAGCACCACCGCATCAAAAAGAGTTGCAACATGTTAATGAAAGTTTAAATAAAAAGGCACTACATGGAGAACTTTTAATAGTCCTAACATACCTCGGTTGGAAATGCTGAAGGACTATCATGGAAATGAATCTCAGGAAAGCACCAAACTCCTGCATTCCTGCTAAGCAGCACTTTCTAATTGTTGGAGACAGAAGGGTGAGCTGCATGGACCAGTGCTTATCCAGTGGAGCATTTATAATGTTTTATGGGCCACTTGAACTTTTATTCACAGAAGTAACTATTACTATTGTGTGTAGGCAGTATTTATCTGAGTTTGTCTCTCTGAACACGAGAGGGACAGGAAATAAGCAGAGCAATCCACCCCAGGGCAAAACATGTGCTAAAATTCTGTGAACAGCAGCAGGAGTGATGCATCACTCTCAAGAGCATGTCAGATCCACACTTCCCTCCAGATTCAAACCATTGTCTCACTGTCAAATCAGACCCTTAACACGGACTAATGGGGAAGATAATCTTCCAAAAGGCTTTTGGAAGTTTTTCTGAAGGGCTGTGAGATGTTGCTGTTCTTATCTGAGGGTAACTCCTGGATGTAGCAGTACACAGACTGCTCATAAAAATGTTATTCCTTCTGTTAGCTTCCCCCTTTCCCTGCTGCCTCTTTTTTTGGCCTATTAACCATGTACACAGCTGGGCTCCTGGACCTTTGAAGGACAGAGGTACAGGACACCCTGACTACAAAAGCACTTCTCTTCACCTCTTGATTTTGGACAGTCTCACCTTGTAGGAAACTGATTTTTTTACAGTGTCTGTAAGATTTTGCTTGCTTGTACTCCCAGTCCAGAATTTACAGCTTCCATAGAAGGATCTATCTTAAGAAATGACAACTGTTTGGACTTACTGTGTGTCCTCCCACAGTGCTCACTGCACCCTGAATTACCTGAAACAGGCCAATACAATCAGACCTACTAATTTATTTGTGTCATCATAAATTAGGGATGCAAGCTCCCCATCATGGCAACATAAGGCCAGAAGTGCTGGAAGAGACAACACTGTGGTTCTGCCAACAGAACAACTAAGCAGTAGCAGGCCAGGGTGACCTGTAATTACTGAGCCCATGCTACTCAAAAGAAATTGATAGATTGAGTCAGCTCCCAGGTTTTGTAGAATCTCAGCAGAAATGGAGAAAACTGTTTCATGCATGTGTATTACTATACCTGTATTTTTCCTGCACTCTTGCAGATTGCATTTCTGGTATTTTGTGGGCTTGGCTTTATCCAGGCACATACTGTCATCTTCAGTTTCATTAGTTTCTGTATTCATGCATTTCACAGTTCTTTGCTGAATGCCCCCTCCACAAGAAACAGCACACTGAAAGAGTAATTTTAACATGCGTCAGTTTTTTTACACGGAAATATGGCAATATTTGAGCTGTGATGTGACAGGAAGCTAAAACTGCCTTGTGATCCAGAAGCAATACCATTACAGTACTCTGTACTGTATGCTCCATCCAGACATCACCGTGGTGCATTTTGGCCACATTTGGCAGGATCCAGTAAAGGGTAAATACAGCATCTTGGAATGTGTAAATAGGGGGAAAGGACTGTTTTCTACAGAGGAAAAGGATGACTTGCAATGTCAGTCATACAATAGAAGAAACTTATAAACCAAATTTGTACAAATTGGGACAGTTTTTGCTTCCTGTGTTTTCTGACTATGTAAGTTAAACATGAATAACCAATTGCAATTTGGGTCTGTAAATGACCAAGCTAAGATTTTTATAAAAAGCCCAACAAGGTTTTGTTTCTTTCCTGGCTTTTAAACAGAGGTTACCCTTTCTTTATGACCACAAAAGAACTGCCAGCTTATGTTCTAACTGCACACAGAAGACCATAAAACATTTTTTCCATTTTTTTTTTCCTGTACCATTCTGCAAATGTACTTAATTCTCGTGACTTCCCAGAGCGTCTGAGAATCCCAGTTAGGTTTACATTTTTTTTTTCTCTACAGATAAATAGTGCCAGCAGATAAATGAGATAAAGAATTCAGCAGATAGAGAATGTCAGCTAACAAAGCACAAGAGATGAAGACAGGAGTGGAACCTCTGTAATTTTTCCACAAATTATCCCCTTTCTAATGTGTATCTTTGTACCTGAAGCACAATAGTACTGGCATGAGGCAGACTGAAAGATCTTAGGTATTCTAGCAACAACTTTATATTGACATTTAAAATATTTTTATAGAGTAAAATTATTAATTAATACATCAATATGGGATTAATAAATAAGTAAAATAGTTGCTATCATGTTTGGTACTCTGCTACTTATTTTATGTGCTTCACTTCCATATTTAAGTGTTACACTGACTCTATATTACTTTATAGTCAAATCTTGTCTAATGGCTTTGTGTTAAAACTAACTCATTGAATTTTCTGCATTAAATGAGACTCCAATGTTTCCTGATCTGTGGCTCCTTCTTTTAGCATTCCTTCAATATTCCATTATGCTGTGAGGAGTACTTGTAATGTATGCAATGTTTATTAAGGAAACTGGAGGGAAAGATTTATTAGATGTACTAGTTCCTTTACAGATAAGTCTGTTTAGAAATAGATATGTATGTATAGCAGATAATGGAAGGTTCCCCAAAGATATACCTCATATTTCCCAATAAGATTTCCAGGTACTAAGTAGGAGGCTATTGGTAATAATTCAGATTTCTCTTTGTGTGTGGGCAAGTAAACAAATTCCCCAAAGGAATTTGTTTTGAGGATTATCCGGTCCTGTCCAATAGCCTCTAACAGTGGAAAATTTTAAATGTACACAGGAAGAATGTTAATAGTAAAACTCCTTTGTTCTTAGACAAGATAAAAGATCCCAGACTTCCAATGACATCTAATAAAGCAACAAAAAATAGAAGCTACATTATCTGTCACCTGAAGGAACAGATACAGGCTGGCTATGAAATGTTCAGTAATGTTTTCAGAAGTTCTTCTCTTGCAGCTTCAGCCGTGCATAAGGTACTGTACTTGCCACAGGTATTTCTAGGTACTATGCAGGAGGCTATTGATCAAAATCCAGAATTTCTCTTTGTACGGGCAAGTACAATATTCCCCAAAGTCGTTTTGAGGATCACCTGATCCCCTCCAATAACCTCTAACAGTGAAAAATTTCAAACACGCAGTGGAAGAATATTAACAGAATGTTAATGGTAAAAAAACCCTTTTGTTCTTAGACAAGATAAAAGATCCCAGACTTCCAATGACATCTAATAAAGCAATAAAAAACAGAAGCTACATTATCTGTCACCTGAAGGAACGGACACAGGCTGGCTATGAAATGTTCAGTAATGTTTTCAGAAGTTCTTCTCTTGCAGCTTCAGCTGTACATAAGAAACTACACTTGCCACACGTGCTGAGGTTCAGAGACAAGTGGATAGCATGACCAAATATGGCCAACTCGCAACAAAAATAAACCAGAAATAAAGGGACTCCTACCGGGCTCCAGGCCTGGTGTACCCACTGAGTGCAAGGCGGCTTGTTACACGATGCCACGGCAGCAGGTCTCTTGGCCCAGTCGCAGTGCCCTTCCCGTGGGCAGGAGACGCGCCGCTGCTGCTGGCCACCACCACACGTCCTCGAACACTGGCAGGAGAGGGGCACAGTCAGGGGTGGGAAAGGATGAGAAACCACAAACAGACCACAAAGATAGTTGGACACGTTCATTTAGAAATGTGGGGCCACAGATAACAAGGACCCAGGGTCACAGGCCCATGGGTTTAGAAAGATGGGGCTTGTTTGCGCATCAAGTCCCAAAGTGCAGACATGAAAAAAAGCTCTGCACTGAGACACTTATTCTATGTGCTTGGAAGGAGACTGAAAAGAAGCTGCTATATGGGGAAAAGCTGCTCCTGGCACATACTACTGCGAGGACTAAAGGGCAGAGCAGAAGTGGCTACACAGAACAGGCAATACAGAACTGCTCATCAACATCACCAACACCAGTAGCATCTCTAACAAGAATTAGAGGATTAATCTGTAACATTGACTGAAGACACAACAAGTTCATAAGATGCAGCGTCTCATTTCTCAGGAGGTGGTTGGGGACATTAAAATTCAATCCATACAACAACTGAGCTCTTTGGCAGTAAAAGTGTCATACAAAGATAGAGACCCAGGTTATTTTAAACATTCTTCTGTCCACATTCTAGAGTTACTTATTCACTGATTTTTTTTACTATTTTTCACTAAGTCTGCTTGAAATACACAATGTATTTTATACTCTGATATGAAATAAGTTATCAAATACACTTTCAATAATGCATTGTTACTGTCCTACAAGGAATTGCACCCCTATGGACAGAACAATTTATCTGATATCTGATAAATGAGCCTTTTCAATCCATTTCTATTCAGTGTCCTTAGCATGAGGACAACTTTCAGGGTTGGACTAGTGTTTTTATGAAGTATTTTAAGTGGCAAACAAATGAAATCATTCTGTTATTTTTATTTTTTCTTCCCCTGCTGATTGCTCTGACAGCATCCTGGTCTCCTCCAGGTGTGATTTGTTAGTGCTCTGTAAAATGTGATCACCTCTCTTAAAATCCCAAAGCATTAGGTCCACAGGGCTGCAAACATTGTGACATATTCCCCAGAGCTGCTTTCAGTGGGGTTTAATTCTAAAATATAATCAGGCCACATGCTTTAGCTGACATAAATACATGCCTGGCTGCCTCTGAGTTGCTTGGCACAGATTTGCATCACAAAGGGACCCTAAAGTCAGACTTATGTCTGGTATAAGCCTTTGCTCCATAAAATTTCAGTCCAAAGTGTAAGAACATTCTAAATTTGCCATAATGAGAAGGCAAGATTAAAACAGCAGCAAAAAGGATTCATCTAAATTAACTACATTTACTGATCCAATAGGATAGCTACAGCCAATTTTCTTCCAGACCATCTGCTTCTCCCCTTCAGGACATGGTAATTTAAAGCTCCAGCTGTAAGAATGGTTTTGTGAAGCCTTATGAACAGCTGTGCTAATTTTTGCTGTAGCTAGCCATGCACAAGAACTCACCAGCTGCATGTCTTCCTTGGAGCACAATTTTACCTGACAGCACGGGATCCACCAGCCGCTGTTACCTGAAAGCAGACTGCTGACTCACAAAGCTTCTTTTAAGGAACAGTACCTCACTCCAGGGCTCCACATGCCATTGCAAGCAAGGTTCTGTGTTACAACTAGTGTTGAGCTGTGGTTTATAGCCGAGTAATTGGCAATGGAAAGGCCTGAGCAGCCGCTTTTCCCCAACATCAACGCAGTGAACATCTCGGGTCTTGAAGCCTCCGCTGCAGTTCACAGAGCACTGTACACAAAACAAACAGGGCACACCTCCACATGATGAGCCCCACTGAGGGGTTGTACCTTCCTCAGTCACAGAGCACGAGGACAGCCTGAGCTTTGAGCATCCTGAACAGAAGGAATTTCCAGGTTACTGTAACACCAACCTGTCCTGAGGGTTAAATGCTGTGGCTTTCCTCACAGCAGCCCGGAACACGCCATGAAAGTACTTCCCCTGCTACACTGCTATGGCCATTAATAATATGGATACATATTTAATTGGAAAATCTTGCCAGCTATATCCAAAAATGTCATAGTGAAAGAGTCATAATGCAATAAATACAAAATATGGATTCTGTATGCAGGGATATTGTCAGTTGCTTAGCTGCTTCAGAGAGAGGCAGCAAGCAAGGAGCAGTTCCCACCCTCAGTTTCCTTGCACCTCCATGGCACCAGGACAGTTCATACCCCAAAAGCAGCCTCAGTTTGACAAGCTGGGAGGGAAGAGAGAGGCACCCTGAGCCTCACTCACAGCCTGTGAATCACTGCCCAGATTAGAGCTCTGCTGAGGAGCTAAGTGAACTCTTCCAGTCTCCTTTTTCTAGCCAGAGCTTCTTCCAAACCTCATGCAGCCTCACCAGGTCCTGTCTCCAGGCACCAACATTCAGCACCTTTCCTGCTCTTGATGAAGAACTGAATTTGCTAGCCCAGGGATAAGGAAAAATACACATTTTGTCTTCAAGCAGAATTAAAGCCAATTCCAGCTGCACCACGGAAAGCTTCTCAGATTACCTTTCAGCTTTACCACTATGATGCAATAGCAACTGATGCTGTTTTCCTTTAGTAAAAGGAAGCATCCTTTAGTTAAGCAAGGTTTCTGTCTCTCTGGATAGAAACAGTGGACAGAAGTGACTCCATTAGAAGCTGAGTACAACAGTCTCAAGACATATGTAAATTATATCTGGCATTAAACACAGACTCTAAGATTTAGTCTGAGGCACCTTTCTTTTAGGGGAGGGGAAATATTAATATGAGTAGAAAACAGAAAAAGCTCTACTGCACTAGCAGGGAACCCAGACATCTTGCTGTGACAACATGTCTTGAAAATATTTGAAATGAGTAACAAAAAACAACTGGCACTTGTAAAGCAAGCAAAATTTAACCATTTTTAATATATGAAACTTTAATTAGGTCTGTATAGTTCACTTGATGGAAAAAATGGAGGGTAACACAAATCTGATAGGAGAAGCCCCTTGCCTCAAACTTGTTTCATAACTGGTCTGACATTTTAAAAAATTTGCTTCCTGTTATATTTTATCATTAAACCTGATTGGTAGCTATTTTTTGTGACACGGCCATCATTCACTAGTTGCAAGAGCAATGACATTTATGAAGAAAAAGTGAAGGTGAAATTGCCCTACTGCAGCTGGGAGGGCAGGATGTCTATGTATCTCTTAAAATTAATTTCAAAGGTTTAAATGTAGTTATGTAAAGCCTTGGCCTTTCCTGAACTTTCTAAAGAGGCATGTAATTCCTGTACAAATCAATTTTATGTCTAAGAGCTCAATAATAACACAGGCTTTGTAACTATAACCTTTTATTTGTATCAATCTGCCCTCTAGCCCAATGGCAACAACATTGTCCACAGAAATGATCTATACTGCCTAAGTTTGAGACACCTGCCTTTTTCCTTATTAAATCAATAATATTTAACAAAATTTTGTACTTTATCTCCTTTTAGTCTTGAAAAATAACCGTGGTTTGAAACTCAATTTTCAGACTGCATGAAGACAAAATGTAATAAGCTTCAAGAAGTCACCTAAGTCCTTCCAGGTGCTCTTCACACAGCCTAAAATATCAAAATGGGACTCAAGCACAATTCTTTGGGTTCCACTTAGCACCCTGGACACTCTTCTGTCCCCTGAATAGGCCATGAGTCCGAAAGTAGGACCAAACAGAATCCTGCACAGAGCAGACTTAGAGGATATGTGAATGGGGAACAGACCAAGTCAAGAGACAGTACATGGTGACAAGGGTGAGTAGGACACGACAACTCCCTTTCCCACACTCCCACTGCTTCTTAAAATTATTATATGTCCCTGGAGGCAGAGATTAAAAAGATGCCACAAGCAACTGTGTACAGCTTTGCCCTGTCAGCTCCATAGAACACGAGCAGTGAGTCCTGCTTTGGCTCTAGATGCAGGAGTTAATGAGCACAACCCACCACAGGAAGAACAAAATTCACAGCAGATGTGTTCCCAGATATAACTTGGTCAGGAAATTAGTGAATTAGTGCTGAGTGGTCAACTGGGAATCATGTATGCATTCACTGAGTAAATAATTGCTCTAAAAATGCAATATTTAGAGTTTCATACCCACTGAAATTTGCAAGCATACTGTTCATACACAGCTCTGAATGAAGTTACCTTGCTCCAATTTCCTGTGTTCCAGCTAGCACATGGGCGGAGATAACATCTCCTTGCAGGATCAGGCTTTTTCATGCCCTGACAGTGAGATGTGTTCCTGCTGCTGCACTCCACATGTCTCCAGAAAGCCCCCATTCCACAGGTCGTAGAGCACTGCACAAGGGCAAGGAGAAAGCCCAGGGGCAAACTCAACATTAGTACTTCATTCTGGAAACAATCCTGGAATCTAAATATAAATATCTAAAGCCATTTTAGATATGTTATCAGAGATACCCAAAAGAAGATATGAAATTCACCTGAATTTTACTTAATATTCTGAAGGAGGGTTTTTTTTGGTTTCTTAGTACAATGCCAATCCTGATTTATATTATGCACTTCTTTTCTTTGGCAAACTCCTGTATACCAAGACATTCTAAATCTGTACCAGCTGTTCCACTGTTTTCTTCTGTTATCTTTGGGGATCCAAAGTAAAATGCAATTGCATCCAATTTTCAGCATGCTCCCTCTCTACCCCTAGTACTGCTGGTGACAGAATCAGCTAATTGAATGCATGATGCTGACAATCTTAAATAAATATGTGAGAATCTTAGGAAAACTGTACAGGAAAATGTTTCTCTAAATCATTATTTCAGAAAGCAGCTGAGTGTTTTCAACATCTGGGAGGATTTCTGTGTCTGAGGAAAGAGAATATTGATTATTCCAGCCCATATCCCAAGAGAGCACACTCCTCACAAAAAAATCCCAAACACTGTCATTGTATTCTGAAACAGGAGGGGTTTAAAAGTGGTTGGAGACACCCATTTTCCATTTTCTGCCTTAGAAAGGGTGGTTCAGTGAGCTATACATGTAGACCCAAATTCAACACACACTAAGCAGCCTGTAGCTAGCAGAGAAACAGTTTAAATAATCTTGGATTAAGTCGGCAAAACGATGAAGAGAGCAAATGCTATTGTGTGGTTTGAACTCCCTGCATGGCAGTGGGAAGTTAAATATAGAATTCTGAATAAGTGTCCTTGGAAAAATAAGGAAACTTTAGCTGAAGCTAAGGCAGGGAAAAAAATCAACACTGGAGATGTTTGATCTCATGGCGATCCCTGGGATGTGTGTCCAAGTGGCCACAAAGGTCCTGTTAAAGGAAACTGCACACCACTGCTCTGCTTGGCCTAGTGACACACCCATCCAAGGCAATTTTTCTGACTGAGAGGTCAGACTCCCCTTGCCTTGCTTTCTGATGACTTGATGCCTTCCCCAGCTTTGCTACACCAGCCTGACAACACCCAGACTACAATGAAGGGATGCTTAAGTCTTTGACTAAAGCCCTTTCTGAGCACATGTGAGAAGAGCAAAGGTGGCTCCACAGATGATGCTGCACAGATCACACTGAGGAAGACTTATGTTCTTGTGTGAGGAAGGTGAAACAGCAGGATTTTTTTCAAACCCTGTTACATGCAGGCACAGGGTCAAGAGAGAAAGGCATGATTTTTCAAATGGTTTCAGAATAAAGGCTGAGCTTTCTTGACTGTTGTTTGATGCTAAATAAGTTTCTGAAGACCTACTGCTTTTCCCTTTGTCATTTGAGAACTGAAATTTCCTCTTGGCACAGCAGATGTCGGTCACAGAGGGAGAAAGTGCAGGTGACTTAACATGACCAACAGAAGAATGATGTGACCAGTATTAGAATGAGATGATCTGCTGCTGGTAATGGAGTATCTTTGCTACCCAGAAAGCTCTTAGGAAGGGAACAGTGACAGCCCAGAATGGCCCAGGGAAGTAGCAGGAAAGAAGTAAAATTTACAGACAAGCAGTGGTGGAAATGGGCACTGTTCTGCCCTACTCAAAATAGTGCTCTCCCTTGAGGGGACAAGTGTCAGCCCTCTTATGGGACATGTCACACCTTTCCACCTCAGTGACTATCACTGCTCTTGGCACTATTTATTCACTAGTATGGACATCTCCTACAGAGCAAAGCAACGTCAAAATATTGACAGCTACTAAAAAAGAGCACAGCAAGATATTTGTCAGGGTAGGTGCAGTGGTCTTGAAATACCAATGCCTTGGAGAGATGTCATCAAGAAACAGATTCAAAGTTTTACTAAGGATGGGCAAACAGAAAGAGCAAAAATAAAGTCAGAAAACTTTAGACTGAAAATTAATTAAAAGTAATGAACAAAGAGGTTCTGTAAACATCAGACTCAAGGTGTGTATGTAACATAGGTAACTTTTATTTAATGTGAAAGAGAATAGCTGACTTTATTAACAGAACCATGGAATGGTTGAAATTGCAAAGGAGCTTGGCTCAGGTAGGGCCACCTAAAGGCAATTTCCCAGAACCATGTCCAGATGGCTTCAGAATATCTCCAAATAAGGAGACTCCATAAATTCTCTTTTTCATAACTTCTTCAAATATGAAAAATCGAAGTTCAATGTGCCACACTTCCCATAAAATTTATTTTAGCAAGAAACAACAGCTTGAATGAGAGTAGCAAAAGACTGCTAAATTATTAAAGAATAACAAAGTTAGATGCATTAATTATCTTCAAACTGATTTTATCAGTTCTGTGAAACCAAATGTATTAACCTTATCTCTACATTCATTCAAGTGTTTATACAATAATCTTTGAACTGTTGAGAATCAATTCTTATAATAGATTGGAAAAGTCCCAGAGGATTGGATAAGAATATCTTCCAATTTATCTCTAGGAAAATAAAAAGACCTATCAGTGTTCTAATGGAATGCTTCACCCAAGCACACTTCAGAAGAAGATAAAAACCAAACTATTAAATAATCAAGATCAAAATGGCAAACACTAATGAAGATGATAAAGCAAAAGAAAAGCCCACATGGACCCATCTAGAAGAAATAATTCATTTGAGTCTAATAACCTTTTCTGACAAGGGAACATGGCTTAATGAAATAAGGAGCTGGCTGCTGTAATGCATTTTTACATGATCCTGCAAAGCATTCTTTTAGCAAATATAAATACAGTTTAGGTGAAATAATTACAAGGTTAGTGTTCAACCAACCTAAAAACTGTAATAAAGTGTTTCTTAGTGGTTCAATGTCAAAATGAACAGACTTTTCAAATATGGTTCTACAGGGCTCCAAAGCCAGGCTCTCTTCAGCATTTTCATTAACTAATTGAATGAGGAAAGACAACAGGCATTTGAAGATGATGACAAGCTGGGAGAGTAGGAAGGAATGTTGAAATCTGAATTCAATGACACCTCACCACAATAAAAACCATAAGAAAGCAGTAGCCTGAAATAAAAAAATAGATAAAAAATACTACATTTAGGGAAAACTTTTTATACTATACACACACACACACACACACACACACACACACACATATATATATTCACACACACACACCACACACACATATATATATTCACACACACACACACCACACACACAGAGCTCCAAATGTAATTGAGAACTTCTGCTGATCTAGAAATACTGTAGTAGGGATCCAGCATTTACAATAGACCACAAATTGAATACATCAAAGCAAGATGGTTACAAAACAAGACAAATCTCATTTCTGCATTCACAAAGAGGGTAATACATAAAATGATAATAATTAGTTGATTTTATATGCCATGTGTCCACTGGGACTACAATGAACAGCACTGATAAAAAATATGTGATGAAACTGAAGCAAGATCAGACAAGAAAAACAAAGCCCCCAGATATTTAGAGAACACAAGGAAAATCTCAAAGGAATTTAGATGCCAGACCCCTAAAGAGTTACTAAGAAGATAATTTTCCTCCATAGTCTGCATATAAAAAAAGAGAATCCTCATTTTCAGTATGGAAGATGTTTGCTATGTATAAGGAAAATATTTCAAGGTGGAAAATGAACGAGTAGGACAGTAGCATCTCTGCACAACAGGCCTTTGCTCAGGCTGTGGGGGCTTGGGGCCACAACTATTCCCTTGATCTTCTCTTACAGGGTCTTACACTCAAGCAGATCTAAATGCAGGTCTTCTCTTATAGGGATATGTGCAGGAGGGAATGCTTCACCTGTCCCACTAAAACATGGGAAGCTAAGGCCATTCTCACCTGGTCACAGGAAGGCACAAGATGAAAGCTCAAATTGCCATCAGGAGTACATGTCCTGAACAAGTGCTCATGCACTGAGGAGAGCAGGGGTCTTACCCACTGTCGGCATTCAACACCATCTCAGGGGTCTAGATATGCCTCCACTGACATGAGATACATTTAGTAATCTCATGCTGTCCTTTCTGGCCCTGAATTTCTGCATTTCTATGGTTATGAATCATTCCCAGCAGACCCAAGAGCAAACAGGTACACAGAAACAGACCTTGGACAGCATTCTCCATCAGTACTGAGACACAGAGGCAGATCAATGCTAGGAGGTTTCCAGATCTGACCCTCTTTAGCTTGGTAGAAAAGGCTATCAAAAAATGAGATGATTAGTTCAGACACCAACATCTCTCACTTTAGGTATCAGGAGTTCAAAAATATAAAATCCTTTAGCATAAAAAGAACTCTGTTTACATAAAACTAAAATGGGAAGGGTATTAAATAAAAGTTGGTAAATTATGGCCAGGCCCCATGATGACTCTATTCATTCTCTGTAAGAAACCTAATCTTAGATATCCCAAGTTACCACTTATTTTTTGTGATAAATATTTCATGTGTATGATACTGATTTCAGAAAATTGTGACATACTAAGAAATTCCATTTTCCCAGCAGTGTTTCAGACAGCTGTTCACACTCTCCACTTCTTATAAGCAAAAAATAACTTACCTCACTCCAGTTGCCTACTATCCAGTAGGCATCACTGGGCAAACTGTTGGATGTTATTGCGTGGCTGTTGTCTGTGACATTCATTAAAACACCCTCAGATGCTGCACTTTGGTTGTCCAGAGCATGCTTGGGAGCTGAAGATTGTTTGCCAGTGATTACGGTGTCAGGCAGCTCTATTTCTTCTCTGCCATCAGTCTGGTCTCTTGGTGCATGACCAAGCTCTGTGGGCATTTCTGTAGCCAGTGTTGGTGGGGTTGTTACCTCTACAACAGGCACAACAACTTGCAGACCGACATGGTTTGCTGCTGTTGGAAATGCCAGCCCTTGTGCAGCTCTGCTAACAGGATTGAGCACAGAAAGGTCTTGGTGATGAGATGCTGGTGGGGTCTGAGAAGTCACACTCTCATTCTGAGTGACAGGAGAGGCAGTGTCCAAGGTTGTGCTTCTGGTCCTGATTTCAGGACTGAGTTCTGTGCTGTAAAAGAGATCAACTGCTTTCTTGCTGACTCCAAGTGGCCCATCAGTGCTGTCAGGTTCCTCAGTTAAGTAATCATAGCTGGAAGTTATTTCTGGATTACTGGTAAAAGAGGAAACTGGAGTGTCCTCGCTTCTTTGCATCTCACTCTCTGCAGTAGAAACTGGCTCACTTTTAGAAGTGTTTTCAGCATGCCTTATCACTTCAGTACTTAAGCTATTATGAAAAGGCCATGAAGTACTATTTTGATATGAGCTATTTTCAGTAGAAACAATTGGGTAATTGTAAACATCACTTGAGTCAGCAAAATTACTTTGTAATGTCTTGTTGGCTGCTCCCTTTTTTCCTGAGACATTGACCAAACCAGAGGACGTAGGCAAACAGGGAGTTGCAGGTTCATGCTGGGGTATTTTTGTTGTTGTATGGAATCTGGGGTTTGGTCTGGGTACTCTGCGAGGAAGACTCCGTTCAGGATCAGCAGTTGTTTTTCTGATTATGATCTTGCCTCTTCTGGGTGCCTGTGGGGGAATCAGAAATCTTCCAACAGAAGGGCATTGCTGAAGACCACACAAGGCCTTAGAGTTTGGTCTCTTGGAACTATCACATGGCTCATCATTATTTTTGGCACAAGTGACATTACGAGTCCTTATTCCACCACCACAAGTGACAGTGCACTGCAAATGAAATAGAATTAATGTACCTTCCCTGCACAGAAGTATCAGATGGTATTTGTTTATAATAAAGAAGATCATGACAAATAATAAATTACAAAGCTTTTCCTGAAGAACAAGCTTTTCATTCTAGTGATGTTCCGCTACCATGGAGCTGTTTCCAAATTTTTCAAAAGTAAATGTCACCTTGGGGAAATAGTAGTGAAAAAAGACTACATGATAAAGACAAAATATTAAATTAATTTTATAGAATTTGATTTCTTCATTGACTCACAAAGTTATTTAGCCGATACCTTTTCCACCAGATTTATAAAAAACAGACTAAAAACCTGGAACTGAACCCACACCTGACTGGCTCAGTGCTGCTCAAAGTGCCACAAACCTGCTGTGGTTGATCCATGCAGCTCACAGACCCTTGCTGACTTTATGAAATGGATTTTTCATTCAGTCTTAGTACAACCATGAACTGCTGCCAGAGCTACTAGCATGTCTGCCCTCAATTAGAGACTACCAAAAGTAATTAGCCAACCTGGTTTTTATTTAAATGAGAGCACTGCTGTATATAAAGAGTGCTAGCAGCTAAGGAGATCCAGCTTTCCTGTGATGTCTTTCTTCCTCAGGCCTACAGGTACAGCCATGCCTTCAGCAGCTCTCCCTCAACTAAGGATTTTATAAAATCACATTTCTCTGGTTGGAGATATTAAGGCTGGATGAATCAGAGTGGAGATGTTACAAAAAACCTACTGGAAGAATTCTTTCTAAGAAGCAAGGAAGCCTAACCAGGTGGTCAACATGAAGTGAGAACTCTCCTCTTCCCAGGACTTTATTGCCCCTGACATATTTAACTCATTTTAGAGCTAGTCTGGGTCACAGTAGAAACACCAGTAACTTTGTGCTGCCGGAGCACTCTGTTGTTCACAGCTGTAAAATAACATCAGCTCTGCAGCAGCAGGAGCAGGAAAGCAACCATGTAGCCTCACAGTAGACAGTTTCATCAGCTCCTGTCATTTGTGCAGGTGAAACATCTGTCCTATGCTCTCTCTCAAGTTTCTGCAGATGTAAAAATGCATTTTTATCAGTAAGTTGTAAATATAATCCAACAGCACGTGAGCACAAGCAGTGTGCCATTCCTATATACTTGTACTGCTAGTCATGTAAGCTGAATCTAATTTTTCACAGGTATTTAAAACATTAACTTCATTTAACAAAAAAATCAATATTCTGTGATGATGGTTTGTGAGCAGCATAAACCAATCCAATAGAGTCACAAGATTTTTTTAGTTCAGTATGTGACTGTTCTCATAGCAGAGTCTAATGAAAAAAAAAAGACTGAGGAGAAAGATGAGAGTGGAGTTTTCAAACAAGAAGGGAACACAGTATTTACAGCTGGAAGTCACCCTCGACAGTCAGCCCTCAACCCTCAATCCCTACTCCAGCTGCCTGAGCACTTCATGGCTGACCAAAAGTTAAAGCATGCTGCTAAGGGCACTGTCCAAATGCTCTCTTAAGCCCTGACAGGCTGGGGACATTGAACATCTCCCTAGGCAGCCTGTTTCAGGGTTTGACCACCCTCCCAAAAGAGAAATGCTTCCCAGTGTCCAATCTGAATGTCTCCTGGTGCAGCTTTGAACAATTCCCATTTGTTCCCAAAGCTATGGGAAAAAAGGCAGAGTCTTAGATGCAAGAGACAGGAATGTAAAGAATTTAAAAACACTTTGCTGAGCTGCAGAGATGACAGTAGTCATCCCCCCTATTCTGGCACACAGCAGCCACTGCTCTCACACAAACTCTAGCACTAAGCACGTGTTCTACAGTCCCAAAAGCTCAGCAAGTTAACATGCAACACTTTTTGAAGTCTTTAGGATGTAGGGCTGGGGTTTTTTTCTGCACAAAGGATTTGTGAAGACATTAAACTATAGAAAAGTACTCTAGAAAAAATTTTAAAAGGCAAAACAGCAGGTTTTTGGTCCTCTCTGCTGACTACAATAAGTCATTGTGAGAAAAAGTTCAGTGTTTCAGCTAACATAAATTTACCTCAGTCCAGTTGCTCACTGTCCAGTCAGATGGGCACAAGATATCCCTGTTGCATGACAGATGGGTCTTTGGTTTAAGCAGGTGCTGGCACTCTGTGACATCCAGTGCTTGCTCATCAGATCCCACTGTCTGGATGCAAAGTACAGTTCTCTTCTTCTGGCCTGTTGGGCCACATGTGGTCGAACATTTCTGCCACTCCCCTGCCCACCACCTGAAAACCAGCAGGGTGAGAAGCATCAGACAACAACCCACCACAAGCACATCAAGGAAAAGGTCAGAGACTGCAAGAAAAAGAACCAGTAATTTAAAATCTGGGCTCAGATATAAGCTCTTCACACAAGGTTCAGATCACTCTGGCTCTCCCACCCACCTTGTGCTGTAGTACCAGCCAGTCAGTGAAAGAGAGAAGACAGAAGTAGGCATGATTTCCAGACAGAAGTAGGCAACAAGCATTATTATTCAATAAAGTGTAAAAATCTACTGAGTAGGTAGTCCTTCAAATTCAAATCTGAGGAACTGCCAGCAAATCTACTTCAGCAAGTAATCTATTTACTCTATCCCATTATTTGTCTGTTTATTGCTCAGTACAGAAGAGTTAACAAATGAGAATCTCTGGGGAGTCTGTAATGACAGCACAGAGGTGGAAAAGGTCCCTTTACCCACATCTAATCAGTCAGTACTGCACAAATACTCAAACTGGCTCTCCATAAGGGTTATCTCCCTTACAAGGCCTCTCCCATTAGGGGAAGCAGTGAGGCACACAGCCCCAAAACCAGGTTAGTCAGAGCTACGCTGCATGGGACCAGTGCCCTGCAGCACTGTCCCTCTGGGCATGGTGTCCAGGCCTGCATTAGGCTGGACTTTCCTGTACTTCATTCCTTAACAAAGTAGAAACGAGACCCTTATGTGTCTCTGTCATTACTAAAGTCAGTCTTCCATACTGTGCTATGCAGTTTTCCACCAAACTGAGGGTAACTGCCCTCTATAAAAGTATTTTCCAGTACAAAACACCTTACCTACAAGAGCTGTTCTCTTTACATTTGGTTCACCTTATTTCTCCAGCACCATCCAACTATTTTTCTCATGCTGACCCAGAGCAGATTCTGCACCTGCATATCTGCCTTCTGTGATAAGAAAGGGGAGCAAAAATTTCCAGGTTTCTACAGTTTGAGAAGCACCTGCATCAACTGTGACATTTACATGAAGATTTATCTTTATAGTTGAAAAAAAAAAGGAAGGAACATCAAACCAAGAAATGCTTTTTTCCGTCAGTTAAGCATGCCCTAAGCAAGAATACAACTTCAAGTTGCTGCATAAAAAATCTGGCCCAGCTCTAAACTCTATGCCACAAATGCTCCTAAACAACATTGCTTGTTCCAGAGTTTTTAAGTAGGTCACAACAAAGCCTTATAGTGAAAGCAAAGTAGGAATATATTTTGCAAACACCTTTCCATTAAAAAAGGCAACAAAAAATTGCTTTTGGCTTACAACCAACAGTATTCTATTGGTTTTGGTTTGTTCTTTTTTCTTTTAAGATCCATGAACTTAGAGACAAAATAATCCTATTTTGATAAATACACGGAAATTCAGCATCCAGATTTATAACAGTTTTTATGCTTTGTCTTTGCTGATAATCCCTCTCCCTTCCCTACAGTAGTTTCCATGTTCCTCAATTCATTTTTACTTCCATTGCAAATGAACTAACACTGATGCAGAAGGCACTGGTATCTCTTCCTAATAATTAAAGAAAAAACAACCCAAATGACCAGGACTCAGAGCCATCAAGATACAGCTTATTTGTGCAGCCATCTGGTCCTCTCTGTGGCACCTACACCTATCTTCTTCCTGTTTAGTAATCTATGCATACAGCATTTCCTTTTAAGCTACCCCAAAGCCTTTCATGGCACTGACTACTCTGCTCCAGAATGCAGTCCACTGCCACCATAACCCAGTGGTAAAGTCTCTGGGCCAAATTAAACTAAAAAATATCCCAAAATATTTTTTCAAATATACTAATCTTTCCAAATTAAACTAAAAAATATCCCAAAATATCTACCCAAAATATCTTTCTCCTCCTCTTGCCTTCCTTCAGATTGTTTCTTGTTCTTCCAGGTCTGCAAACAACAAAGGAATTCTAAAAAGTAAATTAAAAGTAAGTACACCTCAGCCGAACACAGCAATAAAAAAAATAAAAAAAGGAGTAAATTATCACCACCTGAATCAAGCCATTTCAGGGTTGTTATCATCTCTTGCATCTTCTTTACAATTTTATCTCTTCTATAATCTTGTAAATTGCTGACATTTCCGCACAAATGGAACATAAATATGTGAATTGCTCTATTAATTTTAATGGGACCAGATTACATATTTCGAGGTACAGATATGCTAAACTGACACCTCTTCCCCCTCAGCATTTTCAAATGGTTCTGACTGAGGGTTTAACAATTGGTACATTGAAATACCAATCTCCACGCAAAAATTATCAGAGCTTACCACGGAATCTACCTTGAGCAGCAGAAATGGCGTGTGATTAACTGTTGCACACAAAACACTTTTTAAAATCTGTAGAAGTAGTCAAAAAAGTCAGGTGCTCCACAGCTAAAAAATCCCAGAGTTAAGATTTTATTCTATTCCATCTTCAGAATCAAAATAAAACCACAGTCAACAGGTAATTTTTTCTGTTAGACTTCTTCCTCACACAGTGCAGGTAACTTCAAAGAAATTTGCTCCAACTGGACATTTACTCTTAACACTAACTGGAATTTTTGATGTTGTGCTTTCCTATTTTCATCCTTATATCCTTTTTTCATGCATATGCCTAATTATCCAAGAGTCAGAAACCTGACATGGAATCACCTGTGCTCCTGTCTCTTTATGGTTTCTGCTTGAGGACCTGAACTGTGGCATCTCAGCCAAGGGGAACAAAGGCAAAGCGAGGATGGCAAAACAGCCAACATCCATTTGTCTGTTCTGGTACAGGATGCCCCAGAGCAGGCTCTGGACCACAGAGAAGAGAGTAACACCTGAGTGACTGCTTGGCCAGGCTCTGCTTATCTTGGAGCTTTTGCTCCAAGTGCAGAAGCATAACCAAAACTGGATGTGACTGCCCAACACACATCCAGAATTAACACAGCAATCTGACCTCTAAATATGCAACTTCTGAGAGGAAATGGCCAAGATGTTGGATCTCCCAGCCAAGCTAAAGACTGTAGTGAGAGACTGGGACAAGCTGGTGGACACTAAAGCCTCATGGGAGTCAGCACCCAATAGTTGTTTCTACCTCTGGTTTCTGATTCTACCTCTGATATTTACTGCTACAGCAACTGCCTGGTTCTTAGGTATTAATGCATTAACAGATGCAAAGTGAAATGACTGTCTTATCTCCATAGGCAGGCATGGCACAGAAAGATTGTGGTAGCAAACAAACAAACAAACAAGCAAAATGCACGATTTAGGTAATCAATTTGCATGAACACTTTTTCCTCAGACTGTCAGAACAGAGAGCAGCCTGTCTGGTGATAACATTACTTCAGACAGTTTTGAGCTGCAGGTGTATGTGTTCAGCTCTTCTGCAATCAAGCTTATTGACAGAGATAGGAAGAAAATCTCATTCTTTCAGGTGGCATTCAGCTGCCTTAAATGAGACTTATCTTCTCCTCATAAACTGGGTTTCTAAGGCTCATAGCAAATTAGGCAGAGCATAAAGACTTTGACATAGTCCTCAGCTATACATAGAAGATGCATGGTGAATGATGTGCGAATCCTGTAGAAAAAGCAATAGCATGGAATTCTGGGGCTATGGGGCCGAAAGCTCCCTCCTTCCCATCATGTCATGTCACACCTAAAGAGAGACTGTTAGCTTTTTTAATGTATTTTTTCAGCATCAGGCACTGCAAATACCAATGGTGCACGGCTTCTCACTCTGTGCATTGGAATAGAAACCAGATTTCCCATTCTTATTATGCTGTTGGAAGTGTACTAAGCAGTCTGGAAGCAGGACAATGCAATAACAACAGCTAAAAAGTAGCAGATTCCAAGTACTTTAAAAATAATCTATTTATGGTTACTCTGTTCAACTGGGTAGTGAAGTTAAAAAGTCTCCAGACAATTTCTTTACAGAGGAAAGCAAAACATTTTTGACAACACTATAAGTAGTTAAAATCTCACTCTTTTCAAGTAATATCCATTGATTTTAACATTAACACCTATGGGACTAAATACCTGCCTACCAAAGAAACACTCAACTGGAAACCATACTCCATAGCATGACATGGAAAAAAGCAGGCATTTGTGCTACAGTCTCGATGCACTGCACCTAAGCAATCTCCCTGAGTGGCTGTATGACATTTTAACTCTCAGCTGTCCAGCCACCTTTATTTTGTTCTGAATCAAAACACGGCATACATGTATTGTGATATGTTTAATTTCTTTTCATTTTCCTCTGAATTATTTTAGGACAAAGTGTAATAATAAGCATAAAATAAAAACAGAGAAAATCAGCTGACAAACAAGAATGTTAAGGCTTAGACTTCTCAGAAGCAATTTAAATTTTTAATTTTAAATCTGTAACTTAAACAGTTTACAACTGACTTCCTGAAATGGATTAATGAGGTAAGACCTGGTTTGTGAGAGCCACAACCACTTTATTCTTTGTCTGTAACTTCTGTTTGATAAATTATCTATTTCTTATTTAGTGGTCTAGTAGCATGTTTTTCATCAGTGTGATTTAGTAGGGAAGAGCCATCGTTCGTTTTTTGGATAGAACCTTCTATAAAGCACCTGGCTCACTGCTGAGAAGTTCAAGTTCATCCAATGATTTCAGTTCTGTGGCTGCAGCACGAAACAAAGGTCTCCTGCAGGGCTGTGTTTAACAGCACTGTCCTCACCTCTGGCACAGAATCTAGCTTCCTCTCTAGGGAACACTTTGTCCTCAGCAGCTCCACGCGGACTCTCAGTTATCCCACATAATGCCATGAGGGACAGTCACACCTGCTTCCAGCATTCAGACTTCCTTTAGAACCAACAAACTGCACCAAGTTGTCTGGAGTTTCAAAGGAAGATTAGTGACCACCTGTCTGGATTAGAGGTGCCACATATGCCAGGGAAAAGTGAACACCAACTAACCCCATGCTGGGACTACAGCCTGGAACAGAGAGCAGATTCACAACAGGAAGGGCTTGGGAAGAGTGAGTAATAATTTGTTCTTTGCGGCCATCTCTTGTGACACAAGAACTCAGGGCCACCAACAGAAGACAGTGAGAGCAGGTCCAAAACAGTTAAAATGTGGTGGTGCTTCACCCAGGCACTAGAGCTGTGGTACTTCTTGCAAAGAAGTTTTATATACAAGTTTTTCAAGGCTGCAGAGGGAGGCCGGATGAGTGAGGTTCATTGGAGGTTACTGATTAGACAAGTCATAAAAATGTCTGGAAATGCCTTGAATTAAAACCAGTTGAAAGCTGGAAGAGCATTACAAAGAAATCTGATCTATGTTTGACTTATTCCTCCTTAGGCATGTAGGCCCTGCTGAGAGCCAGGACAGGGACTCAGTCCCTTGGTCAAGTTCCTACAGTCCCTTTTGTGTTACTAAGAGAAAAACAAATATGCATCATGACTCTAGAATTAAATACATATGGTTTTCCTGCACTGCACTTTGTTGTGATTTTGCTGTCCTCAGAAGGGTGGCATGTGGTTTTCCCTGCAGCACAGAATGAGCTCAAGAAGCATCACAGGCTGTCAGCACACAAGGGCTTTTCTGCCTGGTCTGCAGAAGAGTTTGGTTTACATATGACATTGTGCAATCTGCTCAACAAGGGACAAATGGTCCTCTCTCACATTCAACAGCAGGTCTGAATAATGTTGGCACTTAGAACAAATGGCATAAATTGAGTTAACTGGGAATTTTTTAGTTGATAGTACAGTTTATATGTGCCATGAAAAAACACCTCAGTGTGTATGCGTAGCACCAGCTCTAAACTAGTCAAATAATAAAAAGTTTAGTCTACTTTTGATTGATTTCCTGGCAATCTACAAAGAATTATGAAAAGCTGGTAGACCATGCTGCAAGCACAAACATGTAATTCCCACAGAAGCATCATATACTGTTATGAAGATACTTGGAAACAACTAATAAAACCAACAATCACACAGAACTTTTAACATCAAAGTTTCATGAAATTCACTGGTGGCAAATGCAACACAATGAACCCCAAGGACTCACTGCTTCAATTTGGTTCTGATTCAAACAGAATTACTAGGGAAAGACTGGTGTACCTTTGTGAACAGCATGATAAACAACTTTCAAAGACAACAGAAGACAAAACCAAAGTACCTAAAGCATGAAACAAAAATCAATATTGATCTCTTTCAGCAAATCTGTGCCTGTTGTACAAGCCCACAGTTCTGCAGGCACCTGGAATGTTTAGTCTTCCTTACCCTACTAAATGCTAAAATGGTAGCACAGAATGGTAGCACAGAAAAATGGTAGCACAGAAAAACCAAAGATGAATATAAATTAAGACAATGTTATGAGAAAGGAAAAAAATTATTCCCATGTGATCATTGAATTAAGAGAACTGCACTTCACTCAAAGTTATAAATAAGAAGGAACAAAATAAAAAATGCCAAGTACTGTGTTACAAAGAAAGTATAAAAATTTGGTTTAGAAATAAGTATTTCTACTCATCACCTCTCATAAAAAGGACAAAGGTTTATTAAAAAATACTGAGAAATAACATCTAAAGGCTCTGCTAGTTGTTTTTGGAACACACATTAATCCTTAGGTCACTTGAGCTAAGGCAAGAATACAGTTTTAAAATAAAAACCTACATGGTCTTCAGGCACACCGATACCCAAACTGAACAAAACCAGTATCTAAATACATGAGAGACCAATCTCTGCCATTTCCAGCACAGACTGCTCAGTAACTCACAAACCTCTCAGGACGGCTGACTTCTGATTTGTTCATTACAGGGTTCCTGGCACTTTGCTCTGCAACTTGTGGCTGCCCTCGCCGTGGCACCATGGAAGGCTGCAGATGCCATGCCAGCCTGGCATCAGGAAAGCTTCCTTTGAGTAAGGATGCTGTTTCCCACCCCCAGAGCCCCAGAAGCCATTACCTGGGCGGGCAGTCCTGCTCGTGGCACTTCTTGTGCCGCCCGCCGGGCTGGGTGGCCGGGTCACAGAAGGAGTTTTTGACGGCTCCGCTCGCCCTCCGCACGCAGTGCGCGATCTGCCGCCGCAGCCCTGCCAGAGACACACACAGAAAGGAGCAGTCAGCCCCCAGGCTGGGCATGGACTGCAGGAATCCCCAGGGATGGCAGCCTTCAGTCAAGCTGAAAAGGTTGAGCGGAGCTCTCTTGGAGCAGATCAGAGCTCAAAGGACAGATTAGAAAGCACTTTCCTTATTGGCTTTGCTAGCCTCAGAAAGGGCTCCTGCAGGCCCTCAAGTGGGTTTAAAAGGCTATGAAGGGTTCTCAGCTACCCACAGACAAGGGGAAACACAGCAGCATCAGGCTATTCACAGCAAGCTTGGTTTTGCTGGCCTTTTCTCTGTTCATCGGGAAGGCTGTTTAAGCAGAACACAAACCAGAGTCACAGAATAATCCTGTGACTCTAAATGTGAATTCAACTTTTAAGAAGTCATGGTGCACATTTTGACTGAAATCAATGATGAAAAATGTCTTCTGTTTTCTAAGTAAATAATACACAACAATCAGCACAAGAGGCAAAGCACAGTGATGAAGAGACACACAGAAAAAATCCACACAAACCGTTTTGGTTATTTCCTAACATTTCCACTTATCCAAAACCCCACTCATTTAACAGAAAGAAACATGAACCAAAATACTACACCAACCTAGTGTGAATGTAAAAAAAGCCAGTTTCCAGGAGCCTGCTTCCCACATAGTTCTGCAATAATTTGAAGCAGATCTCTTGTTGCAACCCAATGTAAATAAAAGTACTGCAATATTACGGTTTGAAAGATTACAGTAAGACTGATATAGAGGCATTAAAATAGTCCAAACGAATCTTAAGGACTAAAATCACTGAAAAATCATTTATTAACTCTCATTAACTGTGCTATTCATTCATAGCAACTAATACACACTGGTAGATCACTGCATCTCTAGAACTTTTATCTTCCTCCTGGGATGCAGAGGGCCCAACAGCACTGTTATCAGGGCATCAAGGATAAGTATGAGGTTATTTAGCAGTATGTTTAGGAAACAAGCTTCTCCTTTCCTCAGGCCTCCTAATAACTAGTGTGGGAAACTACATGGAAGAAGAAGAAAGCAACAGCAATCCACAGAAAATAATTGAGAAATAGTAATATATTCCTCTATATACTCATAGGATCATAAAAATGTTAAGGTTGGAAAAGCCCTGTAGGATCAACAAATCCAATCATTAATCCTGCACTGGTTCAAGAACACAGAAGAGAGTTTTGTATGCCTATTTGGGTAATTTCATAGAAACCAATGGAAACATACATCCCTTTTTTTTTTACCACCTGAGAACATCAGGTATGTGAGGAAATGCTTTCACCTTTTGATTACTTTCAGACTTCTGACTGAGATATATAAAACAATTACTGACTACAGCACAAGATTTGATGACTGACTCTGCTCCAGCCAGATATGAAGGCTGATCTTCTAGAACAGTGATTATAGTCATCTGTAAGGGAAGATTAAGGGACTAAGGTATTCAAGGGTGCATGGGTCCGTGGTGCAGCTGCAAGACTGCCATAAGCCTGGACATGGTGCTCTCTTATTCAGAGGCGACTTCAAACAGGAGAAAGCCTTTTGTCTCAGCAAAGAACTCCCAGGGAACAGTGCTCTCTTTTATGCCCTGGTATAAATGTGACTACAAAATTCAGCAACCTTTCTGCTAGCTGTAAACAAATCAGCTGGCAGAAATGTTTCTGTTACTTCAAAATCATGATATGTTGCTGTTCCAAATACAAACAAGAAATCTTTTACTTTGATAAATTTTTAATGTCATTTCAGCTGCTGCAATTCATTTTAATGCTCCTATAAACCTTTGCAGAAGTTTTGCTTTGAAGCTGTACATTCTCATAAAAGGACCAGCTGACATTAATGAACTAGTTTATTCTAATAAACAATCTCCTTATGAAAGTTATGTGAATTCCCACTGTAGTTTCAAAATCTCTGGCAGTTCAGCTCCAAAGCTGGAAGGAATCCTATATGCATATAGCAACACACACACACATAGCTGTAGGTTTGCATGCTATGACATAATAAAATAGTTTTATCAGTTTGAGCAAGTTGAACTAGAAAACACTGCAGAAGACAACTAGTCACCACTGATCCTGCCCCAGCAAGTATTTACAATTATACAAGTTAAGAGGGTAATATCCTATTTAAGTCACAGATTAAATATTCTAAATATACTGAAAGCTCAGTAAAATTTGAAATCTAAACATTTTTTCTGAAGGACTTTGAGAGGTAGCTGTTTTCCTCCCTTCACTGCTTTTACTTCTTTCTGAACTCAATGCTGATTAGTTCACCTGATGTGTACTATCTCAACTCTGTGAAAAAAACCTCACAAGTATTTCTGAGAAAGATAGGAGAAACCAAGAAAGATAATCATCAGATCAGAGAATAATCTTCGTTTCACTAAATCTGTTCAGAGATTCCTTCTTTTCCCTGTCACACTTCATCGCTAATGCAGGGCTCTCTAGATGTGAGGCTGACCCACACATTCCTTGATTTCTCACTTGGTTTGCAAAGAAAGTGACCAGATCAAAGTCATCTGGATGTGAAAGGCTTTTGAAAGAGAGATTAAAAACCTTTTTGCTGTAGAGCCCTCAGTTTGGGCTGTAAACAACAGAAATAAAGGATCATAAGCAAGTATATAAAAGGTATATGAGAAACATGAATATTTGACTTTAGAGCTCATTTGAACACATAATCGTCTGAGCTGTGCACTTAAGTAGTCTGCAAGGAGTTCACTTTGTATTTGAATGAGTAAATTATATTCTGTGCATGCACAAGTTATGCACAGAAAACAAGTGCCAATCTTTACATTTGCAGTGCTATAAAACTCAGACACACAACAGTCAATGGAAACAGTGACCTTTGTATTCTAAAACCAACACTGCAAGTTTAGGAACACTTGGAAATAATTTTGCAGAGTGGCCTTTATAAAAGTTGTGAAGGATTTAGAGGGCACATAACAGTTAACCCCAAAAAGAATCTTAGAGTTAAGTGCTTTAGCAGAGCTTTGAAAATCTGCCAACTACTGATACTATCTGTGGAGAATCAAAGTTTTGATATTGGCTAATATTCTCCCTTAGTTGCAGCCGTGCTGTGCTATGCTTTTTGTTACATTTAATGCCACTTAAAGCTGGTTCTAAGAAACAAGACCAAGGCCTTTAGACAAGGAGGAAGTATTTATACTTGTAATTCCAATATAACTCATTCCATGATTATTTAAAGAAGAACCTCAGTCACACACTTAAATTAATCTGCATGTAAAGAAGCTTACAAGCTCTACATTCTGTCTTGAGAGCAGGTTCTGGTGGGACAGCTCTTGTCCAGAGGGTGCAGCAGTTTGCAGGACACCAGTGTGCACACATTCTGACTGCAAAGCAATTCCTTTCAGCATAAAGCAAATGGCAGGAAGATATTCAACCTGTCCTGCAGTGAGGACAAGAGAAAGGCTTATGACTTTTACTACAAATTATCCCCTTTGGTACTTGTTTGCCATGAACTGGATTGCAATGAAACTACTTATGTATTTTCTACATTGCAAATTAATATCAGGTATTGCAGTGTGTTCTCCTTTCCCTGCATGAAGCATTAGGTATACTTACCACAGAAAACATGGATTTTTCAGAATATTTTTTTCCTTTTCAGCGGTGTTACAGTAGACTGGTCAGAGCCACCTTTGACATTCCAACAGGTGGGTGCAGATGAAGGAAATGAAAGAAGCCATGAGAACATTTGAATACTCTGTTTCTCCACTGCAGTGGAGCTGGAGAAGGATATGCATCAGGGCAAGGCATGGTGCAACCCTGAGGCCAAGAATCTGGGGGAAAATATGTCCAGGGAGCTACCCTGGGTTCATTCTGGGAAGAGACAGCTCCACTCTTATAAAGTTCTTATTCATCACTGGGACTTTCTCCAGGTACATTTCCCACGGATAAGGAGCTGCACCATAGGGCTAAAATCACATCTTTTTCTCTTAGGATTTATGAAGATTTTCTGCATCACTCCACTGCCGTGCCTGTAGCCCAATTTCTTATTCCCTAATGCAAATTTTCTTTCTTGGTTCCAGAAAGCATTTGTTTGTATTGTCCTCATTTCTGTGGCTACCAAACAATGAAGTACCCTTGGATTGTTGTGTTTTTGGCCAGTGGTGATGAAAGGATCTTTGGCAGGTCCAGGTTTGCCAAGAGAACAGAAGTCTAGGTAAGGATCAATTTCTCCTACTGGCTGTGGCTGTCAAAGTTAGTTCCACAGTTCATCTTTCTTGGTCCTCCTTTTTATCCTAAAAATACTGGTTTCTTGCTTACCAAACAGTAATTGCAATAATCCTTAAGAGTTATTTACTACTTATGTTAGGCTAAATAAATACAGCTTTTCTTCTTTATCTCTCTGTAGGCTTGCTTTTCTTCAATAAGAATTGTCCTGCAGCACACCCATAGCAAAAGATGATCTTGTCTACTTCAGTGCGCTTTTATCTTAAAAACTTCTCAGAACACTTCAAATGCCAGTGATTTGGGACAACAAGTGTGTTACTGCCAACAGCAATAAGTTCTGAATCTAAACAGAGTGAACATTCACATAAAATCAATCTCATTGTTCGAAGCCAGAAGAAAGTTTTGTGGAAGACAGAAGAAAGTTTTGTGGAAGTCAGTTGGACATCAGGGAGAATTTATTCACTGAAAAGGTAGTCAAACCCTACTGGAACAAGGTGCCCAGGGAAGAGGTGGAGTCACCATCCCTGGGAGTGTTCAGAAACAACTAGATATGACTAGGGGCCACGGTTTAGTTGATGAGGTCGTGTTTGGTCATAGCTTGGGACTCCCTGATCTTGCAGAGAGTCCCAAGAGGGTGTTTTCCAACCTAAGTGGTACTATGAACAGTGATGCTGGTCCACATCCCCATGGCCCAGAGCACAACCAAATATAATGTGAACCTGCAGAGAGCTGTAGGCAGATTGACATATCAGATTTCCCCACTCCAAGTGATGCACTTGTGCTCTGTGCCAGGATTTCTCTGTTTTAATGAGCAGGGAGTGAGAGACAATACCCTGACTGCATCACTGCATCAGCAAACTACATCCTTCTTTAGACCTGTCCAGTTACTTCTCTAAACATCTGTATCTCAGGAAAGAGGGCTACAGGTTTATTAATTTCTTTTCTTCTGTCCATGAAGGATTGCAGAGAACTGGTGAGGTGTCTGTGCCCCTCATGAACTGGGATGCACCTCCTGGTTTCCCTTCAAACTGATGCCACCAAGTTCATAATCTTCTCTGACACACAGGATTTCTACTTACACAAAGGCAGTAAGCTCAAAAACCTTTACTAAGAGCAAAAATGCAGCTAACAGAGGAAGTCAATTAGTAGATAAGAACAGAAAAAAACCTCCCATACCACAGTTATCTATCTAAGTAACCCATGTGGCAGAAATCAGAGCCACATCACACAGTTAGAAGCTAGCCAGAAGAGAGTACACAGGGCTACAATTTACCTAGTGAGAAACAGTTCCGGGAAAACTACAGCTAATGTGAAAAGAACCCCAAAACAGCATAAAAACAGTCTACTGACACATTCCCTTCCTCTCTCCTTTTCATCATAACAATTTTTACATTAAACATGACTCAGAACTAGGCAGGTATCAGAAATAAAACTTACAGAACACAAATAAGCAAAACCACTTGTTTTGTGCACCTATTTTAAGAAAACGGTGGGTGTCACCCCACCAGAAAGAACATCAAGTTTTGTGCAGAGACATTTCTCAAAAAAATAAAAATCCAGAAAACAAATCACAGCATCCAACTAATCAAACATACACATATATGAATGAACACATCTCCATAATATGTTGATTTTTTTTTTTTTTTAATTATATGTGGATGTTATTGAGATGGGATATTTTACACTAGGCTTCTAAAAGTTCTTCTTTTAATCTTATAAAATTAGGACAGAAAATGCCTTTTGTCCAAACCACTGAAAGGACATTTTTTTAGGGTCTTCTCTGACAGAAGAGATTTAAAAATGTTACTCCTGTTATCATCACTACTTTTAGAATCACAACAGGGTTTGTTACAACACTTGTTTGTCCTTTTTCTTTTCTTCCACAAAGCAGTAAAAAAAGCAGTAATTACCAAAAATCACTAACAATACTCTAGCATTAGAAAAGGTCTTTCTCATATTATTGGTCTGGTTGTAACACTGATCTTCTACTCTTCTGTACAGTTTTCACACTGTACAGAATGGTCAAAGAACAAGGTTATGGTTGTATCTCCAGAATTCTTTTACTGTACTGTGAAAACCAAGAGCTAATTCAGACAGAAGGCTACAATTCCTTACCCCCAAGTTCAGACTTCATACAACATTTTCTTCACATTTTTAAAATTATTCCCATAATAGATGGATAAAAAAATTACTCATGTAAAGATTTGGTCTCTTTATCCTTGTTGTTGGTTTACTACAAATATTGACTTTATCTCATTGATGTTAGCTACCTCAGAGGAAGTTCTCCTGGTAGCATTTTGTGTGAGTTACCAGAAGCCAATTTCTAGACTTTTTGTTAAATCTTACATCACAGTCATCATTCGGCATGTCTGATTTAATGTGCTGCACAGAACTACAGTATAACTGCAGTGGTACCCAAGCTATTGCCAAACTGGCAAAGACATGGAAGTTCTCAAGACTAATTGCAATTAAGTAACCATTGAGCAATGCACCAAAAAGGTAGGACAGAAATGAAGAATATTTTTTTGTAATTATTATATAGAAAAGACTTAATAGGGAAACAATAGTAGGTCATAAATTTGTATTGCTGGAAAGAAGGGCTATGGTTAACAGTGTTGACAAAAAACATATGAGGGAAAGAAAACTATTCCTTCTTATTTTGGTTCACAGAAGCTGAGAATTTTATGGCAGGTGTTTTAGAAACCTATTTGACTTATATAATTTTAAAACCTTTTATTTAGAAGTCAAAATACAGAATGGCTGGGGTTGGAAGGGACCTCTGGAGACCACGTAGTGCCAACCCCCCTTTTAAAGCAGGGTCTCCTAGAGCAAGCTGCACAGGATCACAACCAGGCAGGTTTTTAATACCTCCATACAAGAAGACTCCACAGCGTGTCTGGGCAGCCTGTTCCAGTGCTCTGCCCCACTTCAAGTAAACAAGTTATTCCTCACATTATTTTTGCAACCATGTGATCTGATTTCCCACCAAATGCAGATTAAAGAACATTACCTCTTTGAGGACTACATCTGTAATGAAGGAAAACAGTAAGAAAAAAAGGAAGTGAGGAATTACCTCTTCCACAGGTAACACTGCAGGCTGTCCACTCTCCATATTGCCAAAAATACTCTGGCTCTCCAATCTCATTCTCATAACTCTCTTCTTTGCGTACAGTGTATTCATACTCAATTCCAGGGTTAGTTTCTTGAAAAAGCAGCTGGACAGAGTGGGGGTTATTAGTGGTTTAATTAATAATCTACTGTCAAAAGCTTTCAAAGTGTGAAACTGGAATAATTAAAGCTGCCCATAAAGTCTGCTACCAGTTCAGAGAAGCAGACTTGCAAAATTTCCACTTCTTTGTCAACAGTGGCATACATGAACTTTTCAAAGACACAGCTGTTTACCATGCATTTCTACAAACACAGATGGGAATAAGTGGGTCACCATAATTGGTATTCTACTGACTATAAGAAAAGATAATGCAAAGTCCATCCAAAGCATCCCTGTGCTGCTGATTAAGAGCTATTGCCTACCCCCATTATTAGTTATAATTCTACTACCTGCTGAAATAGCTGTTACAAAACAACCATTAAGTCAGAAAATTACAGATGCTATTCAGACACTGCTTTAATATTATTTTTCAGTGTTTCTGAATTATGAAGAAAGATTCCAACTGAGAAGGGGTACTCAAGAAATTTACCTGAGAGGGAGAAAGTAAACATCATTAAGGGAAAAAAAGATTGCAGCCATGAACTTTTACTCTTCCTCACAATTGTACTAGAAGTGAAGTCTGAGCACTCATTAGTTTCGTCTTCTCACCAGACATTCAAAGCAAAGTTGTGTCTCCCAACACACCCCTAATACTTCTTTTGATTGCATGGTGGATACACATGCAAACAAGCCACAAGAGATACTTCCAAAGATCAAAAGGCCAATTCCAAATTTTTTTTTCATAACTGACAGAAACTGGTTATGTATAAGTCAGAATCCATAAAGCAACATGAAAGAAACAAAATAAATTAGCCTCTGTAGATATTAAATGAGTCAGTTTCACTTACCATAGGCTATTAACCCATCTATATAATGCTGTATGCTTTTCTTGCTCTGTGTAAGCTGTCACTGCTGTCAGCTGTCCCTAGGTCTCACTGTTCACAGCCTTACATCAGCTCCCTTTTTTTGACAACTTATTTTTCATCTGGGTCTGGTTCACATCACAGCCATGAGGTGGTCCAATTTGGTCCAAGAGACAAGAAAGTTTGGGTGAAGGACTGACCAAACAGAAGCAACAGGATCCCTGTCCTAGTGGCAGCACAGGATTATATAAGCCTTTAACAAATACTGGAGTGCAATACAGGATTTTTGTTCTTAGGCAGGATGAACAACCCTCAAAAGCAAAGTGCTTATTTCTCTCAAAACAGCTCAATTGTTTTTTTTTCCAAGACAGCACATTAATAGTGTTTTATCAATAAACATATTTTCCCAGCCCAACCTCCAGGGCCCTAGCACATCCTGCTGCCACGCAATTTAGCAGGTTCTACTCCTGATCTCCTGTTTACCTGAATCCATATTGATTCATTGGTGGGTCCTGGAGCAGTCAAATTTTCTAGATCCCCTGTTCTGTCATACTGAAATATTGTGCCTGCCACCTTGTATTCACCATTCCACTGGATGATAAAGCCTCCATTCAGGTAGTATTTTTCTGGGTCTTTGCTTCGCATAGCAAGGAAATTTCCTGATTCTGTAACTTCCATGACTTTGATTCCCCTTGCACCTTTTGGAATTAGCCCAATATCAACATATCCTAAGAGACAAGAAAAATTTATGGAGGTGAACAACAGAAATGTCACTGCATTTTACTTATTTGTAAGATGATTAAAACAACAGCTTTGCTTGAAAAAATACAGAAATAAGCTGTCACAGAGCTTGTATTTCAGTTTTTTTAACAGTGTGACTTTCCAAGTCAGGGTTTCTAGTATCAGTTAGGGAATACTGTTTAGGCAATGCCAGTGGCATTTAGAAGGGATGTGGCGGTGAATGACTTCCAGAGTTGTGCCAGGGGAAATCTACTCCACACATGAGCATCAACATTTCCATAACCATGCCCGAGGGCTCTGGCATACTGTAATCTGGAGACATGCCAGGGAGTTCCAGCTAATTAACAGCCTGTTGTGGGAAAGGTTTTTTTCAATTTGCAAAGAACATTTTCATCTGTACACAATGTACAGGAATGCACGGAATTCTAAGCACCTTCTCTTAAGGCATTTTAATTCTCTGTGACTGTTTGCCTTACAACAACAACAATAACAAAATAATGTTATTCAAATGCCTCAAATTACTACTATAAATTCAGCACATTTTTGTGAACTACCGATCTTCATAACAAAGTTCAAGGGCTCTTCATGGGTAGTTATCTGTTTAGAGATTTTTGGTTTGTGTGTTAAGAATGACCAAAAGCATCTACTACAGAATTTTGTTCACATCACAGGCAATATGAGGCACCAGACTCTGTGCTTCTCACAGGAAGCTGCTATTGTTGTTGCTACTAAATTGTAAAAATAGGAAGTTCACATAGATACTTGAACACAAACACAGATAGCTTTCTTGTTATTGCCCCTAGCTGAGCTCTCGAAATTAGATGGATGACATTGTTACAAGCTGGTGCACTGGGAGTGTGAGCTGCATTTTGTGCTGTTTTACTTCAAGACTGGAACATGAGTTCCCCAGTTCTCATCACACCTTTCTGAGATAATGAATTAGAAATTCTGAGAGTCACATCCTGTTCACCTTTCTAGTGAAATGAGATTTTCACCTTTGATTACTCACTCACATGAGTGAGAAAAACCACTGTGGGCATGCTAAGCAATCTTCAGGATCAATGTTCTTCTCCCACCAGAACTATTTATGTACTGTACAACAACCTGCTGCTGTAAGTAAGTGTCTGAGAGTCTTTAACATCTGATTTTCTTTGCAGCTCTTTTGTGGCATAATAAATATTGGTTAAAATATCCTATGCTGCTTATGGTACAAAACAGAATCTGTCTACTTCGGGTTTTTCCTAATTAGATTGATAATATATAACTATATCTATAGATTTCCAGTGATGGATGTTTAAGCAGGAGCATTTTCTGGATGTCACCTTCTGCAAGTCTTCTTGACTGACTGTGGAAATCAAAACATTTTTTTCTAAGTGAATCAGTTTTTTCTAAGTGAATGAAGTAAGAAATTCGGGAAGCTCACTTCTATTATTCAGGAGATCAGTGGTCTAGGTCTATTGTAAGTAACCAAGTCTAATGATTCTACCAAACATTCTATTCATTCAGTGAAGAGAAGACATGTTACAAACACAGTGTGTGATTATGTAACTAAAGGCTTGATTAGATGGCATACTTACAACCAGGACAAATTAACACAGCATGGAAAATCTTAATTATGTCACATCCTGGCAGCTTGGCTTTGAAAGGTTAGTGTCCTTTTACAGTAGGGTTGGGTTGGTTGGGTTTTTTTTTTTCTATTTAATTAGAATAAAATTTGTCCAAAACACAAAGCATTAAAACTCTTAAGACAATTTGTATTCTATTGCAACACAAAAACCTGTATATCCTTTCAAGATTTTGCAGAGTTATTTTTGTCTGAATCACCTGCTGCTGCTCATAAACCTTATTTTAAATGTATTGCATCTGTCTGGTAAGGGAAGTTACCATTCGTTTAGTATATCATCTTCTGCCTTCTCCCTGGCCCTCCCCACCAGATAAGTCACTTCCTGATTTCCCAGAGCCTCTTGCTGAATCCCAATAAACATTATCCGATTTTGAAAGGAAAGCTAATCAGCAGCAAAGCTTTTGAGCTTGTCACTCAACATAATAAATTTTTGTTTTAAAATTCTGCGGATGGTGTTTATGTAATTGTTCCTGGTTATGTGGCTTCATTTGATAAGGATCTAGAGATCCAAAATTCAATAACAGGCCAATTGTCAGCTGTCTCACCTACACTGGGCTCATTAAATCCTGGAGCAACCTTATTGTGGGTGCTTTTGCACACCTGTGAATTGGCAACCCTCAGATACTATTAATACTCCCCTTTTAAATTAGAATTAAATCTATATGCTCCCAAAACAGAAACAAACAAATTAATGAAACCCTTGCTGCATGCGCAGCTCTACAAGGATTCAAGAACTTGTTTCTCCTTTTCAACTTCAGTGAGAAAAAAAGTAGTTTTACTCAGGCTCTTAGCACAGCATTGCAGATCAAATGATGACCAGATCTGACTACACAGAGCATGCATTTTTTTCTGGCAGAAGCATGATTCACTGAAACACCCAGCTACAATTTCCCACACAGATGATCACTCAGTTTTCAACAAGAAACACTTTTAATCATTTTAATGTGGAGAAATGACTTCACCAATGGAAGAATTTAAAGGAGAAATCCATATTACCAAATCCTTCGCTTTGATTAAACATCATCTTCACTGTACGACAAGCAGAGCCATCTCCCAGGCAAACTCCACACTGGTCTTCTGTTGCGTTGGAATTTATCTCATAATCACAGCCAACAGCCTAGAAGGAAAAAACAGTGTCAGAATAAATGCAACCTCCACAATTAATTACTCACATCTATCACTGTGCTTCTGAGCAGGGGAGTAGTATATATCCTGTATAGTGTATTACACCAAGGTGAAAAACAAACCAACAAACAATAACCATCACCATGTCACAAAACATACAGTAGTGACCAGTCTCTTGACACACAAATGTGCTGCCCAAATGGCCTCATTATCTGGGACTGGCCACTACATCTAGGATTTGCGTCTGCTTTCTTATGTCATAGAGCCATCCCCAGGTTCCCGGGAATACAATGCAGTAACAGAACTGAAATCTCTGCCAGCTTTTCGTGGCCATCTCACAGCACAGAACCTCTACTACAGTCAACCCCCCGGCAAAGAGAAACTCTTCGGTAGGCATGAAGTTTTACATCAATGACGCCCCAGCTTGGGTACAGATACAGTGGGTCAAGTTCTAGTAAAAACTGATTTTCCAGTTTATGCCTGCTGCAGCAAGAAAGAGAAAAATGTATTCATCCTCAGTCAGGAAAAAACTTCCTTGCCCAGCCCAAAAATTCTGTGCTCTAATGTCTTTAAATTTCAAGAGAATTTGCATTTGGTTTTGGGATTTTTTTTCGACCTGTCTTCAAAAACAGGCAGGATTGAAGAACACAGCATAAAGGCCAACTCTTAGTGGTTGTTAATAAGATACCTGGAGGCCTATGATACAGATGAATAGCCAGAAGCCTGGTAGTATGTCAAAGTTTTGTCTTGGTTTGAGATAGGGGATACAGTATCATCAAGACCCCCCAAGACAGGTTTTCTCAGCTGATTTTTCTCAAAATAAGCTTTCAGGTGCTATACCTGCCAGCCTGTATAACACCCTCTTGATGTATGAAAATCTGATATATGATCCTCTTTTGAGGTTGATCTTATTTTACCTTCAGTATATCTGTACTGTATTTTTCTGCAAGATTCTGAGAGGAAAATCCACCTATTAGACTAACTTAGGGATAGAGATTCCTGCATTCTCTAGTATTCTTCTATCATTTGCAGCTTAAGAAATACCTGAACATTTGTCTAAGTGCCAATGATTTAATGAACATTTAGAGAAACTGTGAGAAACAGAAGCAAGGAAAGGGCTCAAGCCACAGATGGTGCCAAACTGCATCACTTACAAGAAGACTCCAAAAAAGAGATGCATCCATCACTTACTGCCAATTCATATCCAGCACCTTTCACACCAGCTCTGAAAAGTCACAGCCACGTCAAAAGGTTCTGCAGCAGCCTTAGCTTCTCCGTCCTTTCAGCAAAAGCCACTTTCAAAAAATGAAATGTAATGTCTTGCACACAAACAGATCCCGGCACCAAGGACCACACTTATGAGCAGTACAGAAGGTTACAGAGATAAGGATATGTTAGCAAGGTGACTAACATTTTGCCTCCAAGTATGTAGCTATTTGACCAAGGCTGGATTAATCAACTAGTCAGAATACACAGACGCCACTGCTACACTAACAGTATGTTTCTTTATCTTTCCAGGAGTTCAGATCTGTCTCTTCACCAGTTTATCTTTAACACTTCCTAATAATTTAGAGAGGCTGCAGTGTTGCTGCTTTCTCAGTGATGCATTCCACAGTACATCTACTGAACTATTAGTACATCTGGTAATCATCTGCAAAGAGGGAAGTCATAGTTATCTGGCTTATTTTTACATCAGAGAAATAATAAGACACTCTGGAGAGTCACAGAATTTGAAGTTTATTTTCTATACTATGCACATAAATACTTGAACAGAAAGGTGGGGAAAGTCTGAAGATGGAACTTTTCTACTGTGCTGTGTGCTTTGCTATTTGAAAATATGATTAATGACTGCTCTGAGCTTGTATTTTGAACTTACCTAAAAATTACTTGTCTTCAAATTGTATATTTTTGCCAAATTATCATTTTCTGGTAGAAAATTCATGTTTTGGAAAAGGATTCTGTCCTTTATTTACTGCGCATTCTTGTTTGAGAGGCTGCGCACAGAATTAATTTATCTATTTCACACTGTCAATCAGATACTTTGAAATGAACATCACTGAGCATATTTCCTTTCCAAGTGCTGTGGGGTGTAGAACCCCCCAAAGGGTTTAACTAATTAGTTCTGATTAGAACAGCTGCAGCCCTGGCTCTAACTGAGATGGCAGCAACAAAGTATCATCCCTTCCCTGCCTTTGGGATTTGCAAATCAGCGCTTCGGCATGGGCTCTACTCCATCAGCTCAGGTCCTTCCCACTTGACCATTTCCTTTACCAACAGGTCTATGGCATCAAAATATGGCATCACTGTGATGTGAAGGGAATCCCTTTGACCCTTCCAATAACAGCAGCAGAAGTTTCCATTTCAGTGTTCTTCTGATATATGAAACAGTTTGCATCTGATCAGATATGAGCCTTACCTATACATGCAACATTCTTACACAGTCCTGAAGTTTTGGAATACCCAAAAATGAGGTGGGCAGACAATTTACTCTGCTACAGTAAATAAAGCCTTTGCTTTATTCCCCAGCCCTGGGGCACTGCTGTGCTGCCATGACCTTCACATCCAACAGCAGGGCCTCATCTTACAAAGCCATTAAAAACCATCACAAAGCAATATTCTCATGTCTCAGAATAAACAACATTCATTTACTCCAGATACATTTCCATGAACTTTAATTTCCAGACCATGTTTTCCTTTATTGCTCCAGTGAATACCACATTACTTTTGCCATTCATTAGAATAATTTCTAGATGCATCATTCTTCTTTTTACTTGCTTTCCTCATTATTCTTATTCTTGTGGATGCATTTTCTAAACATGCCTCAAACATTCCAAAAGAACAATATGACCCATTAATGGACACTTGCAGTCCAGAATTAGATGATATTTAAGGTCCATTCCAACCTGAACCATGCTATGACTCTATGATGAATTTCATAGAGTCATAGCACTGCTTTTGACAAGCAGTTGCTAAAGGGGTTCTGAAGACTAATGCAGGTTATAAAACAGGAAAGAATCAGCAGCAATTAGGCTCTGATTTTTTTTTACACATATATGTCCTTGTGCACCCTTTGCCTGTGAACCATGCTGTGTTACAGGAACCACTGTGTGCCATGGCATGAACATCACAACCAAGCATCCTTCCCTGCAGCCCTTTGCCATTGTCCCACTCACCCAGAGCCCTTTCCAATGCATCTGAGATCAGCTTTGTTTCAAAGACCTGACCTGCCCAGCTGAATTACAGGAAGGAGAAACAATTTATTTCCTGCTGCTCAGCCACTAAAGGGAAAACAGCCAGAGATATTGGCCTTTTTCCATTTCCAGAGGGAGAGGCTTTTGTGTCAGATTGGCAGTGGGGGGCAGATGCAAAAAGTCCTTGCTGTCATTGAAGGGTACGGGCTTGAAGGGTACTGCTTGAATATCCATTATGTGAATGCTATATTGAACTTTAAGGTCTTCCCTCCTTTTGTCTCTCCAAGTAAGTCTTCAAATAAAGAAACCATGGTTACTTCATGTTGGCCATGACATTGCCTTGAATAGAGAGAAATGTGTCCTGATGTCAGTAATTTATCTTGTAATTTGTCTGTATGGGTCTGAATCAAATGTCCTGCTGGACTAGCAGTGGGAGGAGAAAGCTGAACCGTAGTGTGAAGCAGTGAAGTTACTGCATAAAAATCCAAGCTGTGTAATCTGCTTTTCAGTAAGAGAAAAAAATGGTTCCTTCCCTACTACACAGCTGTGTAGTTCTCGAGTACAATGTCAGTCTCTCACAATCACAACTGTGAATTGCCACAGATTTGCATGACTGAAGGTCACTTAGGCCTATCAAAATTCTGTGCAGGAGGTGAATGGCTGTTAGAAACATCAGAGATGTTTCCAGATCCTCCACCCTCAGCATCTGCACACTCCAGTGGAAAGAACACATAAGCCTTCAATTTCAGATGATGTGATGGCTTTTACTTAATCAAAAATCCCCATTATCAGTGCTAAACAGCCGTACTCTGGTGGCAGTATCTTCACTCATTAACAACTGGGGGAACAACTGACTCACCTAGTAAGAATTAAGAGTGCAGTTGTGATGTATAATTTAAGCACAGGAATATAAGCTATGTGCTTTACAGATCTCCCAAATAAAAGGGGGAAAATGACAACTGAAAAATAAGCGCTAAGGCATACAGTAAAACAAAAAAACTAGTCATAGTACAGCTTGATGATTTGAGATTTAAGTTATTAACAGATCTTATCAGATCTCCTAACAGAACTCTTCTTCTATGTAAGATCAGTGTCCTGAGAGGACCCAGCTATTTTACAGGCCAGGCCTTCAAATGAGTTAACAATTTTAGCTTGTCTTTGAACGGACAAGTTCTAAAGGAATACCATGCAAACACCACCTCACTGTAAGTATTCCTTCAGCACTGATGCACAGGCAGCACTTAAAAAAATTAGGAGATATTGGATAAATTATAAGGACCAAGTGAATCAGTGGTCTGTCTGTACTTAATTCTCACTTGAAGGTGCACATTGTGGCTTTGTCAGGCTAGCTAGGAAAGCAACCAGTATACCTCAGGTAGCCAAAATGAAGCATCTCAATCCACATTTAGCCATTAAAGAAAGAACAGTTTCTCCAATAGCTCTGAACAAATTCATGACAAACTGCAAAATCAGACTAAAATCAGATGAATTTAGAAGATGAAATTCTTTTTTGGATCTATCTTGTTTTGACATACCCAGTAGGAAAACGCTGAATTCATTTGATAAAAAACAGCTACTCTACACGCCAATTACATGTGAGCAATTTAGACAGTGGATCTAGTATCTTACTAATTTAATATTTTTCTCAATTTCAGACCAAAGTGAAGTGTTATTTTAGTACTCAGGACAAATGTGAAGTGCTCTTGTGAGATACAGTTCTGAAAACCAGAAGAGTGCTTTAATGCTTGTGAATGTCTTTTCCATATCATTAGCAACATGTTGCAATCAAACGATGACAATGATGTGCCAGACTAATTATACCAAATGCATTTCCAGATTTATTCTCCAGGACCTGTAATGTATCTATTGTGTTTAGCTAGCTGGACTCAAATACTAGTAAATTAGATG
This sequence comes from Haemorhous mexicanus, assembly GCF_027477595.1. Classification (NCBI taxonomy): domain Eukaryota; kingdom Metazoa; phylum Chordata; class Aves; order Passeriformes; family Fringillidae; genus Haemorhous; species Haemorhous mexicanus. The sequence goes on along the minus strand of NC_082381.1, from coordinate 78,961,504 downwards.
AAGACATAGGAAAAAGCTTCTCCTCAAGTGTTGTGCTGGGTACCTATTTCAGATGAAAGCATGCTATCCTTCAATACTGTGAGCTATTTGGGTTACTTATTCATCATTTGGTCTCATTTTGCCTGGCTAGATTGTTCATTCTGTGATCCTGACTCCAAATGAATCTGTTTGCCACGAGATGTGAAGCAGCAGTCACTATGTGCAATACTGACAGCACCTTGGAGGGAATTTCTCATAAACACTTTGGGTCCACAGAACTGTTAATGCTGAAGTGTAACTGGGTTCTACAAACTGCAGATAGATTACCTTCTCTTTCACCTCTGATCTCCCACTTTGGACTAATTGAGTCATGTTACCTCTAAAACAGGTATAACTCTGAACTGCCACAGGCAAGGTTTCAATACAGAAAGCATATGGAAACTAAAATTAATCACAGTGATCCCAGTCCAGCTGGGCTGGAAATTAGAAAATGAATGTTTTACAAGGACAACCTTTCTGAATTTGGTAATTACTCTCTCCCAAGTGAAGGTCAAAAGCACGGCTATGGTACGCAAGCAACATCTACTAAATGTTTCAATATGCTAAAGATTTGCAACATCTACTATATGTTTCATCTATGCAACATCTACTATATGTTTCAATAAAGATTTGATTCATTCTGGCTTGAACCATTCAAAGCCCTCATAGATCAAAGGTCCCTTCTGGCTCTCAGCAAAGCTAAGCAGGAACTCTTCACTGTGAAACTTGAGCAAGGTCTTGGTAACTCCCTTTCATAAATGCAAGTATTGCAAGGAAAGCTTCAAACACATCTTTTATTACTAGTCTCTGATGCACTGTCATTCTAATAATAAAAGAAGTTTAAACAGAGGGCGTAAAAATCACCAATTAAAAATGTGAATTTTCCATCACTGGAAGTCTTTAAGAAAAGAATGTGAAAAATATCAAAAAAGGAATATAATTTTTAAAGGGATGAAACAGACAACTTCTTGAAGTCCCTTCCAGTTGCATTTTTATACAATTAAGTGGCTTGGGGTATACAACTCCCATATTGGGTAAGCTAATGTAGTTTCCACAAGTCACCAAGTCCGGCTCTTGTTTCCAAAGATGCTAAAAGCAAAAAAAGCTGTTGGGCTTCAAAGAGGTACAGGACAAATCCTCAATCTAAAGAAATAAACCACAGATGTAAATATATCCTCTACAAGAAAAGTACTCATTCTATTTATAAGAAAGTGCCTAAAAGCAATGCTAAGATTGTGGAGGTGACAGAATACAGAGAACACTCCTTCAAACGCCACATAGACACACACGTCATCCTGGAAACCTGCTACCAACACATAAAATAGGCAGACACCATTATACTTATTCTTCAATGCACAATATTATTGAGCCATATATGATGTGTTTGCCTGTTATCTCACTGTATAACATTATTCAATTCAATGTTGTAAACTAAAATAAAATTACTGCCCTCAACTGCAAAGTCCTATTAAAAGACAGCTCAGAACAGCTACACATGTATAGTTAAACCACATTTTCACAAAAATCCCCATGGACAGTGGTGACACCAATTACAACTCTAAAGCTACAATACTTTGTGAAAACTTCTAATCAGACACAGCTTTGCTTGAACTGTTTTAAAATTGTGGGAAAAAAACCAGAGGATTTAAAAGGCACCAAAAGTAATCAGCAGTCAGTCAAACAGACTCATTTAAAAGGGTGGAAATTACTCTTATGTCTACATGGAAAGCTTTTGATATAAAAATGTGATAAAATTGAGTACTTGGCTTTGATCCTACCAAAAAATGTTTAAGTATTTTCCCATAACTTTTAAAAATTAAATTGTAGAGAAAGAAACATGCAAACATACCCAATACCTTACACATGCCATTAATACAGATATCTCGGCTGTGCCTTCCTTCAAAGCAAGGAGTGCCATCAGTGACTGCATCAAGCATCTTCTCTGAAAAATGGCCATCTACTGGGCGGCAGTGGAGCTCACAGGGGTTTGCTGAAAGGAAAAGAAGAACACTCACTCAGACAACACGTCAGCAGGACACTGAAGTGCAACGCACAGCGTCTTTGCTGAGCCATTTGCTCACTTTCCCTGCCATTTGCCAGAACTGGCAGAATTAGAAGAATTGAGCAGAGCCAGGGTGACACAGGCCTGATAAATAGCACTTGTGGATTGGTGGGAAGCAGCTGGAGGCTGGTCCCCTCATACCTGCGTGCTCTCTGTCGCTGGTACCTCAGCTGCCACTGCTGAGTGAGGCTGCAAGGAGGCCATCAGCTGTGATGGAGAAAGGGATGGGAAACCAGCAAATCCAGCTGTCACTAGACAAGGGGTGGGATTACCAAGGACACTGACAAGAAAGTTTTCCATCAGCTGGTTACTGAGTAGTTTCAGAGGTAATTTAAACTTTCCATCACTGCTGTCAGCCTCTCTCAGAGAGCAGTCAGCTGCCTGCTTCTGATCTTATGTGTCATTCATCATTTTCATCTACCTGTTGGCACTTAATAAATAATTTCAAACCTTTTTTCTCTGCTCGACAACTTATGAAATAGGGATAATATTGCAAGTCTGACAGACTCAGGCTATTTTCAGACAGATGTCCCACAGAAGGAACAAAAAGAGAAGAAGGAAGAGAAAAGCTGTAGCAAGAGCAACAAGTGGCCTCTGAAACAAGATTTTCTGTGATGGATCATGGCCTTAATCTATTCCATCTATGGAGTAAGAAGAGCCAAACACCAACCTCCCTGCCTCACAGACACTGGCCTTTGTGAATGGGAAATCTGAGACATCAGAGAGACACAGGACACAAGTCTGATAAATAAATTGTGTGCATGGAAGATGAGTTGGAGCTGAAATGAGGGTCAAAGCAAGCACTGGCTTTGTAACACTCGGGCTTTGTAACACTCTCTGAAAACTCTGCAGCACAACCAGAACTATCTGCCTAAATTAAAAATCATCCACTATCATTTTAATGAAGGACACCAACACAAGACTTGTCTTCAGGTTTTGGTCTATTCAAAGACCCCTGTCTCGCCCATCACTAAAGCAATTTGCTCATGCTCAGCAACTTGAAATGCTTTGCTGAGAAAAGCAGTGGGCCTTAAACCTACCAGTCAGCAGCGACTTCAAGGCCCCATTATTTAATAATTTTAAAACTATTTCCCTTTGTGCTGCAGAGGTGCTAATGCTGAGTGAGTTTTACCCTGCACCTGACAGAGCTGACAGAAGCTGCTCCCTTGGTCTCAGAGGGATGCAGGGTAACTATAAGCCTTCCACATCCTGGTTGATGGATATATTTTTATCTTTTCCTCCTTTTCTGGCTTTGTTTGTGCCATAGAAAGGACTGTGCTTAAAGAAATTTTTGGTAATGAGAGAAATGCAATCTTCTGATAATGCAAATAAACTAATTAATTTCCAACAAAAAGATTTATCCTTTTGAAGGAGAAAAATTTGCTCTCATTACCCTGGTTTGTGCAGCATCAACATACACACAATACTACGCAGTGCACAAAGGTGACTGCAACTCTTCCCCTCAAAGCTCTTGCAGATTAAGAACTGAATCCTGCAAAGCCTGAGCTTTGGTACTGTGAATCTCATTTGTGTAAACAGAAACACTGCAGAACTCAGAACAAAACCAGATTAAAAAAAAAACCAAACCCTGAACAGTAAAGGAAATTGAAAACCTTAATGAAGGCTTTTTCCCCCCTCTTGTTGGTAGAGCTAAAATGACATCTCAGGTCTGTCACCAATGTGAGCTTCTGGCTTCCCAAACAAAACTACCTTCACAAAGTGCCACAGTGATGAGACCCAGAGCACATGCATGGACCATGGTTATACAACTGGTAAAATTCCAGCTGATGCGAATTGTGTTCAAGAATATCAGTGGAGGTGGAGCTAAAAACTTTTTTCAGGCAAGAACATGAAGTTTGTAATCCTCACCAACCCTCAGCCCCTCTGTGAAAGCTGCCAGCCATAACACCCACCAGTTGCTTTGATAAGAGCTGTCATGGTAAGCAATACAAGTGATTTTAAGTCTGTCTTCAGAATTCTTTTTATGGCAGTGTGATTAAAGTGATTACTTTAGTGCTCTAAATTTTGCTTCACCTTGCCTACTTTCTCAATGTAGAACTTTTCTACACAAAGCACAATGTGTTTATGACAAGGAGAATCCTACAACTCCAGGTACTCTGTTACTTTCTCAGATGAACAGACTTTACAGAAAGTCATTTCAACCTTTTGCATTGTTTCTAATGAAATATGTCAAACAGAAGTTTGATATCTTTACCTCCTCGTAGCTGTGTGTTGACAAAACAAGCTGTTCCATTTCAGAAATAACTGAATAAGAAGAAGCAGACAGTGCTGACATACTCCTCCCATCACTATGATGCTGTAAAGCTATAAAAAAACTCCCTTACTATGTCAAAATAAAATGTGAAAAAAAAAAACAACACACAAACTTTCATACTTGCAAATGCTTTCTATGTATGAAAGCTTTCCTGTTTTTCCTGATTGTGTTAACTGATCTAAAATTAGACCCAACCCACAGATTTTTACTGTTTTTCATTCTAGATGTATTTTACGAAGACCCTCTGGAAATTATAGGGTATTTACTTCTCCACCCAAAACTCAATGATATTTATTTCATTTTTCATCTGCAGAAAGGCTGGTTAGGCCATCACTGAGGAAATTATACTAGCACTGAATTTGGCATTCACTATCTAAAGTTATTTATCTACCTATCATTATTATTTATTATGGTTCAGCTCAGGGACCTTGGCTCTGTTTTTATAGGGTTGTAAATAAACTGCATCAGAACCAGCCAATGACCTCCAAAACAATATTTTAATATTTTTTACACAGAAAAGATACCTAATATTTTAAACACAGAGCAGATACCAAACTCACACACAAGGAAAAAAATTACGTTTCCCAAAATGGTGGAAGACTTGCATTGAGTTCAGCCTTTTTTCTTATTTCAGACACAAAAATCTAAAAAGAGTTAACTCAGATGAATAGGAGCACTTTTTGTTCAGAAGGAGCTCATTAAAGCAGCTGGTTCAGTTTCAGTTACTTCAGCAAATTTGATTAAATCATGATGAGATTTTAACAAAAGGCTGTAATCCTTGTAACTTTTAGGCCAAAATATATATCCCAGCATATGCATGAAATATTAGATCCAATCTGTGAGCACTGAGTAATGACCATGTATCTCTACCAGCTCAGGGATACACATGCTAAACACTCCTTAAATGTTCCACTGAATAGCTGGCATTTAACTCACTCCTTGTTTTCCTTTCTAGAGCAAAACTTGCTTTGCTCAATCTGTGTTCTTCAAATCACAGAATCATAGAATGTTTTGGACTGGAAGAAATCTTAAGGATCATCCAACCCCCCTGCCATGAGCAGTGACATCTCCCATTAGACCACAGTGCTCAAAGTCGTGTCCAAACCTGGTACTGAACACTTCCAGGGATGGGGCACCCACTGCTTCTCTGGGCAGCTTGTGTCAGTGCCTCACCTCATGGTAAAGATTTTTCTTCCTTATATTGAATCTAAACCTGCCCTCTGTCAGTTTAAAGCCATTCCCCTATGTCCTATTCTACTAACCCTTGTAAAAAGTCCCTATCAGTGACTTTCTGACTTCCATGTTGCTCTCTTGCCAATCTTCTTTAGTCTGGCTGCATCCCTCTGGCAGTGCTTTGCTCCTAGCTGGACATAAGGTCTTAGCAGAAGTGCCACCAACACTCAGCAGGCCAGAAAAACAACAACCTGTTTTTTTATGTGGTGCCCGCATCTTACGCCTGCTGCTGTTTTGACCAGAGAAATTATCAATTCCCTAATATATAGAAGATGAAATGGAATCCCAAGCCATAGAGCTCCCTTAAGGGCCCAGTGACTTATCTGTTATCAGAAAAAGACTCAAGAAGCAAATTAGCAAAGCTGAGTAAAAGTCCTGAAATTTGGGCATGTGATATTTTTCCTCTCTGTATATTATTAAAAAGTTCAGATTCACCAAGTGTAAACAGAACAACATGAAGATAAGTAGAAAGGAACATATTTCCTTCCCAATTTAAATTTGTTTACCTTACAGCTGATTCCCATGAGTTCACATGCAGGAGGGATCCAGCTTAACCTGACTAAGAAGGATGTGATTAACGTGTCTGTCAGAAGAAGATAAGGCTTCAGTATCTTTCCCAACTTCACAAGGAAGAAAAGAGGTGAGCCTCTTCTCTTCAACCCCTCATCTCTGTGAGAACTCAGAATCCACTGGGGAAATCCCAGACAAAGAAAATTAGAAAAGACAATTACCAAACAGACAAAATGGGGAAAAAAGCTGAGGTAAATCTACTTATCACTTTAACTAAGCCTGGAACTCCAAAACAAAGTTGAATTTTGAAAAAGGGACATTTCATCCTGTTAGCTCAGCCCTTGTGATATGTATCAGAACATATCTTATTTGATACACAGAAATATTTTGGCATAAATATGAAATTTAAAACATTTTTAACACAACCCCTATCTGACCTAATGACTGACTAAATGATCCTGGCACTGATAGAGAAAATAAAGGTGATTATATGATTTAATGTAGGACTTATAGATGGAAGCTAAGCCCTGAGAAGCTATCAGACTCATATAAATGGAATTTGTCAAATGGTATGAAATAAATAAACATGGGGTCAGTCTGATGGAAAGAGAAGTGGATATGTACAGAAGTCTGCCCAAAGTGTCAAAATAGGGGCCTGGGTCATGAGAAAAATTCAGAAAATATCCTGCTCAGGCTGCCAGATAGTTTATCACCCTTGAACTTGGAGGTCTCCATCATTTTAAGATTCCCAGGAGTACTCTGATGCTACAGCTTGAGCCCATGGGTTTCTGAGGTCCAGAGCAATTCCATAACAGGACTATGCAAGGTCCCCAACAGGCATAAAGTAATTTGAACCAGAAAATTCTCAACTGAAACCTCAAACAACAGGCTAGGAAACAGCAAGATGTGACTTACCGCTTTTCTGTTTAATAAAACCACCAGTTTGCTAAAGCTGGTTGTTTTATTAAATCATAAGCTATTCAAAAATGTCTTTGTTATCTTGTGAAGTTACACTTTACACAACAGAAAAGACTCTTCAGGTACATGACATTTGCTATAACTGCCTTAGACAAGCTATGAAATTAAAGCCAAGAGAGAGAATTACCCAGAAAATCTACTGGGTTTTTCCAGTGGGACGAAGGAACAGAAAATGTCTAAAATGTCATAGAATGTCTGGCTCACAAATCTATTTCCTTAGCTAGACATTTCCACATAAAAGCTGTATGCATACTCAGGACTTGGGAAAGCTTAAATATGCTTTCTTTCCCCTTTATATCCCAAGTGCAGCATGAGAGGATCCAAAATGCCTGATATAAAACAAGAGCTGTACTGGGTTTGCATGGCCAGGCTTCGGTAGCAGGGGGGCTACAGGGGTAGTGGAATCTGTTGTGTCACATCAGAGGTCACCACATTTGGTCACATTTTTGGAGACAGGCACACAACTGAACACACTGAAGGTCATGCAACAACAAAGCTTATTGATGGATGCCCCCTTTTATAGGAGGTTCAAAATTCCCTTCCTTGAGCAACCAACTGGTCGAGGTTCCAACACTGCCCAGCTCACTGGCCAAAGATATGACTGCATTCAGGACTGAATGGGACTGGAAGGGGTCCCCTGTTTGAGTTCAATCCTACTTATCATTGTCTTATCTAGGGACATGGTAATGGACAAATCCATTTCCTATACTTCTACTCTTTAATGAACTAAGCTAGCCAAATCAGTTTCTGTTATGGCCAATTTTATCTGTGCAGTTTCAAACCAGCTGTAGCTGTCACAGCAGCTCTGTGAGAAGCTGCTGGAAGCTTCCCCCATGACTGACAGAGCCCACATCAGACAGATCCAAGAAGGACCTGCTGACAGTAAAGACCAAACAACCAGTGACAGTGGCAGCACCTCTGGGATAATGTATTTAAGAAGGTGGAAAAAAAATCTGCACAACTGCAGCTGGAAGAGAGGATGCAAATGTGTGAGAGGAACATCTCTGCAGACACAGGGTCAGTGAAGGAGGAGGGGCAGGAGCTGCTCCAGGAGCCAGAGCAGAGATTCCCCTGCAGCCCCTGGTGCAGCCCTTGGTGAGGCAGCTGTGCCCCTGCAGCACAGGGAGGTCCAGGGGGGAGCAGAGATCACCTGCAGCCCCTGGAGGAGCCACACCAGAGCAGGTGGGTGTGCCTGAAGGAGGCTGTGACCCCGTGGGAAGCCTGTGCTGGAGCAGGCTCTTGGCAGGACCCATGAACCAGGGATCTATGCTGGAACAGCCCATTCCTGAAGGCCTGCAGCCTGGGGTAAGGATCCATGCTGGAGCAGTTCAAGAAGAACTGCAGGGTTGGACTTATGTTGGAGAGGTTCAAGGAATGCTGTCTCCCATGACTGTTCTACTCTGAATTAGTTTCTAATACATTAAGCATATTTCCCCAAGTCCACTCTGTCGTGCCCACGATGGTAATCAGCGAGTGATCCCTCCCAGGCCTTATCCTGACTCACAAGCCTTTTGTTACATTCTCTTATCCCTATCCAGCTGAGGAAGGGAGCAAAAGGGTGACTTTGGTGGACATTTGGTGTCCAGGTGGGATTAAACCACTACAAAAGCCAAAGTCCTCTTGACAGCAAAACAACATAGTAACAGCATGCTGTGAAAAATCCTTGAAATTGGATTGCATAAGTCAAGAAAGTAAGTAGGGAACTGGCAAAGGTTGGTGTACACATGGAGGACATTGTGAATAAAGTCTCCAGAGACCTGAAACATCAGCTAATTTTTCAGGGGGTTTAAAAAGCCTGTTGGTTTGCTGTTGTTTAAACTCTTGGTTTGCTTGGACACACAGATGCAAGGAAGGCTCAAACCTCTGTGTCTCTCAGAGACAGCACTTTACAGACCTTATTTGCAGGTATTTTGCCCAGGACATCTTTAGCCACTGACAGAACGTGAAAGAATATTTGAAACTGAGATGGGAGGAAAACTCTCAGATGCATTTCAGGTAATTCTGGCTGGACAAAACTGGAAGCAGTGCGCCCGAAAGAGCCACCCACCCTCAGCCATACAATGATGTTAGACGAATGATCAGCACAGGATTTGGGCAGCTCCCTGATTATTTGAGTGTTACCAGGAGAGCCTGTCTATCTGAGAAAGCCAGTTTTACTTTAAGAGTTTAGCAGCAAGAAAACACTTTAAATATTACTAGTGGAATGTGAAAACATTAAGGGCCTCCAAGGTAATGGGAAAGACATGGAAATCTATGCTGAAATTCTGACTGCTGAGAAAATGGGCGAAAACAGTCAAGAAGTTTCCAAGCCACAGAAAAAATATCTTCTTGATATTTTAAGGATTTTGCAAATGATTTTGCAAATGATTTTCCAGATGAAATATACCACGCTCAGCAGCACAGCATTTTTTTTTAATAGAGCTGGTTCGTCTGTACAGTTCTGAACTGTTCTATTTGAAATACAGCACGGACAGAGCACAGCCCTGCCTTCCAGTGTGCAGTTAGGCATTTGACTCATGATTCTCAATGTCCTTTAGAAACAGACCTTCTGTAAGAAATGCACATGCAGAACTACCTGTTCTGTTGCAGTGTCACAGAAAGGACATGAACAGAATGAATGCTGTACCCTGCAGTAGCACACCCTGAGTAACTGAGGTCTGGAATCTTAATTTCAATGGCAGGCAACTGCAGAAAATGTTTTTTGAGCTTGGTTTTGGCCTAAATGTTAGGTTGTTAGCATTTGTCATGGCTTTACTGTATTTCTTAAAATAAAAATCTCAATCAATCAAATTTTTTTTTCATCAGAAATTTTACTGGAAGTCTGCCTGCTCTAGATTTGTCTTCAATGGTGCATTTTTTACATGAAATGGAAACAGTAGCTGAAATTTAGGAAACAATTCAGGACCGCCAATAATTGAAAAAACAATTAACAGGCTGAAAAATACTACTGGCAAATCAAAATGGAAGTTTAATCCTGATCTACCCTATCCTTTGTGTCTTATTTTTTCATTAAAAAACACATTGCTACCAAGTTTGCTGCTGCTATGGAGCTGTGGGGAGTGGCTGATCAACTTGAAAGCTTGCTGCCATTCAGTGGGACACTGATAAAGAGGAGAGTTGGGCAGGGAGAAACTTAATGGGGTTCAAAAAGGGCACGTGTAGAGTCCTGCTGAGGAGGAATAACTCCCAGCACAAACTGGGGTCTAACCTGCTGGAGAGCAGCTCTGCTGAGAAGGACCTGAGAGTTTTGGTGGGTGACAGGCTGCCCATGAGGTGGCAGTGCTCCCTGGCAGCCAGGAGGGCCAGCAGGCTCCTGGGGTCCACTGGAAGGGATCTGGCAGTTCTGGGTTCCTCAGTATAAGAAAAGCAAGGAGCTACTGGAGAGGATCCAGCAGAGGCCACAAAGACGATTAAAGGAATGAAGCATCTCTGTTGTGAGGACAGACTCTGGGGGCTGGGTCTCACCAATGTATATAAATGTCTCAAACCAGTGCCAAGAGGATGGTGCCAGACTCCTTTCAGTGGTGCCCAGTGACAGGACAAAGAGCAATGGCCATAAACTAGAACACAGGAAATGCTACCTCAACATGCGGAAGAACTTTTTTACATAGAGGATTGGAGAGCACTGGAACAGCTGCCCAAGGAGTTGGTGGAGTTTTCCTCTCTGGAGACATTCAAACACACCTGGAGGTGTTCCTGCACCACCTGCTCCAGATGACCCTGCCTTGGCCAGGGGGGTTGGCCTAGATGGTCTCTCCCTAACAATTTTGTGATTCTATTGGATAATCTACACCTTACATTTATGCACAACCCAAGAATCAAACTGCATATTAATAATTATTGCCCTTGTATTTAATAACTAGCTGTTTCAAAGCAAGTTATAAAGCAGAGTCATTGACTCTGCCTCCACAATACAGGGCAGCACAATACTGAACCAGTTTAGATATTACTTCTTCACTGTAATGTCAAATACACCTGCCATTAAGATCTAAGTTTGGAAGTAGTAAAATCATATGTGTACAGTGATAGAGCTCTGCCTGCTGGGTGCAGTGATGCCTCCTGGCCCAAAGATGCAGTTCAACACCACACTACCCTACTACTTGTTCCGTGGCTGACACTGGAAAAGATGGTTTAGATCTATTCTAAACAAATAGCACAGACATGACTTCAAGAACTTTTCTTAGTGCAATATCTTTTCAGGAACTGAACCAGTTCCAATCACATTATCACCAGAGCTCTGAAAAAAACACCTAAGTGTAGAGAAGAACCACTGCCTTTTTGTTCACACAAAAGGCACACCAGCATAGAGGAGCACACCAGATTTTTCTCTCTAATTCATTAGAAAACTTACAATTCAGTGACTTCTCACTCTCATGGATATTTCTCATAGGCGCCTAACTTTGACATTTTGTAAAGACATTAAAAAATTGTGTAGTATCATACCTGTGTTATAAACGGGAACCCAGTGGTAGAACTCGTTCTGGTAGGGAACTGTATCAAATTCACTGCACTGCATCTGACGGAAGGTTGGCAAGTCTTTGTGACAGGGGCTGATGTTACACATGCGATAGCGTTTCCTCTCTCCAGTGCAGTAGTCTCCTCCAAACTGGGGTCTAGAAAAGGAACATTGAGACTGGGACATGAGAACCATGAGTAAAAGAAAATGTTTTAAACCAACAACATATTTCAGGCCCCAGTATAACAATAAGGTGACTCTGAATCCTTGACAGGGTAGAGATAATGTTCACATTGCATGTTTGAGTACTCATGTCAGTATGAAGCACAGATCTAGACAACTCCTGTATCCCAAAAAAGTGCTTGGCAATACCTGGCTGAGCTCACAACAAATTAACCTATCAAATGGACTGCTTAAAATCCCATACTTTGCAGTGTATTTGACAGTTTGCTCTGAAAAGACAAATGATTCCTGCTGTTAGTGATTTGTGAAAATGAGACGCGGAGTCTTCATGAACTCAGATATGTAGTGGGGAATTTTGCCTTTCATGTTCCATACCTGACAACTCATGTCTGAAGCTCAAACAAGGCTGATGACTAGATAACATAAAAGCTGAGTTCTCAGGATCAGATTGCTAGAAACTGTTCTCACCTGGTGTTTGAGGACATCTATTTACTCATTACAGTATTAATAAAGCAATATTTACACTATTTCAGCAAAGCCTAAATGTTAAGTATGTTTTTTTAATTCATTTAACATTGAAATAAGCTCCTTGGAGGGTAAGAAATAAGAACAAGATGACTGTAAAAGAAGAGCCAGCCAAATTTCACACAGGTATGCCTAACTGGGAAAAGAGGTGTCAGTATCTGTGACATCTTGATGTGGCACCTGCTGATAACAGCCTCATACAAGAGAGTTTCCAATGTCATAAGAACCTCAAAAATCTTAAAAAGTAGGGAAAGATAGTGCACTCAGCTTACTCTGGATTATCACACAGCCTCTCTGCGCTTTGAACTCCTGCCCCACATGTCCTTGTGCAGTGGGACCAGGATGACCAAATGCCCCACTCGCCATGGATTGCTTCAGGAGTCTTCCCCACTGTAATACACTCACCAGAGAAGCACCACTGAGGAGAGAAGAGAAAGCACAAAGATTCAGATCATTATGACAGGGAAATTATGAACTTTTTGAGTTTCTGTGAATTATTTGTTATTTCAGTTCATAAGGGTTGAACACTTAAGTGGAAATGTAAATGGAGATGTCACAGGATGACCCCCCTTCACACTCAACAATAGCAGAGCTACTCATGGCTCCTCTCTGTGCTTTGGCAGGCAGCACAGCTTGCAAACAGCGTGGCTCACAGTCACCTTGTTTTCTCCACAGCGAGTGCCATCCGCAGCTGCATCCAGTTTGGAGCGGCAGGAGCCTTTCACTGAGCACCAGAGGGTCTGGCAAAGGTTCTGAAAAAGGAAGAAAACTGCAGCAGTCTGAGGCAGGGCAGAACTCCTATGGCCAAGATTTTCAAAAGCCTCCCAGAGTTTTGTACAGCCACTTAAAAAGCCTTGTAAGGGTTGTATTTCCAGAGGGATCAGGGTTTTTCACAAGATAGGAACCACCAAGGGTCCAAATTTAGATACTCGTCATTACTGTGCAAAAAGGGGCTATTTGAAAAATAAAAAATGGTAAACACTATCAAGTGAATTCCCTGAACTATGTGACTTCAAATATTCTCCTAATTGCCTGCTCAGCTCCTAGATAAACACAAGCAAAATGGCTTAACAAACTTTGGTCTATGCTGTTTGCAGATAAGGTAAACAAGTTTTCATTTGACGAGTACTAACCAATACCATCTTCAATTCTGCATTGCTGTCTGCCTGGAAACATACAGTGAAATCAAAGAAGGTTACAGAAGCCAGGCATGCAAATACAAACAATATCATGTCTCCAACAGTATTAACGGAGGTCCCAAAACTAGATGAGGAAAAAGTGATCAGCCTTCTTAAAACATCAGCTTGGCAGTACGCAAGGAAATGATCTGGGGAAAAAAAAAGCAGCCAGCTAGCTGGCAGAAAAAAGCATAGTGGGCTGGGAAGAGTAAAGGTTGGTGAATGTCTGCATATTAAATAACTCAGAAAGTGGTGCCAGGTTAATGCAGTAGGTTGCCAATAAAAGACAGCATTCTGTTGCAGTGTGATGTCATAGTTTGTCTCAGGTATCCCGGTCCTTTCCCAAGGTTATCAATTCATGCCCTACTTTGTCCCAGAACTGGATACTGTGGAACTGTTAAGGAGAAATTTGTGGGAAGTGTAGAAAAAGCCACTTTATAAACCGTTTCAATTTTCCCTTAGAAAACATTACATTTTCACTAACTAAAATTCCAGCAATCTGATAATACACTCCTTTTTGTGCCGTGCTTAACTTAGAGCCCATGTTAGATGTAAAAGGCAAAACACAACTCCCGCCGACCGAAAACATAACCAAATAGCTACCAATTTCCAAAAACCGCGGTTAAGAATCGAAGACACGCAGACTTTCAGCCCTAAACAGCGCAGCAGTCCTTGCTGATTTTAAAAGTGCCGCCGGCAGCGGCAGGGAATCGGAACTCGCCACGCCGCGCCGGGGGACAAACAGAATCCCCCCGCCCGCGCCGCGCGGCAAACCCGAAACCGGAGCCGCCCCGCGCCGAGAAAGCTCGAGAGCTGAGTAGAGAGTCCCCTTGCCGGGGCGGGAAAGCCCGAAAGCCGAGCCGGCGCCGCGCCGCTGAGAAGGGCAGGGGCAGGGAGAGCCCCCCCCGCTCCTCTGAGCCGCCACCGCGCGAGTTCTAAAACCAGCGGGGCCGCGCCGCTGGGGGCTATGCCTTACACGCTATCGCTCTCGCCCCGCGGGGCTGCACCGCCTTTATGTGCTCTGAATAAGAGCGAAAAAGAACAGACCTCTCGGCAGAGACTGTATCTGAGCTTCTACCCCTCTAAGGAACAGATAATACTCACCCCAAAACGGTGCTGTCGGTGGTCTGGCAGGGTTTTTTCTCTTCAACCTGAATAGGACCCCTCGGGCAGGAGGAGCTACCCTACTCTCCCCCTCGAAAACCACTCACCAAAAAGCAGCTGCGCTTTCCAGAGGAACAGAACGTCCTCGAGGCTTCTGTGGGATAAGTCCCAAAGTCTCTGCTGGAGAGCTATGCCGTCAATGCTCTTCCAGTGGACGCTAAGCTGCCCTTAAGTCTCTGCGTGGTCTGCTGAGGTTCTGGGAGGTTCTCGGGTCCGCAGGATCGGAGCAGCCTCACGTTGGACACCAATATATTGGAATATTTACCAATATATTCAGATGGGACTTGTCTGGGCTTGACTAGCCTCTGCTTCTTGACGGCAAGGCGGCAACTGTGGTGTTTTCACCTCAGAGACACCTCTGGCTACGCTGGATGCTGCAGCTGGCGCTAGAGACAAGTCCAGACAAGCAAAGCCCCAGTTTACTTCTGTGCAGATGCTTTAAGGCGAGGTGAAGGAAAAGGAGTCGGGTCCTGTTAGAGGGTTTCAATCCAGAGTTTTATTCCGACCCGCAAGCTTCTGAATCCCGTAACAGTTCTAACAGAACCTCCTCAACCGCGTGGTTACTGGCTCTTTTAACCCCAGGGAGAGAGGGAGGGAAGGGGTAGGGATCCCACCAACAAGGTGCAGGGCAAGCAGGTCTCAGG
The DNA here is from genome assembly GCF_027477595.1 of Haemorhous mexicanus. Classification (NCBI taxonomy): domain Eukaryota; kingdom Metazoa; phylum Chordata; class Aves; order Passeriformes; family Fringillidae; genus Haemorhous; species Haemorhous mexicanus. The sequence goes on along the minus strand of NC_082381.1, from coordinate 78,946,278 downwards.
TGCAAGGGACACCTGAATGGGCCAATGGCCCCCCAGGGATGCAAGGCATCTTTTGAGCACTGCCAATCACTCGACGCCCTTCTGGGATGCCGGGGTTGATAGCACTCAGCAGGGGTCAGGGTGGGGAGAAAGGAGAGGTGATTGGCACCTGGGAAAGGACCGAGATACCTGAGAAAAACTATGACATCACACCGCAACAGCATTCCAGATGCTGATCCATGTGCAGTGGCTCAACTCCACAGAACAAACAGAAATTCCTGAGAGGCAACAAAAAAAAGCAGGGCAAGAAACATTCCAGCTACCTTTTACCAAATACACTTCGCTCAGACAGAACTATTCTCCAGAAAAGGAGGACAGAGCTGGAGGGCCCTTTCTCCCTCTTCAGTTCACATGCACACCAGCTTTTCTTTGTCTGGCATGCAGGAGCCATGCGTGCTTGGAACTCCTGACTGATCAGGGCTTTGCAAGAAACACCACTTCCAAAGCAGAGAAAGCAGGGCGCTCAGAGGGACTGCACACTGCCAACAGGAACAACAGAGGCAAAAGCCCAGGTCTTGACTCTGGCTGTTTGGATGCCATAGTCCAGTTCTGGAAAAGGGAATAGAGCTGGCAGCATCAACCTGTGAAGAAGGGACAGCTCCAAGTGCCATTAGATAAGAAGGATCCCACCAGCAGCTCCCACCGGGATTCTGAGAGCAAGCCCCATACCAGATTTGGAAGTTAACATACAAACTGCACACTTCCAAAAATGCAGCCCCAACGAGCTCGCAGCAATGTTCATCCAAGTGGGAAATGCAGAGTTTGGCTGCCCATTTCTGACCTGCTTCTGTTTAAAATGGCTAAGCTTGGGCACAAGCTTTTAGAGAGTTCACTTTCATTTACTTCCTCCATTGTGTGTTTACCTTGGTTTGTCAACAAGAGCACCAGAAAAAAGCTGATGGCATGGAACATCTCGAAGCACTCCAGCCCTCCAGCTGGAATACAATGTCCTGGCCACTGCATCTTGGTTCACTGTTTTGGGGCAATGTACTCAGGACAAATTTTGTTTTGCAGTTCTCCATTTATAGTTCAAGAGTAGCATTCCTTATGAAGGCCTTGTGAAGCCATCATTATCAGGTTCTTAAGGCAGAGCTACCCAAGTGTTCTGGCTGATGAATTTTCTCTCATTATCAAAGTCATCTTTTATTTAAACTCTTCTACACAGAATATATTTTGTGGTTTTAGTGTATAAAGTGTATTCTTGCACCATGCCTCAGACAACATCAGAGAAACAGGCATAGAAAATGAACACAGCTTTTCATTACTTTTATTATTAGATTTCACCCATAGATTTCAAAGTCAAGAATTCAAGAAGGGAAATCTTTAGCTTTGCAAAGATTTTTCCATATTTATCTCCATGTCCCAGAATTGTTTTTTGTCTCTAAGAATACTGAAACAACAGCAGAGGAGATGCACTACAATATGAAAAACAACAATATGAGAGGATGCACTAGGTACTGCATGCCTTTGGAGGTAACACACAGAAATTCATGACTCTGCTATGGATTCACTGCAAAGCAAGTGGGTTTTCTTTTCATCAGCAGTATGACAGACACTTTCTACCCAATCTGTGAGAAAAGAGTCTGTGCCTTGAAGAAAGCTGAGCCAAAAAACCTCAGTTTCATGGAAGCCAAAGGAAGTTTAGGAGAAAAAGGCAGTAAGATGAGTGTTCTGATATCCTACAGGCTGTTCTATAGGAAGCTATGGGTCTAGCTATGACTGGGAAAATTCCTCCATCTAACAGATATTTTGCTTTTCTTTGCCTTATTAGAGGGACAATATTTTTATACTTCACAGGACATTTTGCTGCCTAAGTGCTTCATGAAAACCATTATCTGAATTATAAATATTAGTTTTTGCTAAGTGTAATCACTGAACCCCAGGGCATCTTCAGCTAGGTGCAGATTGTTCTCTCAAAAAGGATCTGTGGATCAAATTCAGTCAGACATTAAAATGTACAAAACAAAAGCAGTTTGTCAGTGAGCAAGTAAATAAGAGGAAAGGCAAAAAATAGTCAGACCTCTTAGACAAAATGACAAAAAGACTGATGATTCAACATTCCACATTGACCCTACTGTTCCAAATTCCATCTCCTGCCAGTGCAACTACCAAAAAAAATACAGGCCTTTCAGCAAAATGCAAAACAAGAGGATACCAATAAATTTTCTGACATATGTCTAGCTGTAAAATTGGTTAATCAGGAGATGCGAATATAAAGGCCTATTAGGTTCAACTTCAAGGAGAGACAGACTGAGCCAGTACTGCAAAATTACATCCTAATTTTCTATCTGTACCAACAGACAAATTACAGTAACTAAGGAAACTGTAACAGCAGGTAATGAAAGCAATCTTTCAATACCTTCTTCAGATTCAGCAGTTGTAGTTCAACACTGGTAATCATGTTACCTATTAAGGCTGAGAAGATTAATCAGAAATAATATCTCTAAGAGATAGGTAGATGGAGATACGCACAACTATCTGAATGGAATAAACAGTCAACATCAGCAGTGCCCAGTCCAGAGCTGTGTTCATACCAGCACTGCCAATAGCCAAAACACATCTGTGTTTGACAGGGCCAGGAGGCTGGGTGCCGTCTTCAGCATTTACTGAACATTGCTGCTCAAAACACAGGAAAATTAGTGATCACTTATCTAGGCTAGCACTTTGAAACATTTTTGCCGAGCTGTTCCATGTGTAAATATGCTGTGTTGGAGTGCATGAAATAGAAGCCTCTCTGAGTCCCTCAGAGAGAAAATGAAATGCAGGGTTTGAATTAGAACCTTTAGAGAAGCTGAAATACATTAAGCCACACAGACATGAGACAGAAGTGTAAGTTTTAATTTTAAGTAAGTAGAAATATATTTCAAGTGCCTTAAGAGACTGTTAGCTAGTCAAAGGCCCTAAATCCTAGTTTAACTCAGGTCCAGGCATAACAAAAACATAGCAGAACATTGGTTGCATTTCTAGATAGAATAGATAGAACTACTCACGTAAATAGATGTACCTAGATTTTGGGTAAGAAAACAGATAGTAACTTTTGCGTAAATAGATAAAATTATGTACATAGATTTTGGGTAAGAACTGACACTACTTTCACACATTAGAATCAAGCTCAGATTGGTGTAAGAAAAATGTTTTAGAATCATGCTTTTACCTGATTGGATGATTTATGAATAAAATCCCTTGTACTGGGGTGAGAAAGAAGAAGGAAGAAGAAAAAAGGTGTGGGAGCTGCTGCTGATGCTGTTTTTGCCCAAAACATCAGGAATTTGGCCAGAAAGCTTTTAGCACAGACTTTAATACTCCGAACTCCTTGCCTTCGAAACTGATGTACTCATGCAAAAAACAACTTCACTACCACCAACAACTGCTCTTGTCTCTTTGAAGACCCAACATCCACGATAACCTTGACAATGTCGAGGTTAAGTCCCAAAAACCTCTGAACATTCTAGGTACTACTATTTTAGTAAAATACTATACCATGTACTTAGCTAACACAACCTGTTACTTTGCAGGGCTCCACAATCTTGTGAGGGTTGTTGTGACTTCACTTATTCCCTTGCATCTCCTCACAATACTGTTTTGCTGGGTATGTATGCAGGGTACTCTATGAATTATACATTTCTGCATAAATATCTATGTTCCACACAAAAATATTGGGTTTTCAAAATAAGTATTTTCCACAGGGACTGAAATATTGTTTTGTTTGTTAGATCATAAAGAGTATGAAAAATCAGGATGTATGGGAAGAGAACACAACCCTAATTTCTTCAGAAAACTCTTCCTGGAACTGAAGATTTGTTCCCAGAATTATTTAGTCAATTGAAAGCCACAAGGTCGAAGAATATTTTAAAATTGGACTTAAGCTGCATTACTAATTTTCCTACGAATTAGTATTACAAGTTTAAAACCAAAACGACTCCACTGCAGAAGGACAGGCACTTAACCATAGATATGGCTGAGATCCAGCAAAGGTTTTGTGGAATACAAGGCAAACAGCATAACAACTCACTTCCAGAATATGCAGAATTAAGTGTGTTAGGCAATGCCTGCACTGCACATCTAGCCTGTGAGACTCTAAACACACTGCATTTGTAAATGAGGCGCACTGAATACACTTCCATGCTGCTCAAGAATTCTGAATTCTTACTAGGAGAATGAAGAAAAACATTCAGCACTTACATCCACATCTTCACAGAATGTAGCATTGGAACCATACTGAAGCTGGCATTGGTGGTGCACATCATAAATCACTCCAGGAGCAATGATTGGGGACTTTAGAACTTCTTTTTGTGGGATGTCATCCAGACAGAATCCCCACCCACGACTAAAAGAAAAAAAACCCATATTAAAAAACTCCCTACCACCACAGTTTTTTGATGTTTCTATACAGACTTTTAGTAGCTATTTCTTTGGGGTAATTTTGATTATGGCCCAATGCTTCCAGATTCCAGCCAAGTTAGGCTGAAATGCTGCAAACAAAGCAGTCACTCTGTCTAGCAAGCAATGGTTTTAAAATGGCAAAACACAGCCTGTCAAAGAGGAAATACCATGAGCTCAGTATGGTTTGCAGAGTGGCTTCAGAGAACTCCACAGTCTGTGGTTAAAGCTGTACCACATTGCTGGTCCTGAAAAGAATGGAATGGATTTGAACAAGTCACTGAAGCCAAACACATGGCACTGTGGCCAAAGGCAGAGTCTATGAAGCTCTGTCAGGGCCCTTGATGGAAAGGCTTCTTTCTTCCTGGTAACTGCAAAAAGCTGCAGATTACACCAAACCTGAGCCAATATGACAAGACTTGAGTTCCCTTCCAGACTACAAGACTTTAGAGAGCTTTTCCCAAATAAGTAAGCACCAGGACAGTGGTACGTCCCCCAGGGAAATTAACTACAGAACACTAAAACCCCCTACAATAATCAATGCAAAATGTACTCTGAACTCCAGCACAGTTGTGCTCAATTTAGGCAAATGTTGCAACCTGACCACTCACTCTAGGAACCGTGTGATGTACTCTTTGCTGCACTGGGACCAGGTGAGGGGAGTAGGATCATACTGCAACTGTCGAGACATAATATACGGGCGCTTTCCAGCAGGCTCACAGTCGTTCTCCTTTCCATCGTGCTGGATTCCAAAACTGGAGGTAAAAAACAACATCTAATAATTCCAGCTGACTGGCTGTACCACAACACCTACTTACAGGTTCCACTCCATGCTTGAAAACACGTTGCTTCCTCCCCTGGAGAGCTGTAGTTATCTGTTTGCTAAAAGAAAATGTACACACAGAACATACGACCCAAAATCTATGAAAAATCAACACCCCCACAGGCTTTCAAACACGTCTGTTATGCACAGCAATATTGGTTTGCACGAAATAAAGAACAGACTGCCACAGACTATACTTCTGTACTTTTAAGGGAATCCAAATACTAGTGCACAGCGGGGGCAGAAATCAAAGTTTAAACCTGAAAGTTAGATTACAGCTGTTACAGCTAAGACTGCTCCCTAACTCTTGAGCCCAAACTTGCACCACTTTAAGATGAGGCTTTGTTACATTCTGTCTTAGACTCTCTCATAATTATGTCTCTACTGCTTTTTTCGTTTGTAAAACTTTTGATAGACTGTACCAGAAATACTGTTTACAAAATTATTGAATGTTCAGTGAATTTCCTCCAACCTCTATTCCTTAATCCCATTTAATTTTCTCAATCTATGCAAACAGATCTCCACAGCAGGTTCTCTCCAGCATCTCTGACTTGCTGAGAAATTTTTTTATTCAACAGCTTACAGAAGTCATAAACAAAAGTTTGGATGGTATTCAACTGAGTAAACACACATGCCTCTTCATCACCTCAGAGTAAGGACTATTTCATAATATAAATAATAACATACATAGATATTGATATATGCAGATGTTGACACCTACACTGTTAACATCTGGAGGTAAGTCCTGAAAGCAGTGAGAGCTTCTCAGGTCATGATTCAGTCACGAATCAGATAAAGTGTGTTCAAATTACTTAAGACTGCGTTTCTTAAAAATGTAATCATATCATGACTCAAAAGTTCCGAAAACGGAGCTAATTTCAGTCAGAACCAATCCCAGTAATGAGTCAGCAGCATAAATTCAAGGATGTCCCCTTTTTGACAGGCTCTTTTCCACAAACAGGGTCTGTTGAATCCTAAGGCTGCAAACATCTAGAGAGACAGTGTGGGGAAGAGCTGACTTTTGGCATTTATCTAAGGTATGGGAGCAGGTCTGTCTTTTTATTTTTTGTTCATCTGTTCCTACAAACTTGTCTATACCTGAACTTCTCAACGTGAGCACACTAGCCTGGCTTGAGGTGAACAGGGTGACCACAAACCCTACAGTATTCAACATTCCTTATGGAGACAGTCCTTAAGGAAAGGCCCTGCACTACTCCTGCACAGGCAAGCACAGCAGTACTGAGCCCCACAGCCTCCAAAGGACAGAGAGTCACCAGCCAGCCAGGCTAGACAAGGAGAAGGTCACAGATGGATCAATCTGTGGGGAAGGAGGCTCCTCAGATCATTAGTGTGAATAAAAACAGCTCTGTGCCAGCAACAGGCTATGGGGACCAAGTGACTTAAACCCACAGCACCCAGATCCAATTGGAGCGATTTCAGCATCATTTATTTATACAATTTCCTTTCTGGCAGTGAAGAGATTGAATAAATAGTGGCAAATTAATGGTCGACAGGGTCATTACCATCATCATCATCATTACATCCTATGAGGAAATAGAGACTCCATCCTGATTGGTGGCTGGCGCACAGTGAAATTAATGTGATTGCAGATACAGCAATGACCATGTGATTTAGCCAAGCAACAGAGTCCAGTTGAAAAGAGCAGGCATTACAGTCAAACCAGTTTCCATGAGATAATGCTCTGCCCTGAGGAAAACAGCTGTGTCAAAACAGTTTCAAAAATCAATTTTTTTTCAAGTGAGTTAATAAACCATCTAACCAACCAAAACAACTCCAAAAATCTAAAATTCTTAGAAATTTAGTTCAAACATAAATACCCAATCATTAAAAAAAATTTAACCATATCTAAAATGAAATATCCAGGAACTTTATTTATCCTGGTCTAAGTGTACCCACAATAGCATTATTATACAGAAAATATAACTTACTAAGAAATCCCCTAAAAAAATTTTACTGGTTCATCAAAAAAAAAAAAGGGATAAATATTAAATACAGGATAAGATTGATATATGTTTTTCTATATGAGTTAAAAATATTTTCTAGTTAATCTGCACTACTGAAACCCCTTGACACCGTGAGACAGGCTTGTTTTCTGTAAATGTTTTGGATCCACCTGGGGATTATCTAAAGTAATTGCACAGAAATCTAGCACATGTTTGGAAAAATTTGCATGATTGAGTGATGCCATTTCATTCTGATGTATTGAACAGTTGTATATGTGAAGCACACATCAAAGGCTTAACAATTTTTTTTTTTTGCTTTGAAATAAGTTTTGATTTTAATGATAGAAAACTTTTTGTTTTGTTTCTGCCTCACAATTTGAGTATTAACATGCAAATAACAAATTTGACTCAGAGAGGTTCCCCCTTCCCTGTCAACTGTACCTGTGTCCAAGTTCATGAGCAATAGTGAAAGCCAAGGGGAGGCCAGAGTCCTCATTGATGTTGCAGCTCCTGTGAGGCTGACACATGCCTGACAGGTGAGACAAGCCTAAGGTTTCACAGGGACGGTTCATGCCAGCACAAATGTCCTTTCTAGAATCACAAAAGAGATGTGCCATTTAAAGAGCTTAAAACAAACTGTGGAGTGTCACTGACACTGGGTAGCAAGCTTCCATCTTATAAAGTGCTAATTTTCATTTTGAGTAAATTGTAGTGGAAAGTCTTTTACAAACAGGTATGGAACAACATGCACTTGTACTACTACTGTATTATACTTCTATAATTCGTAGCCAGTATTTATGTGGCTGTAGGGCCTAGATACATATACTTACTGTCAACTCCCATAAGCCAAAGTTTCAGAATCTCCATGTCTGGCAGCGTTTTAAAGCACGGTTTACTAAAGCCACCATAGCTCAGCTTCATTCAAGTGAACTGTCTGAATACTCTATACTTGGATAGTGAAATCTCACATCATTGTGAGACATTATCTCACATTCTTATTTTAAGACTTTTGACTGAGAAAAGGTTGAGAAGGTGGGGAATGGTCAAAGGATGCACTTGGTGATCTCGGAGGTCTCTTCCAACCTAAAGATTCTGTGACTCTTTTTTACTGAGCCACTTGAGGGGTGTTTTAGGATGGGTTTTTTTGCCTGACAGACTTTAGCCAAGGGCTGGTATTTTTAGACCACAGACTCAATCTTTTCTATATCAATTTTTACAGACTTGCAGAAGTCCCATTTCATGCTATGACATAAACTCCCTGCATAACCTCAGACAAGCCCACTTTCAAGTTTTCTGTTTCTCCCTTGCTCGGACATTAAAAATTAATTAGTGTCTCCTTAAATACGGAGATATTTAAAAATCATATGCTTTAAAGCTTAAAAATGAATGGCCCCCTGTTTGCATAATACTCGTCCTTTCTGAGCTGCACCTGCACAATTCTTCAGTTGTTCATCTACATGCTACCTTGTTTTGGTATATTGTCTCAGAGGAGAATAGAGAAGTCACTGAGCACAAAATGAGACAGGATCAAGGCGGGGGAAATGACCTGAGCTGTGGAAATTGCTCACCTCTAGGGACCCACAAATCTTTATTTTGTGACTAAGACACATCTCTAACCCGTATGCACATGTAGCATCTATTTCAGTCACGTTTCTGAGCCGGATGAACTAAGTGGTGGCCTGAGCCTATAAAGGAAATACCACCACCAAAGAAATGCAACTGAACAACAGTCAGTCACTGCTGTCATACCTGGTAAGAAGGACAGCCACATCATGGTGTGTGGGGTTGACATCACTCTTGGGATTGACACTCTTCTGCCACTTGCAGAAGCTGGCTAATGTCTTATCAGCATGGTGCACTATCTTCAAGCCTTGCTAATGGGAAATAAAGAATATATTACTGTAAAGACCATACTGCATTGCAGTAACATGTCAGTGAAGATGGGTAATCTGAATGTAATTGATTATGCTTTTGCCTAAATTTAGAGCCATCATTAGGAGCAATGACATCTATTTATCTAACACTGAATTTTAAGTTAAAGTGCTGACATTTCTGTAATTGGTGCTGCTAAAGGAAAAATTACAGAATGCAGAAATCTACATACATTTTGATAAATGAGCTTCATAAGATCCAACACTGAACTGAAACTTTCAAACATTTTATATTCTCTTGAAATCAAATTTTCCTCTGAAGAGAAGGTGAAGATTACTTATTGTGGGACTTTGTGATCAAGTTTCTCACTCAATGTTATGTGAACACTGTCATATTCAGACAACAATTATGCTTCTAACAGAAGCATAATTTCATTTCACAATATTTTTCAATTCCAAAGAGAAACAATGCAGTCATAAATGTTTCTTCCTCAACTTACTATACAGTTTACATGCAAATTATTGAAAACCTTAAATAAAAGGTATTGAAAATGAATTAATCCAAAATTGAATTTTCTAATTTCTGGTCTTGGACATTCACTTTATCTTGCCTCAGTTTGCTTTGTTTTTAACAAGTATCAAAGTACGGGATTAAGTGTTACCAGACAGTAATTCCTGGAGAACCTAGAAACAAATTTTGAAAGGTATTTAACACTGTTACTTCCAACATTGTCAATCCTAAACAGGAATCCACAATTTTTATCCAAACAACCACAGAAGTTTAGCAAATACAGTTAATTAGAGGTCATCATGGATCTCAGGTCCTGATTGTCCTGTTTAGGTGGAACCTCAAGTTTTTGTCCCACTTATGCTGAGAGCTATAAGGACAGACTCTATCCCAACAAATATTTCTGAAGAGAAAGCCATGAGGTTTCGTTTACTGCCTTTAATAGCACCAGGACCATCTGGCTTGTGGTTATAAATTCTAAGCCACTGAGAAAATGCCTTTAAGGTGTACCTCTGGTCAGAGATAGCTCTATCGTGCATTGCATTTAAAAAATAACCATAAAATCATGAAAATCGGCATGTATTTAAGTATAAAGTAACATATTTGTGAGACAGACACATTGGAAACTAACAATAAACAGCTAATTACAGCAATTAACATCTACTTTGTCCTCACTTTTCTTTGTTTCAAAAGAGATTTAAAAAAGAAAAATATGTGTTTGAAATTCACAATAGGATATTTACCTCTTCAGAGATCTGCAAATATCATAGCATTACACTTCATAATACACTTTAGGCAATGCTAGGTAATTAAATTCTGAATGTTGATGTGTAGTTTCTGTTTCTTTTCTAGTCTTCTTTGGCATGCCATGTTCTTCTGACACTTGGGAGATTCCATTTCCCTGTTCTTAACCTACCTGTTTTAATTACAGTTTCCTATGCAATTTTATGCAGAAATACCTGAAGTCATCAGCTAAAATACTTTGCAATCCAGGGCAGCATTTCTCCTAAAACCAGACATGTCGAAGGTTTTAACAGAGTAAATTTAAAACATTCTTTTAAACAAATATAATTACAGCTCAATGCATTGAACCCAGAAGTTTTGTAAGTGATATTTTGAGGTAATTAAAACCTTACCTCCACCTCCTCAAAGAGGATGAGCCGGACCAGCACAATGTGAATTGCATTTCCAATGCTTGGATCGTGGAACAACCCTGTGACCTGTGCCAGGGCCAGGAGACATGAGATTAACTGATTCCTCTATAGCAGAACACATCTTCAGAGAGAAAATACATTTACTTCTAGCATACTGTTGATCTCAGGATTGTTTTGCTTTTTAAATTCTCAAATCATTGAAAGTTTACTGAAATCCAATAAATATCACAACTACTTCAAAGGCTAACTCTGCCTAATGAATGATGATACAGTCTTTGGCAAAAGCTACTAAGCTAAAGAGTAAAAGTCCAAACAAGACTAAAAAGATTCAAAAATTTCTGAGTTCATAAAAAATACTAGCAGAAAGGAACACAACATCTACAGTCATGCAACACTGATGGAGAGGTCCACTCAGGGTGCAAATAAACCAGCATATCAAATCATCCTGTTTTAAACAAACAGGATTCTGTCACAAAAAAGCAAACTTAGTCAGTACTAGGCAAAGAGAAATTAGTTGAATAATGACTGCTCTAGTGTTTTCAGAGTACAGGAGAGGATGATAAGTACGAAAGCAAAGATAACAACTCCATTCAAAAAAGACTCCACATAAAAAGGAACAAGAACTGAACTCTGCAATAATGTGACCCAATTGTAATAAACATCATCAAAATGTTGAATTAGGCAGGAGGAAAAGGAATCAGAGCAGAAGATAATCACAATGTATCTATACATATCTATGTGTGACCTATGCCATCTATCACAGGAAATACAAATGAACAAAATGGATTGCCTTTGAGTCAAAACTGTTATGGAGAAGACCACTAAAGGAGAAATACCAAAATGAAGTAGAAATTGTGTTTACAGAGGTCTGATTTGAGATGGATCTTTTTCAAGGTATTCTACTGAAAATTGAAACATGTTAAATTACCCTAATATCTAAGGTCAGATTGCAGAGAAAATGTAGAGTCCTGTTTGTTCCTGAACTTATGATGATTGGGTTTTATTCCAAGCAGTTTTCCCTGTGCGGACAAAACCTCACGTGCTCAAACAACCTTTGTGTCTGTTTATTCAGGCTCATTGCCTCAGCAGCAAGCTGGGGCACTGCTTGGGGCACAGCTGGGAACATACTGTATAAACTCACAGGACAGATCAGTCACCATGGCTAGAATAACACTCTGATTACCTCCACATATATTGCACATTTCAATGATAACCAGACAGAACACATCCTCAATGTACTCTCAAGCTCAATATCTACCATGATACACATCATACTGATAACAGGTATTAATAACAGAAGGCATATCTATGGGCAGATGTTATGGCTTTTCCCAGAAAAACTTATATTTTGAAACTTTCCACACAGGAAAGCATTTGAAGTTCAACTTTTCCTTATTCCAATGCAAACTTTGTACTCCAAGAAGGATACTTATCTGGAAAAACAGTTGTATTGGCTTCAACTGGGACAGTTAACTTGCTTCATAAAAGTTCATACATCGCTGTTTGGATTCGTGACCAAAACAGTAACAAGCTGGTTTTCAAAAGCTACAATGGTTTGCAAATCTACTACAATTTCCAGCAGTCTCCTGTGTGCCTTTCTCATACACAAATATGTGAAAGAATTTATAAACTTAAAACCTGTAGAATTTCTCTCTGCCATAGCAAAAAATCTGAAATCACCACTGACCAACAGGTTCCAAGGGAGACAGAGAATTTCAGTGGAAAGAAAACTAGTGCTAGCTTTTATAGCTATGAGACTTATCTCACATCAATCCAGAGAAAAACTGTGCCTATACAAAATACAAGGTAAAAAATACTTGAAAATACAGAGTTTCAATTCATATATATTAATGATACTACACTTTTCTCCATGAGCAACACTGCAGACCTGTTAGAACATCAGCAGTGTAATCCAATTCAGATTTGCTCTATTTGCCTATCCACAAACCCCAAAACATTGTACATACCATATTCATTATAGTTAGGATATATGACTCCACATGGTCACTTCCATGATATTCAACCATTTTGCTGTCTGCCACCACAAGTGTCTCCACCCATCGCTCCTTGCTGACAGAGCGCCGGGAAACCCTCCTGGCAGCTTCGTGATTCTGTTCCCATCTCTCCCTCCGATGCTGCTGCTGTTTGAAAAAGCTGTGGGTATCTGGAAGAGTGAAAAGCAATGCTGTCTTGAAATTATTTTCAAGCTTGAACTGTATGGCTGTAACATTTACAGGATGATATTAGCTGGAAGTGATTCTTCTGGCTGCCACCCACCTGACCTACTGCAGAGGCAACTCCAAAAGGACACCAGACTGCTTAGGGCACTGTCCAGTGAAGTTCTAAATTTCCTGAGATGGGTTAAACACACACCAAAAAGTCACTCCACTTAAACACAAGAGATTAACATTGTAAGACAGAGCCAAGCTAAAAAAAAAAATTGAACTGGGGATGCCCTTTTCAAGGAGTTTCTCTCCTGTGGTTTGGCTCTAACCTCCCCAATGACACCAGCTGATAGTTTAAGATAAGGGATATGCTTTCTTCACAGGCAGCTCATTTTCCCATAAGGATGGCATATAAGTACAATACATTCTTCGTACACCCAAGAATGCCTTGTTCTGTGCATGGAGAATATCCTTGACAAATGGGGACACTTGACCAGCAGGTGTCATCTAAATACCAGCAGGGCAGCCACGGGATCCTCGCCTCCTGCCATCTTGTCTGATGACAGGACAGACACTGCTTTCACTGCATTTTGGAATCTGAGCATCTAATGTTTCTCAGGAAGAAGTCTCTGCTTTGTAGGGCTGCTAGCAACCTTGCACTGTGTTCAGTGGGGCTAATGCCTCTCCACTCACTCTAGCTTTGAATGCCAGCTGTCCATGTTACCAGGGAAATACCAGCAACTTAAATAATGCAGGGCCTAAAAACCAAATGAGATGCCAGTTTTACAGCAACAGCAGGCATTTTTCCAACCCATGACCTTGAGAAATGCTTCTACAGTGGTGGAATTTCCCAAGTCCTACAAAGGATCAGGAGTACTTATTTCTGTTACATGCACTGCAGTAGTTCCTTGTCATCTCACTCATGAAAGAAGATGTCCTAATTCCAGATGGGGCACACCCACAGGCCAGAGAGGCAGCTCCAAGTGCTTACAGCCTTTCCAGCATCACCTCCATGACTGTGGGGCAGGGGACAGTTATCCAACATTACCTCCATGTCCAGGTCCCAGTGCTGAGGAGCAGTTTCCCAGACACTCTGCCCTTGAAGAACAGATGACCTGGCAGCTGGGTCCCTTGACACCAGCTACACCTTTGTAATGAATGAGCTGTTTGCCCTTTAGACCCAAGCGCAGACAGAACAATCACAGCATCTTATGCACCTAACAAAATGCGGCACCACTGGATGTGTGTATCTCTTTGTGTAAAAGACAGTGAATATCTTGGTTTATATATTCACATTTTCAGAAATCTGTTCTCTGACACAAGCTGAAAGATGCCTCAATCCTGATAACACATAATGTGTGCAGTTGAAATATGCCACATTAATAAACAAAATAACACCGACCACATTTAGAACTAAGCCCCTGTGCGCAAGTGTCCTGTACACAACAGCAATGAGCTATCACTGCTATAACCTGCACCCTAACCCCACTAACCCACACTGCAGCACCACTCCAGCTGCCTCCCTCAATCTTTGTTCAGTTACAGCAATCATCTCCTCAATGAGGGGCTATTTATGAGCTTGTATTCATTAACCTCCCTTGCACATTTGCACAGTTTTCAGCATTCTTATTTCTATGAAGTACGGTTCTCATTATCTACATTTTTAAGTGTTTTGTGAGAAAAACCTTCCCCACATCTATCTGAACAAAAAACTCAGTTCAGACTGCTGGTTAAGTGCTTTGTTTATGGCCAAATAAAACCTCAGGCCAGCTGTCAGGTTTTCTGTCTACAGCTAGCAAAAAGTATTGCTAACTGTCTGGGTAGCTGATAGCACTGGAGGTAAAAATGTTTAAAGTCATAGAGACGGTAGTGGTGAACAATCCTCAAGGAAAAGTTTGGAGTCCTGGTTGAGCATGAGGCTCCGTGTTGTATGAAAATCTGAGAAGAGGTGAAAATGAATGCCAGATAGCCAGAGGATTCTGCAGAAAGAACTCTCCTCAGTGATGGACAACCTCCTGTGCAGGGTACATCACGTGGGCAGGTGACATCGAAGGAATGGATCCCCACTGTGTGAAGTGTCCTGGCAGCTTTTTTAGTTAGACAAAGTGAGAGAATAACCTCTTGGAGCCACACTAAAATACAGGCAGCTACAAAGTACAGTTCTACTCCGGCTTTTATGTCTCTTCACATTTTGACCATCTCTTTTAACCATCCAACAGTGAAGTTAAATAACCTTACCTTGTTTTTACCTTCAATGAGTAAAGTGTTACAAGTGATTGCAGATTTACTGAGAAATAAAATGCCTGTTGTCCAGGCATGGAAGTCGACTGGCGGCCCACCACTTCAGGATTGAGGAATGGCCTGAGGCTAAGAATAGTGCTGCCTGAGGAAAGCCTATTTTCCATCAAAAC
Organism: Haemorhous mexicanus; assembly: GCF_027477595.1. NCBI lineage: Eukaryota > Metazoa > Chordata > Aves > Passeriformes > Fringillidae > Haemorhous > Haemorhous mexicanus. Next base: position 78,930,963 of record NC_082381.1, on the reverse strand, counting down.
TGCTGAGCACAGCTCATTCCACAAGGAACAGAAGAGAGAAAGGGGATACTTCTACCCAGAGGGTTTCCATGGATTTTTGAAGAAGAGGTATAACACAGATAGGATAGTGCTGGAGTCCTTAGGAATAGAAAAGGAAAGTTGTGCTGAGATGTAGCCAGGGCAGCCTAAGACTAAACAAAACAAGGCTGGTAAGAGATTTAGGTAACAAACTGTATTAAATTCAAGAAGCAATACTCAGAAGTTTCTAGCTGTTGTGGGAGACAATTTTGCAGATTGTGAAGGTTTCATTAGAAAAACTGATTCAGCCCAACAAGTAACAAACCCTGTCCTAAAGTGGATATGTGATATCCAGACATTTGCCTATATAATCAGAAGAAATAGTGTAGACGACAACATTTCATCAGCTTCTAGATAGAAATGGCTGATAAACTTCAGCAAAATGGCTGGGTTTTTAAGATCAAATTCCAAATTGTTTTTAGTGAAAATAAAAATGTCCCTTGAAACTGCCCTACAGATTCTACTTGACTAACAACAACATAAAAGGCCCTTAACTTTCAGCTACTAGGAAAGATTTTAAGTTATTGGTATTTTATATCTATTTTAAGAACAAAACCAATATTGCACAAACTTTTCAGGACAGTTTAAAGCTGCATGGTTTGTGTATATGAAAATAAAGCCCTACCCTCTAACAAATCAATTTAATTTTTCATCAGGTGACAACATTCTTTGCCAGTCCTTTACAAAAAAGGGCTTTCTAATCTTTAACTATAGATGATCACACTAAAAAAAACCCACATAAATTCTTCTTCACTTAGAACAACTCATCCATTCAAAATGAGCTTGATTGCTAAGCAGTTAATTTCTGCTTGCGTTCCACCACTCCAAACTCCCTAAAAGAGCAAACATGACTCACCTCACTTAAAAGCATTATCTGAGATTTCCACAAAACAGGCTTTTTTCTGCTTTTGTTTCTTGCTGGTGCTGCTCAAGGAAGAGTGCAGCATACAGGGCAATACAAGGGGACCTCCAGGTGCTAACTACACATAGCCAGCCTTCAACATCTTTGCAGGTACACACAGCTTTGCAGAATCAAGGAGAAAATGTATGGAAGTTCCCAGAAGAGGAGAATGACTGAGTTGTAGAGGAGAACTCTACAAGTGAAGACTGTCACACAAAATGTAGTAGCATTGATTTGTGTCTTCACTTTCTACTCTCAGGTCCCTTCTCTTTGTGCAAGAGTTCTGTCATTTTTTCCACTCTTATACTGCTCACAGTCAAAATACTACAACCCCAGACAGGAGGTGTGAATGACACTAGAGAAATAAATCCCACACTGTTCATAACTTGCTACCTTATGGCTCTTCCAAAACCCTTCACTTTGTTCTAAGACATGCCTTTAGTTTAAGTATTAACAAAATTATACCCTTTAGGGGTGAGTTTTTCAAGAGGTCAATAAACTGTGTTGAAACACAGTGACACTGCACAAGCGATATTCTCTCTTACTCATAAGAAAATGAGCAACTTTCATAGCTGATCTACTGTAAGAACTTACTAATTGCTTACAAATCAAATGCAGCGAGCAATCCTCTTCCCTGTTCCCCTCCTGAAATAAACAAGGTAGTTTTCTACACACAGGATCTGCTTATAAACAGACAAAACTGTGTCTGGATGATGACAATGTGACAGTAAGGTCTCATATGCCATAATGGGAAAACTTGCAAAAATGGAAGCGAGCGTGTGAATTTAAAACTGAACAGATAACCAAACCAGCTCTTTTTACAAGCATTTCTAAAACAGGCCAAGCTAAGTCACACAAATGCATTCTGAGTGTGAAGAAGTGTTCACACAGGAAATGATTACAACTACTTAATCACGTACAAGCCCATGCTGACAACTCCCAAGTCCCAGCAAAAACAAGCACAGAGAAAGCAAGCTTACAACTCAGCCAGGTTTGTTTAACTTTGACATTCCTGCTGTCAAAAACATGGCATATCAAATAGTGAAGTCACACCACTCTGAAGTAGAATGAAACTAAAATTGGACCTGTCTTGACTGATGCACTTAATCAGATACTGCTGCTGATTGTCTGCTGCTCATTACCATTCAGGCTGAAAAGTTGGAATGATAGATGCACTGGGCATCAAGAGGTACACAGAGAACAATGTCATAGGAGACATATGCCTGAAGTTGCCAATATTCTGCATCAATGACTGTCCTTCTGACTCAATGTTCTTCTTTTTTTACTTAGGAATTAAACCCAAGACAATAAGGGACAATTAAAAATTATACCTGTGTCAGATGTTTTCCTAGGAGTACATTACTCCATGTAATTTGAACTTTCCATGTTCATTCATTTGGCAACTTTAGTGTCTGATGCCTCTTATTTTGGTGAAAACATTAATGAAATGGATTAGAAGTGATGTTTCTATGAATTAATCTAGCTCTTGGTAAAATGGCATCTCAATACAATTTCACTTGCAGCACAATTTTATTAAAATTTAAAGAAAAACAAGTATAATCTAAAACAGAATACACTCACCGTGAAACAAATTTGCAGATTAAAAATTCCTAATGAATTATGTCTATGTAATAATGTATCTTGCCAAATAAGTAAGAACTGTTAACCTAAAAATAATAGAGAAATGCAGTTTTGGGGTACCATTATGACGAAAATGAGAATTAAAACATATGGGCTTTATTAATAATCTTTCTCTTTTTATGTCTCTAAAAATTCATTCACACAAAATTTATGCAAAAAACCTTAGAGTGACATCTTAAAGTAGTTGTCTACATTGTCAGTGTTGATCTGATTTTCAGTTTGGTTTTCCAAATACAATCCAGAAGCTCTTGAATCAGACTCCAAGAATTTCATATTTTTGGTTCCAAAAATTTATGTTCCATAAATTTAATTCATATAATAATGAAAAAAACCCAAACTGGTTACATGCTGGCAATCAGAGGTCACCAACCAGCTGCAGTCAGGACCACAAACAAGGGTAAAACACTACAATGTCTTATTCATTACAACAAAGACACAGACATGCTGGAGAGTGTCCCGAGAAGGGCAATGGGGCTGGGGAAGGGTCTGGAGCACAAATCTGATAAGGAGCAGCTGAGGGAGCTGAGGGTGTTTATCTTGGAGAAAAGAAGGCTCAGGGGGGACCTCATCACTCTTTACAACTCCCTGACAGGAGTGTGTAGGCAGGTGGGAAGTGGTCTCTTCTCCCAGATAACTAGGACAGGATGAGAAAAAATGGCCTCAAGTTGAGCCAGCAGAAGTTCTGTTGTGTATTAGGGACAAGTTCTGCAAAAGGCATGCCAAGCACTGGAAGATGCCCACGGCAGCGGTGGAGTCAGAATTCCCAGTGGTATTTAAAAACATGTAGATGTGGCACTTAGGGACATGCTTTAGTGGTGGACTTGGCAGTGTTGGAGTAACAGTTGGGCTCAATGATCTTAGAGTTCTCTTCCAACCTAAAAAATTCTGTGACTCTATTCCCTTAGCTTGTATGCTGCGGGTAAGTTTGTGCTGGCACTACGGAAGTCAGCGGTGAAAAAAAGTGATGAAATGTTCAAAGGGTACATGTTTTATGTACCCTTCGTGGGGCTTCATGGACAGGAAGAGAGTTATGAACCAGCAGGATTCAGAAATTGGCAGCACAGGTCTCTGGAGGGCCCATTAGTTCTTTAGGGTCACTTAAGTGATTTTCACAAAGGCACTCATTGCAGGCTGCCCTAATGCCAAGCTCCAAGAGCTGGCAAGACAGTAGGAATGGTGGACAGAGCACTAAGGAAAGGAAAGGTACCAGATAAAAACCCCAACAATTATGCTGGAAGAAGCAAAGGACAATAAAGAACTACTAAAGATTGTCATTCCAAGGATTTGAGCACTGTAAATGCTTTACGTGGAAGGTTTGCTCTTTACAAGTGGCTCAAACAAGAGAGAATGTTTTCAAGCTGTGAAGACTGCAACCAGCCTCTCAAGGGACTAGAGCCAGCTCAAAGAGGCCTCCACCTATTGGCTTTAATAAGTTTCTGAGTACAGCAGCAGGCTGGGTGCTGTGCCACAGGGACTGGAGAGTCATTCCTCTTGCACAAAAGCAACTTGAGCCCTTCATAACATTGATGCTCACATAGGGAAGTTCACCAGACCAACTGAATTTAAGCCCAACAATCCTCATGAAAGAATAACTGAGAATAATCACACTTGATTCGTGGATTCTAAGTAAACTCATGCATTTCCTTTTACTTCAGAAATTGGCAGCTCCACTTTTATCAGACACCAAAGTCCATACAGTACTGATAACTATCAAATCCTAATATGAAGAACCATTTTGTTCTGTTCCCAGTGGAACCAGAAGTGGAAGAGTAGCAAAGGAGACAGGTATGACAGCATAATTCTCTGCTCTGGACTGTAATGTGCTTTCTTCCACACTGGTCGTCCTCAGCCAGGGTTTCCTGAGATTTTACCAGGGATAAATTGATGCAGAACTGAAGGGGAGCACTTGGGTTTCCCCATGCAGAAAAACAAGAGGCTTCTGCTCACATGGGCTTTCTTGTTTAGCTCACAGAATCTAAGAATAGCCCTCTGCAAAGACCTCAGTATGTCACTGCCCCTCCCTGAAGAGGACAGACTGCTGCTCCATACACCCAAGGGGCCCATATTGGCTTTTTCAGCCTTGCAACAACTGAGGAAGGTCTTCCTCCACGGACACCCTTCGCAAAATGCTCCCTGTAATATTCTCACCACGCCAAAACTAGTATGTTTAAAGGGCTTAAGGAGTACAGGTGACTGTTTCAAACACTGTCAAGGCCACAGATGGAACTTGTCATAAGATAAATCACCACAGTGAGAACTTGAGCTAAGCACAGAAGGGAGGAATTTGCAACCGGAAGGTGCTATTCCAGGCCTTGTGGCAGGATCTGGTTAGCACATCATGGTTAACACATCCGGACAAAAATTCCTCCTGTGGCAAGCGGTGGAAAAGGAAACACCTGCTCATCCATGTATCATCCCAAGTTGTGGGAACACCATCTGTGACCATCCTGTGGCTCCCTGGAACTTGGGCTGTATGGAAGTGGTACTCCAGGACGCCAGGTGAAGAAGGACCAACAGGATGGTGCTCGCTCCATAGGTACTGACTATCTTCTGCTTGATCTCACCCTCCTTCATCCCTTCTACTTCCCTCTATTTCTCTACCTTACATTCATTGTTAAATAAGATCCATACTGTTAACTTCAGCATATATTCTTGTTTGCACCTTCATTTGGCAGAAGCATCTCTCACAAATCAGATCTTAACATATGCCCAGCACTGTTTTGCCTGCTTATGCTACCCCATGCAGAATCCCAAATTTAAGTGGGTTTAAGGGCCTCCTCTAGGCCCCCAAAACCCAACCTGTGCACCACAGGAACTCCTCAGTGGCTCATCAATTCCCTTCAAGTTAATAAAGCAGAACAGCCACTTGCATCTCTCTGCGCTTGCAAATGATGAGTACAGAGCCAGCTGGGACCAGCTGCTCCTGCCTCCTCTCCAGGATGGATAGGAAGGAAGTCAGAGGCAAACACACACAGGCAGCACAGCACAGCTGGGAGATGCTACCACTCCCGTGATTACCCAGGCTGCTGAGTGGTCCCAGAAGAGGATGCAGCCTCCCTGCACTCTGAGACACTGCTCAGCTCACAGCTTCACCCTCACAAAAGCTGAATCTCAGCAGTTTGGTTAGAAAATATGTGTGAAAGGCACAGCTGATGAACTAAAGCTATTTCACATCATCCTACTACTGAACTGCTCCTTGTCATGATCTTAGAGCATTTTTCTGCACCTCCTTCCCTAAGTGCACCTCTTCCTTTCCCAAAAGACCAAACAACACCCCTCACTGAATACTCGGCAAGGTTCCAGCTCAGCTGTGACCCTCAGGAGTCCAGGCATCTGAGCCCCTCACACCATTTTCAGGCCAACTCTCTTTCAAATGTCAGCACTCTGCCCTAACGCCTCCACTGTGCTCAGACTCATTCTGGGTCAAAGTAGTTTGGAAAGTGCTGCTCAGCTCATCTCCCAGGAATCTCCAAACAGCTCTAAGAGTCAAAACCAGCAAGCAGATAGCTGTGCCTGCCAGACCTGCAGTGACAGTGTGAATGTTCCTGGCAGAGGCACAGCCCAGCCACTCCTCTCAGCAGTCAGGATCTGGCCACCCTGAGCAAGAGACTGAGAAGATTTAATGTACGCACAAAGAGTGCTGTATGCTGCTTGGCTGCCATGCCAAAGAACACTGGAGTATTTCAGTGATTAGCACAAACATGATCTCATTGTGTGGGAACAGGGGTGAACATGAATAACCACCGTGTTCCACAACGAGAACAAATGCCAGCTCAGCACTTACCTTACATTTAAAAAGTTACATGGTGAACCAGAATACATATTGTAGAGAATACCACAGGCATCTTTTAAACAAAATTTCTCAGGCAAAGTTATTAAAGATGATCTCTTTATGTTCACCATATAAACTGCCTGATTTTGCAGCTATTCTAAATGTTTACAATGTCAGGTTTCTGCTACACATTCTGGCATTGGATTAGTATTTTTTGTGTCTTTTATCATTCAGTTACTCAAATATGCTCACATTTATAAGAAATAAAAGTTTCCAGATTAGCCTTCAAAAAGTACTGCTTTGACTGTGACATATTTCAAACAATCTCTTTCCAGATGTTAACAGAGAGGTTACTGAACATGCACATCCAAAGGAACTGGGGAGCCTAGTTGAAACTATTCCTGCTGTTACACCCTTATGTTTTGGAACTGCCACCACAAAAACATTGGGCAGATTTCAAGAAGACAGATTTATCTACTGTAACTCCCTCAGATGTAAAAATAAGTCAAGCATTCAGATTAAAACACATGGATTTGAGAGAGTTCTCCAGTTGTAACATGGTAGTCCAGTTATGAAGCCGTAGATAGAAATATATCATTTCAAGTCTAAGCATAAAGCAAATAAAATTAAATTTTTTTTTAAAAAATGGTTCCAGATAGAAGTTTGTCTTTTTACTTGCAGATTTGACTAAGAAATTATCTGACCTCAGTGACTAAATATTTTCTTACATAAATTAACAAAGCATCCAGTAAAAATAACATGTGGTTATTTCACTGAGCACTGGCAATGAGAATTTCCTGGGCTTATAATCAATAAGTTAAAAATTGTCAGTTAGCTGCCTTGAAATTCTGACTTATAACACAAAAGGGCAGGAGAATGTTAAAAAATAATCTAGATTAAACTTCCCCCCTTCTTCCAGCATCTTATCTAAAGTCTATTAAGTAGGAAGACAGATCCCTGCTATTTTCAGAACTAACCAGAAGGTATTTTCTGTGTCAGCTGTAGAAGCACCTGTGGTGCATCAAAGAAAATATATCATACGATTTGTTAGCAAAACACACAGAGGGACAAGGAGGTAGAAGAAATGTACTCTAAAACCAAATATAAAGCATTTGCAGTACTCCCCATAACTTTTAAACAAAACTAGTTCAATCATCCAAGTACAGAAGGTCCATTAGGGTCCCTTTACAAATTGCCAGATTTTATTTTAGTGCTGCATTTCAACATTTTATTTAGCTTATTGGTATAAACACATTCCCTTTCACATTTGTTTTCTCAAAAATACTTTTTCACAGTTAATAGACAGTGTTCACTAAAAGGACTTGAGAGTGATTCTAAAAGCTAGAAAGCAAGACAGTAATAAGTGTTTTACAAATGCTCTGAAACTCATGGAAAAAACAGGTGTCCTTGGCTTTTAGTGAAGCAAAGATGAGATTTGGTACTTACATTACTATTTTTATGTGTTCTTGACATTCTCAGGATTTCTTCAATGGTCCCACTCTACAAAATGTACCTGCTCATTAATTCACTGAGGCTAAGTTTATAGGGGACAAACAAGAACCTGTTGCAGCACACTGGACATGGCCCAGCAGACAGTATAAAACACAACAGAATTCAGGTCATGGTGCAAGTTCCATGTGGGAATCAAAGAAAAATCGCCTTTTCTGAGACTTCCATATTGCCAGAGCCATCTTAGCTGTGCTCCCTGCAGCCTTCACCCCCAGCAGCCTTCCACCCCCCTTGCAACCCTCTCTACACACAGGATGCTCAGCTCTCCCCTCTGTTTTCTTCATGCAAAGCAGCAAGCTGGTAGGTAACTGCAAGCTCAGAAAGTTCTGCAGACCCAGAAGAAACAGCAACCTCCATGCTGAGGAGGGCGTGTAAACAACATATTGGATCACAAAGTGTGATTAGAGAGCAAATATAGCAGACCTGTGCTTCTTCCAATGCAAAGGGTAATCCAACATTGTCTGGCAAACACATTTTATCTGACAGCTACATCTCCTTCACTCTGTCCAGTCTGTCTCTGTCACTGTCCTGCTCTCACCTCAGGATCTTAGAAACAGGGCAGTACCAAAGCAATTTCTGTAGCAAGACCCAAGCCAAAAAGAGAAGCATCTCTAAGCTCTTCACCTACCACCACTGAGTTTTACTACATAAAAACCTTAAAAATGTCTACAGATGCCGACTGGTAGTGATATTCAGAAATCATTTACCTGAACTAACAGAGCAAACAAATAGGTGATGCCATTTGTTTTATAGCAGAACTAACTGGCTGTTCTAATGGACTGCACAAGCCCTTAGGTTTGACTCGTAATGTTACATTTACAGGACCTAAATTTCAACTGCTTTTTCCCCTTGCTTTTTCTGAAATTATGAGGAAAACAGCACTTTTTCCAGACATCACTCAAAGCTATCATGACTTATTTTCATTATGAAAGGGCTGTGAGGAGCAAGATGAACAAGAAGCATTCTGTATTAACAAGGGTGAAGGCTGGAGAAAATGTCTGGATCCTATTCCTTGCCTCATCAGCCATTCTTAGAAACATGCAAAATAAATAAACATTTCCATAAAATACTGTAGGCCATTCAGTCCTCTTGGCACCCTCACATGAGATGAAATTTGAAAGGAAGATGGGGAAGGGGATAGCACTGACTGACAGGTATCAACTTAGTGAAAGTCTGTGCTCTGCTTTCTCCATCTCTCAGTCCTCTTGCACCTATCTGAAGACCTTCATGCTTGAGGTATGCTGCAGACACAGAGGGCACATTCTCAAGAAAACACCTCATCAAATAAACATTCTCTGCACCAAAGTTCATTATTCATGAACAATAGCTACTATAGTTCACCCATAATTCCTGAAACTTGACATTTCAGTTTTAAATGTTCAAACCACAGTTCAAGAAGTGTAAAGTAACCCAACTAAATTAATGTATAACGCCTGTGATATGAGAAACAGTTATAGAAAGATGAACAGAATAGTCTTTGAAGTGGTAGTTAAACAATTACTTTTAATTAGTGTTTATATTACTAAGAAAAATAAGAGAAAGGCAGTCTGGAATTAATCTTGAAACAAAATTATATTCTTTCGAGGTTTGATATGATATCAGTAACACTGCTTATGCTATAACCTTCTTATCCCCAGGCTTACACAACAGAGTTCATTTGGCCTTTCTCTGGACCAGCTGTTGTTTTTTCCATTCCATTTCTCCACTGCCTTTAAAATACCAATCACACCAGTGTGCTCAAAGAAAAAAGCACATGCTAGCATTTTGAGGGGCCTCCTTGTCCCTGGCTGAGGCCAAATGTCTTATATATCAGATGATGTTACTAAGCAATACAGCCTTCAAAGGCTCAGGCTCAGCCCTAACCCTGCTGTGCCTCTGCCACAAACATCAGCACTTAAAGCACAGCCCTTGCAGATGAGAACTTCCCCCCCTGAAGAAGGGAAGGGGTTGGTCAGTCACCAAATGAATTATGCTAATATCTTGAAAATCTTAGACACACACTGCTGTTAACGTTTTCTATCCTTAGAAGCAAGTCCTGATAACAATATTTTCCAGCTTCACAACATTCTGAGAGATGACTGTTGAGGTTCTCCAGTTCCAAGCTGGCATAAGATTTCATTTGTCTGACTGAGCCACTGAAGAGGCACCCATACACAGACAAGAGACATTGAAGCAGCAGAGCAGGGACAGACTTGGTCCTGCAGCTGGGGAGAGCTGACAGAGGCATCTGTAAACTCCTAGAAGGAGCAAGGGGAGGAACAGCATAAATCTTATCATCTCAGGGGAGGCAGCCAACAGCATCTCTGAGGTGAGAGGATAACTCCAACCACCAGCTTTCATGAGCTACCCTGCTGAGGTAACACCATCTCCAGGTGAGCTGTGTCTCAGCTCTTTGTGAATACCACTGCAGGGCTAAAGGATGCTTCCAGTTTTAGCCAGAGTTTTAAGGGTGACTTCTTCTTTTTATTCCAGTTTCCTATTAGAGACTGACTGAGACACTATAACCTGTTGGATGTCATAAGCCCATTAATTTATTTGCATTTCTGTCATGTATGGACTGGAGGTTCATCAGTAACACCAGCTTTAATTAACTGAACTCCCTGTGTTCATCACTTACAGAAAACTATGCCAGAATCCTTCACAGACAGGAGCAATTGGGGCTTCCACACTTAAATGCCAAGGAGTTGGAAAGTGCTTGCTGAGAACTGGATTTGAACTTTGAAATTTTTACTCCTGTGGAAAAAGAATTAAACAAAGCCCTGCCAACAGAATGAGCCTCTGGGGTTTTTTTAAATGACAATTTCAGTTTTTATTTGCAAAAATTCCCTGACTACTATTCTCACCAGGAAGCCTTAGGATGATAAAGATATGTAAATGCATTGGACCAGAAAGGGAGAAAAATGCAGGTTTGCCTGAAAAAAACATCCAGTTCACATTCACCATAAAATAGTATGATTAATTATAGCTTAAGAAGAGAAAAATACCCCAAAAATAGATAATTATGAACAAAATAAAGTTACAACCCTAAGCTGAGAAAGAAGTTGCTTAGTAATTCATTCCCCAATATAAAGGTTATCTCTGCTTGAACAACTTTCAGCTGCCTATCAATGTTACCAGTCCAGGCTTTGCAAGAAACTCCCTTCTTTTACTGCCCTTCTTTGCTGTGACCTCCCTGACAGATGAAATTTCAACTCTCTCATCATCTTTCAGTTACTCAGAGGAAGACCTGACTGATAGAAGCACCTCACCAGGGGCAATTAATGCAGCTGGGATACTGAAAAGAAAATGCCACAAAGCAGAGAGTGGTTCAGCGAGTGTTTTAGCTGGAGAACATCAGGAAAATAATGTCAAGCAAATCATACAGAAAATAACAGGAATGACCCCTTGTTGAAACCACAGTACTTGAAAGAAGAGGTTGATTCAAATCCAAAACCTTCACAGAGCTGAAGGGAACTCAGACTGGGGTTCAACCAACAGGAGTGCAGATAAGAGAGGAAGGATCTTGATTCAGCTTGTTTAAAAGTTTAGGCAGGCAAGAAACTTGCTGCTAATTTCAACTTTGGCAGAAACTGTGGGAGACAGGCTGACATTGTGTTTTAACTGTGGTTTAAAAGCATTTAAAATATAAAAACATCTCTCTCATTAGCTTCAACTCAAAAGTTGTTCTGCAAAAGAGGAAAGTGTTAGACCAAGAAATTTTTTACAAGAAAGATTAATAAAGGATATAAAAACTTTGGACTTTTTATTTTGCACAAACATTATTTTTGGGACAGTGTTTCCTGACATTGATTAGAACAGTTTAGGAAAGACTTTCTGTAGCAGTCTAATTTATGTGTATAAAGACCTCATCACCACTGTTTAAAGAGCACAGGAATACCTATTTTTTTTCAGCTAAGACATATTACATGCTGTTTGCTGAAGTAAGTTTAGGTTGAGTATTTGCAAGAGAAGTGGTAAGTCTAAATGAGTTTGTGGGAGGAAAAAAAATCAGTATTTTCTCCTATGGTCTTTCATAGAGAAACTTGCACATGTGAGAAAACAGTTCCACAAAATCTTCAAACAAGTGCAGTATTTAAGGGCAGCAACTAAAAACGTTTTCTATATCTTTTAGCACAGCAATATTCAGTGAACAGCATCTCATCAGCTTGTTATTTATATACGGTTTATTTCAGGAGAGTAGAGAAATACCACAGGGGTGCAGGATATTTGTGCAGCCCAAGCAATTGTGCATGGTGTGGGATAAGTGCAAATGGGGCCCCACTTATCCCTAAAAAGGAGGGAGTTTACAAGTTAACTGAAGTAGTAGTGGATAGAAAAAGTAACCTCCTAAGTTATGCAGTTCCTCTCATTCCCAACTAAACCAGAAAGCTAAAACCTATGCTTGGAGGAATATTATGAATGCCTTTGAAGTACAATTGCTCCAAAGGTGTCTCCCCAAGCACACAAAATGGATCCAAGTTCAGGGGCACAAATTGCAGAGAACACAGCCACAAGCAAGGACATAGTGTTTCATGCAGAAAAACTGAACTCAGACACCTGCTTAAAGTGGGTCATCTGCAACAGGAGGCTCGTCAAGGATATGCAACTCGAGAGAAACTAATTCTGGACACTGAGCCAGTATCAGTTCATCAGCCCCACAAAATGAGCCCAGCACTTCTGAGAACTGGAAATCTGTCATCTGCCCAGAAATAATAAGGTAATTGTAGTTTCTTATTAGAAGGTTCACAGGGAGCTTATTATGACTGAGAAATCTGGTCCTAACCAGACTGAAGGCTAAACATCTCTGCCAGTACTACTCTGTTAATGGATCAAGTGTTCTGACCAAATTTTCAAAGTCCTTCATCAGAAACATTTAACCAAATGCAGCTTAGCTTTCTGAGTTTTCTATTTCACCTCTGAAAATGTGGTTTACAATTATTCAAGGTCATTGTTATTCTCCAAAAGGGAAAGGGATGGATGTGATATGTAACAGTTTAATTTTAAAGTGCACTACTGCTCTCCAAGTCAATAGTGCATCAATTCAACATTTATATTCCCAAGGCATTTGTTTACCAAATCAAGTGCTAAACTCAAGAAGTACAATAGCATCACACACAGTTTGATAAGGAAAGCTACAGGTACAGAGCAAGAGCACAATATATTCCTCTAAGACAGTACTCAGACATCCTGAATTAAGTTAGCCTGGATGCAGACTGACACTCCTCAGTATGATAAGCAGGTAAGCAAACTTTCAATGAAGACATAGAAGAGATCACACACTACCCTTAAAATTACAGGAAAGCAAATACAGTAAGCAAGCATGGTGTAGCAAACACTTTCTTTCCTGTGGCACAATAACTGAACAGAAAGACTGGCGAATCACAATGAAGAAAAACTTTTCCCTCCTTATAGGTTTGAGTCATATTATTTGGAAAATGGCTTGTCACAGAACTTTAAAATTTATTCAGTCTTTGAGTGAGGTAGCATTATGGTGGCAACAAGTAACAATTACGACCTTAAAACAACAATCCTGCATTGCCAGATTTTTGTTCCCCACCTCCTGGATAACACAAACACTTAGGGAATTCACTTTGCTTCAGTTAATAGGAGCAAGTGAAATACTGAAAGTAAAATTCCTTCAGAAAAGAGAAGAAAATGAGAAAACAATCAGGGACAGGGAAAGCATGTACCAGCACTCTGCCAGCACTGAGTCATCTCAGGCCCTTACTGAGCACAAACTTCAATCCACTCGAGTAAACCTCTAGTTTTGACTCCTCACTCATTTAACCAGAGAGGAAGAATGGCAGAAAAAACAGTATTTTATTCCTTTTTCCTCTACCTGTACTGAGAGCTACTAAAAAAACCTCCCATGTATTCCTGAAAACCAAAAGTTAGAATATTTTGGTTTCATTCCATGAGGTTGTCTGGGGAGGGGGGAAGTGTTCTGATACCAGTTAGCAGCAATTGTCACACTGACTGCTGTGATAAAACAATTCTCATCTCTTTATTTCCCAGGTTCCCCATCTCTGAAATGCTAAATACTGCTGTCTGCACAAGGAGGCACTCATTTTTTCAGTTCAGTGCAAACTTTCAGAGATGAGAGATACTCTGTGTTCTTCTTCAAGCTGTTTGCTTTGTTGTACCTGCTTTAAAACAGAGGTCATTCTGACTGAATCTCCCTATTTGCTCTTTTTTAATGATAAGCATCTCATAAACAGCTTAGAAGAGCCAGCTGTAGGAAGAAGAACCATGCAGGAAGAAAGGTGCTCTTCCCTAAATTGAGGCCGAATTATCAGTTACTAAATTTCAATGTGCCACCTAACCATTCTATGAATAATTGTCTCCATGTCCTGGAGAAACCATGCTAATTAAGCTGAATTGTAACTGATGTGATTAAATACAGGATAAACAGATACTGAGAAAATATCAGCAACTTTCTTTAAAAGCAGACAGAAGCTACAGAGCCTCTACCAGAAGGTCTGAGCTTACAACCAGGAGTTCAAGCGAAGTTACTTACATTGGCCACAATGTCCTTCTAAAACAAAAGAAGATAGGTTATTGCTTGAGAAAAAATATTGCCCTGGGTTTTTTCTCTCTCCTTCTTTCAAGTGATTAAATGAAGGATTTCAGGGTCGAAAGCAACTATTACTAGATCACCCTGTACACTTTGCAAGCATAAAATCTGAAGAGAAGCCTTTGGCAGTACCAAGTTAATCATCAAAAACCAAGACCATGATTGAATAAAGTCCTGCAGTCAGACAGAGGAAGCACAACAGGTAGTAATTGCTTGAAACAGTTCAACGGTATTGTAGATTTCTGTTATATGAATTATGCCATCATCACTCAAAATACTTAAATTTTGAGTGATGATGGAAAAACTGTTAAAAACCAGTTTTGTACAGACAATGCTGTTCTGCTCCTTTACCTCCCCTTCCCCTCCTCATCATTTCACACAGTAGCTAACCTCTTCTTTCTTTCACTCCAGCTTTATCCCATCACAGTTACAATTTTGGAGCAAAATTGCTCCAAATGCAAGAAAATCAGTTTTAAGATTTGTAACTTCTCTGCAGACAAGGAGTGTGTAAAACCCAAACTAATCCTAACTTCAGATCTATCAAATACTTCCATGTCAAAATGATGGTAAAATATACAACAATTTTTTGTACACCTAAAGCTTCAATTAAACATTCTCAGAGATCTATTTTAATACTCTAAACCTTTCATGCCTTAGTTACACTTCACAGCCTTCTGCAGCAATCACCGGGTTGCAATCTGCATAAACTCAACTGCCCTCATCCTCTGAACAACAGCAACCTGTCCTTCTCTCCAGGCCAAGGAAAAGAAGGCCATCTGTTTGCACAGTCCCCTCCTGGCAGCACTTAGGAAGAGCTTCACTACAACACAGCATTTTCACTCGCAAACTTCACAAAATTTCTATTATTTTGAAGCTCACAAACAAAAAAACCCAAAAAAACAACTTGTGACAGGCTGCATGAAAACAAGCAGTAGGAACAGGAGATCACTTCTTTTTCTGCAGAAGGTAGGATAATTCCTCCTTCCTTAAATTATACATCAGAGCACTGTCAAGTTAGTTTTTAAAACTGCCTATTTTGAAGTATAAAACTTCAAATTCCCAGATCCTCAGTTTCCTCTCCTGAGGGCACAAAGGGTTAGAGAGGTTTTTTATAAGGCACAGGGACACTTTTTATTTATCTTTCCTGTTACTTCACAAATATTTCAAATGTACAGTGAGACAGGTGCTAGCAGAGTCCAGTATTGTTATGCTGCTTTCAATATTAGTAACTCAGTTCTGCATGTAGACAATGACTGAGTCAGCTGGCATTTGCCTAAGCAGCAGTGCAAAACAAACATAAGTTTTAATTTACATAATTTACTGCAATGATTTTTCTCCAAGTATCTGAAACTGTTAAAGATAATACTAAAGTAATTAATGTAAACATTGCAAGACTACAGGGAAGTCACTGATTCTAAAGCATTATTGCATGCAGGCAAGAGAAGTAAAAAGCAGGTTGGACCCTGGATATTCATGCAGTGGTTGCCACAGTAAAATTTGTAAAAGTTGTTGTTGCACAAGGCTTCTTCCAAGAGACAAAGATCTTGCGTTAAAAAAAAACAAACCTGGAAAAAGAGGATTAGCATCCTCTACCTATTCCCCCCTGTAGTAATTCCTTTACTTTGATTTCGTCTGTACAACTAGTCTTTATATTCCTTGCCTGACAGGCAGATTAGTTTCTGTCTAAAAGATTTCTACTATCACCACTCAACTCTGTGCACTGACTTGTAAGCACCGAGGTGATTCAACTTCTTCAAGCAAAAATCACCACTACGCTTTAACCTGAACACATACCAAGTGTAAGTCACAGAAATAACTCAAGCATCTTAGTTTAATTTTAAAAAGCCTGACAAAGTCAGAGCTCAAATAAACAAATGCAGACACTTTGCATGATGAATCTCAGCCCACAAGGTTAAAATATTTGAACACCAGTTCCTGTAAGACATACAATAGGCAACTCTTCATCAGCTAAGCCCCAGCTCAGCGGTTGCTGAGGGTTGAAAACACAAAATGGAATTTAACCTATAAAATAGAATTATTTTTTATAAATAACTGTGAACTGCAAATTGAAAATGCTTTGCCTTGAAGGGATCCCAAAAGGCATTACTCTAAGCTATCTGTGATGTCATATGGGTGCACAAGATTTCTGGCACCAACCTCAAAAGCATGAAGTCCATGAAATCCTGAAAAGGTGGCAGAGTCAACTTTCTACCTTTAAAATTTATTTATGCACAAGGTATTCACTAAAGTCTAAGTAGCAAATACACTTGGCACAGAAAGCAAGAATTTTAACACTTTCCCTTCTCCTTCTTATATCACTTCTAACAAGACCACTGCTCTGACAATGTGCAGTATCTATACAAGATGACACTGAATTCTTTCTTCTATCCCTGTCGAAAAGCTGGCTACTCAGAAATGAGATAAAACACAGAATGGCTTGGTTTGGAAGGAACCTGAAAGATCATCTAGTTTCAATTCCCTGCCATGGGCAGGGACATCGTCCACTAGACCAGGTTGCTCAGAGACCCATCCAGCCTGGCCTGGAACACTGCCAGGGATGGCGCATTCACAACTTCTCTGGGCAACTTATTTCAGAGCTCCATCACCCTCAAGATAACAAATTTTTTGCTAATATCATATATAAATCTACTCTCTTTCAGTTTAAAGCCATTTCCTCCTTTCCTTTCACTCCAAGCCCCTGTAAAAACTCTCTCTCCATCCTTCTTGCAAGCTCCCTTCAAATACTGGAAGGCCACAATTAATTCTCCAAAGAGATTAATTCTTAATTCTCTCCAAAGCCTTTTTTTCTCCAGGGTGGAAAATGCTCCAGTCCTCTGACCATCTTGGTGTCTGTCCTCTGCGCTGGCTCCAGCAGGTCCCTGTCCCTCCTGTGCTGGGAGCCCAGAGCTGGATGCAGTGTTCCAGGTGGGTCTCAGCAGAGCAGAGTAGAGGGGCAGAATCCCCTCCCTGCCCTGCTGCCCACGGGGCTCTGGATGCAGCCCAGGACACATAATACACAATTTAAATGTTAAGGCTTTTTGAGGACTCTATTGTTATATGCTGTCAAACAAAGGGAAAAAATGTAATGATGGAAATGGTTTTACCCCCATACATTTCTTCACACTGAGTCTTTAACTTTTATTAAAGCCAAGATTATGGTTTGGTTAAAAGCAGGTACTACCTCTAAGGGCTGACTGTTAAAAAAGAAACATAAATTACAGCTGACTAATTTGTTAGTTCATAAGGCACCATCTCTGTTTGCCTGCAATATAATGAACATACTATCACCAGAAATAATTCTGTCACTTTGAAATGAGTAACATCAGACTGGGAGTTTAAATTGCCAAGTCTGTTAGAGCGGACTTAGCTAATCTAAGTGATGTAGAGAAGTTATGATCTCTTTTACAGTGCCCAGATACAGCCAGTCTTTTTCTGTCTCATTCTGCGTGACTTTCAAGAAAGATACAAGAGGCAAAAAGTGAGAGGTAGAAAGAAAATAAGCAGACCACACAAAGCAAGCCCACAACATGTTCCCAAGGATCTCCTATGTCCTCTCCACACTTAAAATTACTCCATGCAGATGTTATTTCATCCATATGTTATTTCATCCATAAAAAACCTGGAAGACAGTAGGCAAGAACAACTTCCTCATTCTTCACAGGCAAATCTAAACTAATTTCTCTTGTCTAGCCCAGTAGTCATCAGAAGGAATGAAAATTCAGGGAATTATCTGAAATTGACACCAATATAAACATTACCTTTAAACACTCCTGGTTTTTTTCAAATCCAGGGTTATCTTCTATTAAGAAGACATATACTTTCACTCTATGAATAATAAAATGGAGCAGCATTCATATTAATTCTTTTAGCTTCTCCTTTACCTTCCCAGTATCACAGAAGACTGGGTAACTCCCTCATCATCTTTCTCACTTTTTTCCCCCTGTTACCATTTTGCACTACCTTGGGCCAGCAAGCCAGAAGTGCACTTCAGGTCTATGACCAGAAATACAGGGGGGTCAAGTTGTTCTTTGCTTCTTTAATTCACCAATCCATATTACACAGCAGTAAAACTTCACCAGCAGTCATGATTGGAGATTAAAAATTCCTACATTCCTCCTTTCAGTTTCCATTCCTGGAAAGGAACCAACTTCTCTTAAACCACTGACCTGTGAAAGACAGAAACACATTCCTGTGTATTCTGCAGCTCTATTTGTACATAACTCAGGCCTTAGGTCATGTAAGTAATTACCAATTCATCCCTACCAATACTATCTTTCAAAAGTTTGGTGCAGACTTAGATCCAAGGCATCAAACATCAGAAAACTAACACAAAATCTGCACATTCTTGGTGTGAAATAAATCAAGAAAATTATTTCACTAAATAAAGGAACTAATTTTGTAATTATGAAATGCCAACGACCTTCTAGATATATTCTTCCCTTCCAGCATAGTGTACTAGTTTGTTTTCACAAAAGACATGGTCCTGAGTATCACTGCACCAATATTCAAGATATTTTTACTTCCACTAAAAAAATCTTGCTCTTGATGCCTGGTACTTCACTTTCAGAATAACTAAATAAAACTCTTTAAATAATCTGCTAACAATCACAGAAAATCTAGAAATCCTAAATTTAAACCATGGACTAGACAGGAGTTATTTTATGTTGAAGATAGAACTTGGCATGGAGCGAGAACATTTTATTAAAAATAATGCTGACTGCAAAGCTTTTTATCCCAGAACTCCTCAAGCATTCAGGTTTCAAATTCACTGAACAGCTCTGGTTCAAGAAAAATTGAAGGGTAGACAGGATCAATGGTGTGAAAAACATATCTCAGTAGTCATAAGGAGGATTTAGCTTTTCAGAAAGGAACACAGATGGGTGGCTCCTGCGATGTTTTGATTAAGATGCTCTCATTTTGCATAATCTTTTCTTACAGAATTTTTAAAAGCCTGGCAGAAGGAAAAGCACACACCACTGGAAAATAGCTGCTTAAAAAGATTTAGAAAGCAAATAGGCTGAAATCCAGCAAAATTAGTACCATTCAGTCCACATGCTCGTTCCTTTTCCATCGGGATGGCCCGTCTTCTCCTTAAAGCATTCTGAAGGTTATTTGCACCATAGATAATATGGGGATGGGGTGTTCCCTCCTTCTGTGGATGCTTTTTAATGGGCTCAATGAAGTAATCTCCATGGGGCAGATGGAAATATCCAGTCTGAAAATAAGCACAAAAGAGTTAATTTCTCCTGTTTAGTACTAGAAAACAAAAATAAATATACTGCTCATACCACCAACCCCAAGCTTTCCTCAGAAGCCAGTCATTACACTGGAGAAATATGAACATAATAGGTTTTCAGCATTTATTCTGCTGCATACATCTAGGCTGTTTCATACCTCAAAGTCATTACAGTCCAAAGTGAAACAGAAAAAATATCTCCTTCCTAATAATCTGAAACTGAGTCAAAGATTCTCACATTTTTACAAAGCCAGTAAAAGGTCAAAAGCTGATTTGACAAACATGATGCACAAGGAAGAGCTGCATCTTGTTCTTCTGGTGTTTTGCACCCCTTCCCTGGAGATCAAGACTGGAATAGAAGCTGTTTCATAAGTGCAAATCAAAATTCTGTTCCCAGCTGCAGTCCCACAATCAATTACCCAACCCATCCAATGGGCTGGACTCTGTGGTCCAATTTTGTCTCAAACCATAAACCCATACTGGCCCCCAACACTACAATGGAAGCAATAAGAATTTTTTTGAGAATTAGCAAGCCATTAAGAACATCCAGTAGATCAGCTAAAAAGGCTGCAACATTTCACATGCTGAAACTTCTGTATCAGCCTCCCTGCTCTGCCTAAGCCACAGGGCCCTTGATATCCATCTGGACTGCACAGGGTCCTTTTACACCTCACTCTGCCATGATCCAGGACACACTTCCAACCAGGCACTGCCTTGGTCCATTGTGTCAGCATTTCAGCAGGGACTGCAAACACTGCAAAACCACAGTACTGCCCTTCCATGTCAAGATATATGAAGCAGTATTGAATCTAAAAGCAAAGGATCTACTGACAACCCAGACCACACTGGGGATGGGACAGGAGGCTGGGGTATTCCAGTCCTGGCTGTTTTTCCTCTTTACTTTCTTGCTGTGGTCAGTGCACCCCTCTTAGCCTATTCTGGAAGAAGGAAAAAAAATGCAGTAACAGTTTATTCCTGCACCTGCTGTATTCAAACATAGAATGGCAGACAAATTTGCAAATCTTTTTTAAATATTCCAAAGCCTTAGAGTTCCTCTGGATAGTTGTGAAAGCCAGCATGAGGTTAAAGATACGAAAGAAACCATTTGAATGGAAGAAAAGCACTCATAAAGCTAAAAAATAACCATGGGCTCTATGTACAAGGAGACAAGGGGCAGCTCAGTGAGACACCTGCCTCCACACATACTGCCACAGGGCCAATACATCCCACAGCAAACTTGTGCAAATAAATAACTGTGACTCCCATTTCACAGTTTACCCAACAGTTCTGAAGATCAGAAACTCTTTGCAATGGAAGTCAAAGTTTTAAAGCCAGAGGTTGGTGCTGGTTTGAAGCTGTGTTTATACCCCTAAAGCATCAAAGGTTCAGGACTCATCGTCACATGTGTTTGTTCATCTGGGATTACAGCTACTGCCTGTATGGGTTTTGTTTCATTTTTAAGAAAAAAGAGATTGAGACTTCTGATTATTAAACAACATACAAAAAAATGCTCATGTCTCTTTTTAAATCATAAATCAAGGCACAGGATCAGAGCCACACACAGAAGCAGCCGTTTTATCCACGTTCACGTTGGATAAAACTTTCAGGCAGGAGTGAATCCATACAGCAAGAATGCATCTACAGTGGTCCTATCAGGAGATCTGTGATGTGGCTTTCCTCATGTTGCTCCAGCAATCAATGCACCTTCACAAATCCTTGCCCATTCCTTTTCATTCCACAGGGTTCAATCTTTCCTGGATATTTTTAGTTTGTGACTGGATTATTTGATTATTTTGTGGGGTTTTAAGCCAGTTGGGATGAAGAACTAGCCATCTTCATTTGCAGACCCAGATTTTTGAAAGCAAGTGGCAACAGTCCCCAGATTACTGTGTCAATGTCTGTCTGCAACAAAAAAGGCCAGACAATCCTAAAAAAGGTGAAGTAAGCCTATCAGTGGTAACCTCAAGCCCCTTCATCAATGCTTGCATGTTAAAATTCAGCTGTCTATCCAAGCTGTATAGAGCAGGGAAAAAAGCAAAATTTCATTACATGAATGTGACTGTAAAAGCCCATTTCCAGCACATAGAGGCGTTCCAAAAGCTTCCAGAGACTTCCAGCACTTACTAAAATCTTGCTTTGCATTTGCACTTTCACCCTGCACAGGCTATCCACCAATAAATTAAATGCTGACACTAACTGAGACCAAAAAAAAAAAAAAAAGAAGACCAATCTTCATATTAAACTTACTTCAAAGCACTGAGAACTGGCAAAACTCCCTTTGCTGATTAAATACATCTTTAGTTTTGCTCTTCATAGCTGTTCTTTTCTGACTCACAAATATAACAGCAAGAATTTTTCATTTAAAGTCCATCAGATTTCAAGCTATGTAAATACAATGTAAGCTTCTTCTGATCTTCACCTGCTTTTGAGTGCATTCATACAGCCTCAGAATACACAAAGGAGGGCAGTTATGAAAGCCTCATCAGAAAAAAGCCATTCATATTTACATTAATGAAAGGGTTTAGTTATCACCACAGAAAAATAATGACTGCAGAGAAGCTTTCCTCATTTGAACTTCCTTACGAAAAGCTATCATGTAATACAGCAACAGACATGGTCAGAAAATAGGGGTGAGGAGTGTTTGTGTGTTTGTTTGGGGGGTATGTGTTTCCCTCAAAGCCCACAGGTGAAAAATCTACAAATCTACCACAGTATTTTTTATAAACTGTTGTTCTCCCCTCTTTCAAATCTCACTCTTTGCCCTCAGATTCTGACATGCTGCGGCTGCAAATGCTTACCATACTATGTTTGGGAGTGCTGCTACATCATTTCATGGGATTTTTATTCATGTGCCTCATTATTTTGATACAACTCCCTGAACATATCACATCTCCTACATTGCATTTCTCTTGCCAAAAGGACACTGATGATCCTGGAACACCTCTGACTTAAAAATTTTCAAACATGTTTCAAAATGTTCTGATTTTCAGTAGAATCTGCATTTTCTAGTGTAAAGCACATAGTTTTCACATATTTCTTTTGGTCAAAAGCTCGGGAGTTTGTCAAAATACATTTTCTGGCATATTTTTTTCAATCACTTCCACGTGGGAAGCTGAAGCTGAGTCCTGTGGGAAGGGAGAGAGCAGGTTTACTCTTGGCTATGGTTTTGAAATTGCAATACTACACCAGACAGGAGGGCCTAGAATTAGTGGGTGTTTGTTAGGAGAAAAAAGGAGGGAAAAAAGCAACAATCTGTACTCTAAAGCTACAATAACAGTATGTTGACAACAGTGCCCAAAAAAATTACATCTGTAGTGAGAACAGTAACTCCATGAAACTAAACAACATTTCTGACAGCAAGGTTCAAACAATAATTTTGACAACAGGACAGTGATTGAATCTGAAAATACAGCAACTTTTAGAAGCAATATGAAAGAAGAGGACAAGATTTGGGTTTCACCTTTAGGTACTTCGCTCCAGGTGCTTATTATAACCATAATACATGGTAAGAGAAACTAGGTTTGAGTAAAAGAATTAAAGACAAAATTGTGGCATATGAAACATGCATTATCAGAGAACTAGAGCTGCAAATAATCTAAACTGAGCTGGTGAAGTAAATGATCTGTTAACATTACACATACTAAATTTATTTTAGCTAATCACTTAGTTCCTTTCTTATGTCCCTTTTTTTTTCACAGGGATATTTCTTTTTGAATTTCTCATCTGTTCCTATTTCAGTCAAAAGAAAAACCTAGCATCCAGATGAGATTTTTCACTACATCCTCAGACAGACCTAGGAAAAAATACCACCTGCCATGATGCTGCTCAGAACAGAAAAAGTTTGGGGTTTTCAGGTACTGAGTAATTTGATGGAAGATCTTTATGAACACCACCCACTCTAACTTGTACACACTTCTACAAAAAAAACCTATGCTTTTAGCATAATTTAGTGAAGAAAGTGTTATGATTCTGAAACACAGCCTTGTGGTTCAACATAGCTTTGGATGGAAATAAAAATAGCTTATTTTACGACAAAGTAAGTGAAAGAACAGAACACTATAATTCCACGAGATTTTACATACTTTTGTCACACTTGCTATAATATTTTAGGAACTGACAGAAAACTGGCCAGAGGTGCAGATTTATGCCCTGGACAATGTGAGCTCAGAAAGTTCAGACACAGGATAAGAGGAAAAAATAGCCAAATTTACAGCAAGATGGGCTTTTTTGGAAGAAAATAAGGTATCTGGAGAGGAAGGATTGTCTGACATACTCCAGTTCCCAGGTTCCCAAGAGACCTATCAGTTCTGAATACCTCAGAGAGAAGGGTCTTTCTGGCTGAGAGGGTATACTCAGCCAAGGAGAGAAGTCAAGTCTCTTGGGCCCTGTCTATCAGCTACAATACAACTACTTAAGATACACAATCACTCAGAGAAAGTTGGCAGAGAATCAATCATCTGGGTTATAGCACCAGCTTGATGGTGACCACACTCAACTTCATCTTTTTATTCACTCTTTCTGGATGAAGGTTATCTAGGATAAGTCTTGAGAAGCTAAAGCATTAAAACCCCCAGCTGTTATAAGAACACGTAAGAGAAGCAAACAGTCCAAAATATGCATTCATTTGCCCTCTACTATGACACAGATGCAGTTCATTAAATAATTCTGAATCAGGTGTCACTTCTATGGATCTTGAACTCACTCTAAGCTTTGCATCTCACACAGAATCTGAAGCAGCCTAGGTATAGTCACTTCTACTGAAGGAAATTCTCTGTGAAATTAATCTTCTGTAGAGACTGCAGCATGCTCACTTGAAAATGTACAACTTGGAGCACGTAATTTTAAAAGACATCTTTGTTCATGCTTCATTCCGGTCATGGCATCCTCCACTACCATCTTTATTGTCCATCCTAAAAACATTTATTACTCCCTCTATTTAGTGATTTTCCTTGAGAACAAACAGTCCAGGTATCTTATTCCTACATTTACTTGTGGATACCCTGTTGCTGCTGCTATACTTGCGTCACAGAAATATCCCATCTTCTTCCCTCACTACAGAAGATCCACAAATTATGATAATTGCCTGGCCATTAAGTCTTTGAGCCTCGTTAGGTAGCATCTCTGAAGCTGTGAAATCCAGCAGCTCCAGAAGAACATCAAACTCCTACATCTCTAACCATGCCCAGCAGCAGTCACTTCATATTCTCCAGCTCCTTTCCACATTCGTACTTTATATTTTTTGAAATACATCCCATTGGATCTACACAAGCCAAAACTGTCCTTCTTTGCTGCACTTAAAGCTCAGACACAACATTAAATTCCAACAGGGTATTTTTTGCCCACTACAGTACTAGCAACTGGACATTTTTACAGTCTTGAAATAGAGCAAAGATAGTATTTAATAAATTTTACACAGCACTCAGTGCTGGTTCTAGTAAGCTGAAACAAGGTGTGTTTGCCACACACTGAGCATGCAGCAGGTAGATGGCATGGCACAGTTGATTAAAAATTCATTAACTCAATCACAGTTTCAACCCTTCTTCTATTTACCAATGTGATTTTCACACTGCAGCTCAGACCGACCACCAAAAGGACTGCCTGAAGTCCAGAGCACCCTGAAGATCTGAGCCTCCTTCTGTCAGTATTTCCTTGTTGCTCAGCTGCTGCTGAGATCCCTGGGTCTTGGAGGAAGACAAGGTCACAGTTCTTTGGGCCGCCTGGTCTGTTCAAAGGCTCTGAGGTGATATCCCACCAGCACAGCCTGGGCGCACGGTGCCTCGCCCGTGCTCTGAGCCACACAGCAAGGTACATCAGTTGAAGATGTTACCTTGAGAATTAAATATGCCCAGACGAGTTTCCTCCTGCAAAAGTCAGCTAGGTCACACTTGCACTGCATCAAGCAAGGATGATGAAAAAGTAATAAGGTCTCAAGCTCTATCTCAAGGTGAATATAATAGCAAGCTAAATATAAGTTTGAAAATCAATCAGCTTTGCTATCCAGCTTGAAGGACGCTCTTTGGTGAACAGTAATATACCTTTTATGAGTTTTTTACTATTCCCCATATTTATGCTTTGCCTTTTCCCTTCCTCCTCTGTTTTTATATTGGAAGTTTTAATGGTAACTAGTTAAGGTTAATGGTAACTAGTGGGGAAAAAAGTAATAAAAACCCACACTGCTTTTTCAAGAGCAAGAGGCTTACTCTTACTTTAATCCCAACAGGGTGAGATTATCAAGTTTTTACTTCATTTGGAAACAAAAAACAACTCAGGCAAGTGTTACTGTTCTGAGACAAAAAAGTTTGCTCAATTCCTCCGAAGACAATTTGGGAGAGTAAGAAAGAGCAACAGCTGTTTTCTCCATGGAAAATACTCTTGAAATATCTCACTCTAATTTTTCTAATCAAATGAATGCAGGGGGCTTACATGGTACTAACTGGGGATTTTTATCTTGTTAATATTAAAACTGCCTTTCATGAAAATGCAAATTAACTATGTAAAAATAGCTTGTATTCTCCCTCTGAAATCCCCTCTGACACTTTGCATGAGAAGTTTTGAAGCTTTGATTTGGAGGCAGTACATTTTCACATTTCACAAAACAGGTTACGTTTGATGATTTAAAGCCTATCTAATGTTGAAGAGTGAAGATTTAACACCAGATTGTTAAGCAGTTCCGTGCCTAAACAGTGGTTTCTATTAAGAATGAAAAGACAGGCTAGAGGATTCACAAAGCAGACATGATCTCTAATCACCACAGAGACAGAATGCACCCCAGTTGTTTTGGCTTCCTGCTCACTTATACTCTAAAACTAATTTCAAGCCATTCAGCATGACAATGCTAATATTGCAGAGTTCAAACTTTATTAGAGAATAACTAAATGCAAACATTTGATCAAATGACAAGTGGCTTTGTTTCTATTGACAAGTATTGTTTGTATTACTGTGACCTACAGGACCCCCAGTCAACAGCCAGAAAGCAGAGATACAAATGATGACAGCTGCCACAACGTGTGCAGATGGATGGAAGAAAGCACAATTATCCCATTTTACACTAGATGAAAGTCTGTCAGGAACCTTACTCCTCTCAACAGCAGAGCAAGGGAAGGTCACAGCAAAACTTCTTCCTCTCAATAAAAATTATTTTGCTTGAAGAAAAATAAGTCTGTGGGGCAATGTCAGACTGACCCAACTGTTGATGCTCCTCTGTTCAGCACAAAACCAGTAAGTGGTATCAGAAGCATACAGGATATTTTAGGTCTGCATTTGTCATCATAAGTGTGTTGCAAGAGAAGGATTCTGCCTCTTTTTTTTTTTTCCAGACTCATGAAGCTTCACAACACAGACAGGACTTATGAATGAATTTCACCATGCCGGGGAAGGATCATTCCAACACTTAACATCAGCGTCATTTCAAAGTGACCTTAAAGGCAGCCTGTACTGACGCCCTCAACCTCTTCATTACTTACCACCCAGGTTTCCAGTGCCTTTCCAGAAGGTGACTTCCTAGTACCAAAGGAGCAGCAAAGTGACATGGAAGAATCTTCTAATGAATCCATGAGGAATCATGGATTCTGCTCAACAACTGCAGCTTGAAACACACTGCCCTTGTATCCAGGGTGGTGTGTGCAAGCATCTGCTCCAATTGCTCTGCACAGCCTTGTGACAGCCTGTGAGCCATGCTCAAGCTGCAGCTTGTTGTGCTATCCCTGGGGAGGAATGAAGGGGGAGGGAGCTTATCAAAACCAAATACCTTACAAAACAGGAAAATTCAGTCCCAGCTGAGGGCAGCTATGGTGAGTGACACATTACACCAAAAAGGTTACTCTGCACCACAAACTAATCTCTGATAAAAAAGGGACTGAAAGTAGGAACTGGGATGTGGAAGGAAAGGGCAGAAGAAATTAAATGAAACTATAAAAACAAGATTCAAACTGAGATTCAGTACTTGCAGGACAAAGTGCAGTCTCTAGTACACAGCTCATGCTCAGCACGTGTCACTCTGGGAACCAGCATGATGATAACTGGCAATCACCAAAGATGTGCTGAACTCCTTCTGGCCTGGGGCAAAGCACATGCCAATCACTTGACTTTCTTGGTTATTTCTGGCAGCCTGAGAAGAAAGAATGATGTGCTTTCATGACTGCATCTGGCAAACTACCACGAATGTTTTCACAAATCTATGAATCCCAGTTCCCTCTAATACATAACAAAGGTGGAGGCTGATCTGATTCAGCACTGGATTCAGGTCCGTTTAAAAGCACAAAGTTTTTAAAAGAGTTGGCCCTGAATGCAATGTAAACCCCTCCTTGAAGTCTGAATTCTGACTGAAATCCACTCCCTCTAATATGAGAGGTACAGTGCACACACTGATATATCATCAAATTTACCTGTGCGCACAAAGCTCACAGGCAGGAAATTAACTTCTCTCTCAGAGCTGCAGAGAGATGACCTAAACTGTGAAATACAAGTTGTGCAAAAAGCCCACTCCAGTAAAAGCAAAAGCCTGCAAGACAACCAAATACTCCTTAACAAGACATAGTCAATAAAAAACAAATCAAAGTTGATACAAAACCAGTAACTCAGTAAACTACTTAGACAAAGACTAGCATAACTCAGGTAGTTTCCAGGATTCTTCTGCGGGGAGAGTGGTCTGATGAAATGTCAAAGGTGTCTGAGGTGATGGATACTTTAAAGTGCTTCTGAAGCTGGCAGCAAATCAACAAGTTCAAAACTTTCCACAGAAAGGCTATGTGTAATAAGCACCTAAAAATGCTGGAAAACAGACAACATGTGGAAGCAGCAAGTGGCACAGACAGTCTGGAGAGTTCCTGCCTCTTTGCCCTGGCAAAAAAAGTAGGGAGCTTCAAAACAAGCTGAAAGGAAACAAAACATGTTTTCACCCAAGTCAGGAGGTTCACATCCCTCTTATGCTGGGAGCCCAGAGCTGGATGCAGTGCTCCAGGTGGGTCTCAGCAGAGCAGAGCAGAGGGGCAGAATCCCCTCCCTGCCCTGCTGCCCACGGGGCTCAGGATGCAGGCCTGGAAACAGTTGGGTTCTGGGCCAAACATGTCTCTCCAGTTCAGAAACAAAGATGTCATGTGGCACAGTGTCAAATGCTTTGCTCAAGACCTCCTAGATGCCACAAAAAACTGGAAATCAGAAATGTTTTAGAGAGGTACCACAAATGGCTGGATAAATTTATGTACGGAAGATTAGTCCCTCATTTTTGAATAGAAAATACCACCTGCAGCTCAGAAACAGACTGTATGTCAAGGAGATACTCCTACTTTCCAGCCTTTTCTTACTCCTCTTGCCAGGAATCTGATATTGATCCTGAATTCCTTCTGAAAGTCAGTCACGTACTCAGCAAAGCCAAGGGTCTGGAGAATCAAAACCCTCCACCAAGAAGGAAATCTCCATCTGCTGCTCAGATGCTGTCCTTGCAGGAGCTTTTTCAATAGGAAAAGAGGCTTTCTTGGTTGAGTGCTTCTTCATTCTTTCTGTAGTCCAAAGGGCTTGTCCCTACTGTACCTTTCATGCTCCAGGTTTCTATTTGCTTGAAGCTGTAACATCAGCCTCAGATACCCCTCAGGGGTGTCAGTGCAGAACATGTGCACACCTCTCTCACACCAGACTAATCCTTCTTGTCCCAGAATAACTTTGGGGCAGGCTGGGCTTCTGGGCTGACCTTGTACGGCTACAAGTCTTAGATCCTCATGCAAGCAAGAACCATTTATTTTAGAAGTGCCTGTTGTACGAACCATTCCTGCGAGTATTTCGTCTTTTGTCTGCCTGCAAAAAGAAAATGTCTTAGTTGTACAACTCATCCATAAGTTCAAAGGATATGGTTTCAGTCTAAAAATTACTCATTTAAGATTTTCATTTCACACTGTTTGATATGTGTGGTATGTGTGGGTTTTTTCTTTGCAAACTATTTCTGTAAAAAAACAGGTTTTGACGGTTGAAAAAATTACTGGTTTTATTTCAAACTGAAAAGAATTAGACCTTCCATCAAAATCATTCTTTATCTGCAAAGAGATTGGTTTCTGTGTTTTGGAAATACAACACTTTTTGAAATAAAAGCATTTCATTTTGTCTTAAAAGCAGCAGTCAGCCTTTTAGGTTTGAATGCAGTATGCCACAGCACTAAAAAAAAGGCCAAAATAGATAAGAATTGAGCTATTTATCTTGAGAAAAAATTGCAGTAAAACATTCTTTGGAACCAAGCAGATGAGGGGAAGTATTTTGCTATTATAACAAAAGGACTAATTTTCTTTCTGTTAAAGTTCCACTGTCTTCTTTTGCTCAGAGGGTGTTAAAGTTTTCTCTCTAAAACTGGCATGCTTTGAAATCCTCATAAAGTACCTCCCAGGAATTCAGAAACCATGAACCCTTTAAACTTAAAAAAAAAGGTACAGATGTTCAGCTTTTCTAAGAATTCAGCTCTTTTTTTCCCCTTAGGACTTAAAATACTTTCTACATGACACTGATACAGGGATATGTAGGGAAACATGCAAAAGGATTAGAAAATACTTTTTGTACAGATAAGAGAGATGTGGTCTGCAAATGATATATGTTCCTCAAAACATGCTCATGGTTCTGCACAATAAAATTTTTTACTAAAGAAGTTTACATAAAGACAAAATATACTAAGCATCTTCAGCTACTACTCAGCATGACTCTTACTAATCTAGGAATACTAAAAATTAAAAAAAACTTGGTAACAATGGGAAGAAATAGAAAATACTAAATATTAGTACATAGCCAGAGAACTGTTTACAAACAAATTTATGAAGGAATTCTGGACTGAATCATCAATACTTCACAATTTTCCTCCCTGAAACTTGAACTTAGACAAACAATAAATACAATAAGGAATTCATTCTGCTCTCACTATCAGCTAGAGTTGCACAGGTAAATACCAGAATTTTACTGCAGAAATCTTTTCAACTGAGACATGAGACCTTTTGAAAGACACATTCTCAAATGAGGGTCTTCTACAAGATGATGCCAGATCCTGACAATTCCACTGAAGCATTAGCAATGGAAATGCTATAATTGAAAAACAATGTTTTTGCACAAGGGAAGGGAAAGGTTTGGTGTTTTTTGCTTTTATTTTGCTTTTTTTTTTTTCCCTCTCTCTGTGTGTGTGTTCCACTCCAAAACAATTCAAGCAAGATTTTCTCAAGTTGCTGTGGCTCTTTGTCAGCCTTTTTTATTTCTCCTCTATGACAATGAAAACCAGAAAATAAACAAATACATCTCTGGCTCTCCACCTCATTGATTTATTTGCACCAGGAATGGACCTGACAGCGTACATCACACAACAAACTGCATGTGGGTTCCAAAGGCAATGAATAATACCCTGAAGGCTCAGATGAAAACACATGCACTGTTCCTGTCCCTTCTACTGTCACTTTAAAATATGCTTGACCATACTCTATGCTCAGTACTCAAAATATAGCAGCACTTACAGGTCCCAAACTCAAATTTGGTATGAAACTTTCAAGACAAATTCTGCCAAGAATCACAGGGCTGGTTTAGTGCAATTGGCAGTTAAAAATCCCTTTTGGGATGCTTCTTTCCCCAGTGCTGCTGGCGGTTTTCCAATAGCTACATGACCTAATCCTAGACCAGGACACACTTTCTTTTGTCCTTCCACAGCCAAAACCAGTTGTTGTTGGGCCAGAAATCTCTGGATTCTGCCTAATTTTCTTCAAAAGATCAAGACTCACACAAATCTTTTTACAGTTTCAACAGGTCTGCCCAGTGCTGCTGAGAGGACAACAGCCACTCTCCTGCTATGCCTGCCCAGACACTGCTCAGATCCCTCCTTCTCTGGCTCTTACTGCTCTGACTTCCCTGTGCACTTACTGCCCAAACTGTCCAAAACCCCATGTTTGGCTTCCTCACATAATGTGGTTTCATTAATTTAGCACAGTCTTAGATTACCTTTCACTAAGAAGCATTAGAAAAATTATATATAAAGATAAGATGCTTTTATTTTCAGTCTCCTTAGTTTTCAGTCTTTTCTCATGGTTTTTTCCATAGTTCAGGTCTCAGCCTTTATCTTCTGTGGCTCCAGGGAAGCTGTTGGGATTTGATTGTCTGACGTCCTTAAACAATAATCCTGCTAATTCAGGAAGACTGTAACACAGCTGCAGAAGGGAAAGATTAGCTCTAGCTGCAGCATTTGAAAACATGTTCAGCTCTCAGCCACAGCAATGTGTAGCAGAGAAAGCAAGCAAATGAGGGGTAAGCAAAAGATACAGTTACACGTACACACAGAGATTAAAATCAAGAACACACGAAACACTAGAAGTACAACAGGCATCTCAGTAGGATCCCTATAATTACAGAAGATTTGAGAAACTGTGCTCTACAGCTACAATAGAACTGAGAAAAGAACTCAGCACAATCAATCTTCAGCTTGCAACAACCTTCTGACCTTCGTCTCATTCTACTGGTAACACATAAACATAAATAAGTCACTTGAACTGAATTTGCAGTCCTTCATTTGTTGAAAAAATACATATATATACTAGGTCTTTTCAAAATATAGAGAAATTATTTTCTTCTACTGCCATAGATCTTTTAGAAATATCCTACTCCTGCTTGCTTGCGTGTGTGCCTGTATATGAAAAAGAGACAGAGAGTATCAGCCAGTATTACAGATCCACTAATACAGATTCTTCTACATAAGGAATCCACATGGATTTTTGGGCAACAGAGTGAAATCCACAACTTCAAATTGCCTGTAGGACTAACAACCAACAAACAAAAGATTCTAACACTAATATTAATGACATTAATATCCAGCAGCAAACACTGCTTCCTAGGCGACACACACCATCTGCACATTTTAGGGCCGCTCACAGAATTGCCAGCATTTGCAAGCTGGGTTTCTGAACAGAAAGGCTCAACAAACCCTCAGAATCAAACAGAAAACTTCACTCCTTTTGCTGAGAGGAAAAGTTAGAACATCAAAATGTATGTCTAACATAACATCTTCCAAAGAAAAACATCCCTTTCCAGTCTGCACTCATCCTGCTGCCTTCACTCACAGTCTCAGAGCAGTTTTTGGTGATATTTATGCAGAATCTACCACAAGGCCTGTGACTCAGACACACAGCACTAATAATAATTCACAGCACTACAGCCATGTGAATTATTACTCTTTATAACAATAACAGTAAAAATGAGTAATACCCCATATGAGGAAGGTTTATTTTATCATTCAGGCTCCCTATAGAGATATGGCTTGAAAAACAATCCAATAAACAACACCATGTACACTCATTTGACACAATGGGATGCATATGCCGGTTTACAGACCTCCTTGTGAGTCTCAGAAATAAAAAAATCCATGTTACAGCCAAAGCTGCAAGATGTTATGGGCCACGTTTTACCTCTTGATGAACCCATCAAACTCTCTGTGTGGTAGCCAAGGCACAGTTCATTATAAAAACATGCATCCTATTGATTTCTAAGACTGGCCACCAATTAAGCCTTTACTTTTTTTAAATGCTTGCCAAAGTCCAGGATCTGTTAAACATATACAGATACACAATATACAGAGGAATCAGAAAGCCTGTCTATAAATGAGACAATTGTCTGTGTATTAAAGTTTGTCTGCCTGTACTTGAACAGATTCACTGATCCAGGTCACTTCTAGCCTTCCAGAACAGCAATCTATTAATTTTCTCCCAAACTGTAACAAAGTCTGGAGTAAACCTTTTCATTCTTCTTTTGCAACATTTACTACTTTTCAAATACAGTATCATATTCTGAGAAATGTTTCACAATCCCTATGCTGCAAATAAAACACACTCTTTTCTTGGACAACTAACACAAGACATCTCTGCAAGAAGCAAAATAATAAGGGTTTCATCACAGTCCCCTCTTCCAAGAGGACTACTAATAGGAAAGCCCATGGACTGATTTTTAGTAGAAAAGCCCAGACGGAAAAAGAATCTGCAAGCAGAATAGTGAAATGCACAGTATAAATACTTTTGGATTAATTCCTAAAAATTTCTATCCAAGTTCAGACCTACCCAGTCAGACCACAGCATCCTTCTACCATCATCTGGGACTTCAAAAATACTTCCATTCAATAAATGGCATGTTTTGTAATTCACCATCAAAGAAGAACATCGTTTCACAACTTCTGGAGGAGCACACAGAAAACTGATGTTCAAAGAAAGATCCTGTTGAAAAATACCCCACAGTATTTTCATTCTGTGTCCACATGACTGACTGCCTCATGGTGTAGCTATCCTTCTGACAGCCCTTTCACCTGCACAGCATGTCTCAGTCTTCAATTTGGACAAAACTAACCAAGTTAAAAGGTTGGAGAAGTCAGTGGTATTGCCATCATGTTTTGTTTTCATGGGCTATCAAGGAACCAAGTAACAAAGTTTGTGCTTCTGCTCAACTCACTTGGAAGATTGCTACACCAGAATTCTACCTCTCTGAGTCTGCCATCCAAGAACTACCTAAAACCACCTGCTGAGCTAAACCTCAATAATATATTTTGGAAGGACAAGGACTGATTCTGAAGGCTCACAGCCTGATGTGATGAAGTTGCGAAAGCCTTCACAGAAGAAGAGTTGTAGGCATCAGGGTGATTAAAGGTACTGTTCAGGCAGGTCTCCCCATGACAAGTGTCTAATGGTGGAGATCTGGACTCTGGTGGGAGGGATTTCATTATGGAGTCTCTCTTTTTCTGTTCAAGCAGATATTCCAGGCATCCTTATATCTCTGGTGTATTTCCCAAATGCTTCTGGGGTCAGTGCTCTATGGACTCCAGACTGAATTGCTGTGGGGTGTTAAATGGTGAGTCAAGCTGGAAACAAGCCAAAAACTTTATAATTTTCTGAAAAGGCAATGTTTAAGTCATGCTGGTGCAAGAAATAACCTTTAAGTCTTCTTTCCTTCCTTCATTCACACTTACTTTGCTCCTTCTAACACTGAATGTTGCTGAATGATATTGCAGGCTTAGCAGAACTCAGCCCTTTCCTCACTGAGACACCAAAGCATCTTTGAAAATTCAGAGACTGGGAGGGATGTGAATGGTCAAGCCCACAGAGAGGGCTGGGGAGCAGAAAGAGCCACTACACAAAGCCCTTGAACTCATGTGAAGTTCTGGTACCCAGAAGAAAACCCAGTGAGGGTATTACACCTGCAGTGAACAGACAAGCCCATGGTTTCCATGTAATTGTGTGGCACTGGAGGACAGCAGAATGTTTTGTCAGGAAGGTCTTTTGAACAAAGGTCTTTTTCTGATGTTTTGAGAAACTACTGAGCCTCACAAGTGGAATGCCCTCAAACTTTCAAAGTCTGAGAGCATGATTTAAGAGATAGACTAAGACCCAGTGATGACTCCAGACAGAATTTAACTTGATAGAGAAAGTTCCCTCAAGACGAATTTTTTGTTGTTGTTGTTTTTAATAATGGATTCAGTCAATAGCCAGGAGAATAAATAGTTTCAAAACCTTTCCTGGTAGTTCAATGCACCAAAACCCACTTGCTTGCAACTATGGGAAGTACTAAGTCACGAAGGTTCAAGAAATGGACTGCATTTTTCTTCTTCAACTAGAAAGAAACAGCATTCCTCTCCAGACAATGTCTGCCTGTGGGCAGTTCAATTAAAGATCTCTCATCTTCTGACATTAGTCGTGTTTGCCCATCCCTATTCTTCACAGACAAAACCTTTGTCATCATCATGATCAGAAGCACCTGCTCTCTGTCTGAGGTAAAGACACTAATTTCTTTTAATCTGCAACACACAGAATGCAATACTGGAAGTGCCTTTTTTTATTCTGACTTATGCAAGTCTGACTTGCATCGATGCAATACATGCAATAATGAATAACAGACAGAGTTAAAAACCATCAATTGCTCTTATGCCATATTACCAAGCTTCCAGCAGTGACATAAAACAAAAAGGAGCTCAAGATCACCATGAAGAGTCACTGTGTGCAGCACTACAGCAGGAGAAGGAAATGTATTCCCTGGCTAAGCTGGCCCCTAGTTCAAACACACTTAAGGAGTCATTGTGCAATAATGACCCTGTTTATGCTCTGATTTTTTCCTAAGCTATGCTATACAGTAAATTGTGGGAGTTCACTGTAAATCTTGTTGAGTAAATTCCCATCAGTGGGAACTGGACTCTGGAGAATGGACTCAAGGCTACACCCTGAGACACGAGTCAGAAATGTAAGTTTGAAATGGAAGAGAGATTACTGGTTGTGAAAGGAAAGGAACTCATGCCACCATCACAGCCCACATTATGCAGCAAGGTGACTGCAGAGTCTTCAGCAGCAGTTCTTAATAACTCAGAAGATACTCTACAGCAGAACCAAGGAGCATCTACCAATTTTGTGGCTACATGCCAGATGATTACAGAACAACTATCAAGGAAACTATTACTTTAATAATGTAAACCAATGTACTGCATTGAAAAAGAGGCCACATATTGACTACTTTTAGGGAGGCTTTTCATTGTCAGCTTATCCCTTTGCATTCCCTTCCTGTCCCTTCAGTGTCTTGTCTCTGGCAAAGCTGGTAAAAATGAGTCAGAGACATTAAATTTATTCTTACCAGTTGAAACACACAAAAAAATAATTACCCTCCTAGCACTGGGCTGATTGGGGCCTTTCAGCTCCACACACAATTTAGTATTTTTGAAAGTCAATATCAAACTCCAGACATGGCACTCATCAGACCAGATGTAAATATATACCTTTAAGCTTGTGCCCTCAGACTATCTTTCCCCATCATTGAAGATTAGGCAAGTTCATCTGGTCTGAACCATCAGTCCTGGGATGAATTAAACTGCACAGAAAGAAGTGCCCTGCAAGTGTCCTCTTCACTGATCCTGTAGGTCTGGACAGGCTGAGAAGGGGACAGAGACACATTCCATCCAATACATCTCATTTACAGCGACCTGGGATACCATTGCAGTAATTTTTGTTCCACTGCAGCCTTCTTTCTCCCACAGTGGTAAACACCACCTCAGCTGTAAAACCTGAGTGCTGCCAAGTCTGTATTGCTGTGTGAAATTCAGACACCTGGGGCACGACATCTTAATTTAACTTATGTAAAATTTGGCATGTGTACATAACCCTGCAGCCCTACAAGCAGTACAGAGAATATTCTCTACTGTATGGAGATATCCTAATCATCACATGAGGAATGGATGGAGATTCTGGAATATGCTTCATTTCTAAATTATGACCATTTGCAATAACTCCACTAATGAAACATTAGTTTGATGAATGAGGAGTTACTGCAAATGAAAGGCATTGGAAGCCAAATATAAGAAGTATGTAATTGAGAAACACATATCTAAATATTTTCATTATTTTATGTAAATGAATGTCTTTGTGGAATTTTTTCCCACACAGCTTTCTGATCTTTTTTGCTTTTAAAGTATGTTTTATGAATTTATTATTTTCACTTATTTCCTTTTAATGACATTTCATAATATTGAAGTAACACTGGCAATACTAGTGAATAAAATATTGGATCAGACAGTTCACCCTCTGTGTGGTTCTTATGCCTCTGTGTAAATTTTTGCTGTTGTGAATAACACTACCCAAAGAATACTACCTCGCTGTACTGTGTTTATTCCTACACCTCACAAAGCAGTCCTGTAAAACATTCTTCCATCCCATTCCAATACAGCTGAATTACAGTGCTCATTTTCATCAGCAAATTGCAGCTATAATGAATTAAAACATGACAAACCAGTTTGTAAAAATGACACTGCATAAACCCTAAAAGATCTTAACCCTGAAATGATGTCATTTGATCTCTATTATTTTTACTAATTCTAATATAGGTGATGCTTCTTATATGTGTCCTCTTGGTACAGTTTAGGGCACACAGTGCTACATATCCTTTGTCAATTCTCAAAGTATAAGGTATGGGGCCGCATAAAGCAGATAAAGTCAGGAAACACAACCCCTTCAAACCATTCAGCTTCTTAAACCTAGGTTCTTAACATAAGAGATGGGCAAGTCTGTGAAAGCACAGCCAGAGTCTGTATGAATCTTTCATTTGTCTTAGATTGCTGGAAGACTGAAACATGAAATCTGAGATTCGTCTGCTTTTGTTTTCCAACAGTGTTATCTCAGATACCAAGAAGAATATGATACCTTTATGAAAACTGACCTTCTTCAAAGCATGCATGGATGAAGGCGAATTCCGTCACAGAGAACTCTGCCAGAGCCTTCCAGTGCAAGGACAGCCTGTGCTTGGAGCGAGGTTTAAAGAGGTTTTGTCAACTGGGTGCAGGACAATTGCATTAAAAAGGGAAGGCAAACCATAGTTTCATGCTAGTGGAAAACATAAACACCTTCTTCCTCCAAAATATAATGCCAATAAAGATGCTATGTTCTATGTGGTGTGACAGATAAAAATCATTCCTCTCTCATGTACTGGCTTCTGCACTGCTACAAAAATACTTCTGAGCTAAACACCATTTCCTCAAAGCCCTCCCTGCAGGTCCTTATTCTGCTTGTCCTGCAGAACCCTTTCCTAGACAGTTGCAACAGCAGCCAGAACCTAATGTTTATTTATCCCTTTCAAACCCTCTTCCCTCTCTCCTTGCTAAGGCTCCCTACCAGCCCTCCAGTAATTGCAATCTGGAGTCAGCAAACAGCAGCTAAACTGGAATGAATGCAGTGTACCACACAGCCCATGTTTGCCTGGAATTTCTGTCTGCTCCTAGAGCAGAAGTGCTGATTAGACAAATGGGACCTTTCCTGGCTCTTTAGGAATTCTAACTGGTTTCAAAACAGCAATATGGGTAAAACTGTACAAAGGCTTAGTGACAAGGCCTTCACCGCCAGTTGCATACAACAGAGTTTTCAGGGTACTTCTTAAATTCTTCCCCTTAATTCCACTGATTCCATTAGTCAAAATTATAAGTTTTCATCCGAGAACAGCATTATTTTTTAGCCCAAATTATGTCAACTTTGCTTCGTCAGTGCAATAACTTCACAGGCTGGTGATGAAAGATACTAGGAGAGTGTTAGAAACTCCATTAATATGAAGTGTAGTTTGTCCAAACAATTAAGTGCTAAATAACACCAGAATGGCATTTTTGCGCTAATAATCCTGTTCATGTTCCAAATTCCAGTCCCCCTGTGTAATCATTCCAACAAAGTTGCAGCTTATTGCAGCTATACCTAATATGGCATTGAGTTTCATATTTTGGATCACTGCACTGCGCTTATAGGCTATTTCTGAAAAAAATCCTCCTCATCAGCCAAGTTATAAAATGAACAGAAAAAAGCAGGGGCACATTCCACTTTGTTTTTTTGCAGTAACTCCATTTTTCCCCAATACAATCAACAGTTTCTCAAGCCCTGTGCAAGTATTTAACTAACATTTCTTTAAACATCAACATACAATTCATGGGCACATCACTAACATAAAACCTCATAAGCAAGCCCTGATAACATATCAGTTTTTTGGTTGTTTGTTTTTATATCAAAACTTCAATGGATGCTGACAGGAATTGAACATCCAAAGACTTATGATTTTATGTTGTCAGAGAAAGAATAAATGAACTCTCTGATATTTTATAATAAAAGTTTTAAAGCAGTGAGCACATCTGATTTTCATCGCTCTGTATTCAGTTAGTATATAAAATGGGATAGTAGCACCACGTTAGCCAATTAAGCTTTGTGAAAAATTCACGAATTTTTGTGGGTCACACTGATGAGTACAGAAAAACTAGAAAGAACTACCTAAGTCTGTTCATAAAAAAAGAAAAAAAACCCCAAAACTACATGTTCTCATCAAACAAAACACACTAAGCAATGAGAAACTGTTGAATTAGAAACAATTAAGTGTCATTGTGAACACTTGTAATAAATCAATACAGAAAGGCTTTATGACCAAGTGTTTGAAAGATCTCGTACCACATGCACCCTTGATTCAATACTACTTGTAACAGAAACCCTGCAGCAGGCATCTCTCAACCTTAAAGCTGTTAAGGTGGATTTCTTCAATAAAACCCTTTTTTTAATTAAATTTGCTGTGCATTCTTCACACACATTGCCGTCTTTTGCAGGAGGGATATATTTGACAAGTACACTATGCTTACTGCTCCAAAGCATTTTCCATCAAAATTAAAGGGCATACAGCAGAATGGAAATTACCAGGTGGCATGGAGTGGCAGCTATTAAAAAAAAAAAATAGTACCAAAACCAGAAAGAAAACAGAGCACACACAACCCACCAAGAACAGTGCTTTAACACAACTGTTCTAATTCTCAGTAATAGAATTACAAGACTGCAAAAAACCCCACACATATGGCTTTCCAGTACCAGCAACTCACAAACACATGAAATCAGCAAAATCTTATTTCTGAAAGCTCAAAAGGATGAAGGACACTGAGCCTACTTCCTGGAGACTGAGCCTTTTACTTTGAATGAACATCCATATTTAACTAGGCATTCATCATCTCAAATAAATTTCTGGATACAATAATCCTTTTTTGTTGCCATTTTGGATCTGTTTTCCTCTTAATTTATTTTGCATGCAATCAGCATCCCATTCCTGGAACCTAAGGAGACTTTTTCTAGCTTTCAATAAAATTTTCATATAGAAGAAAATGCAGCAGTTCTTCTCACCAGATTCACCTAAAGTTCTTTATCTCAGTTTACTTTGACACAATCAGAACCAGGGGAGTCCAGCAAGTTTCCAGCAAGCAAAAGCTGATGGAAAAGAAACAGATTCACCCACTGTTGTATTGCCCAGGTCATATCCCACATTTTTTCTTTGTGCACACTTTTCCAGTGAGCAGACTGTACCACCCAACCACACCCAGCATCTACACCTTGGTCCTAGAAACCTTTCTCCCAGGAAACTTATCTCTCAGGAGCTCCAATAACTGCCTGTGAGGGACACTTCTGTAAAAATCTACCACCTGTGAGAAAAAGAGCACTCTTCAGCCTCACCAAAAAAGATTTTTAAAGAACAAACAGCAATGATGGATAAGGTGTCCTTAATGACAGAAAGAGAAAATCCAAATATCCTCAGGCCTCAGATGCAGAATTCTAAACTCAAACCAGTTCTCTCTAGCTGCTGACATTTGGGATGAGTCAGATGCAAATGCATTCCAGCTAAAAGATTGGAAAAAACACTTGTGGTAATATCCTTCAGAAACAGCCTAATCAAATTTTTAGCTGCACATGGTTGTGGAAAAATCTTAGAGAAACTGCCTTCGATGAAAATTTGCCTTTGGCAAAGAAACAAACAAGCTTAGAAGGATAAAACACACCTGGTTCACTTATTTAAATACTGTGGAAGAAGCAGGAACACAGTTCTGCACAGAACTGCCACCCTGCCACTTTGCACCTACAGCAACAATGAAGTTGCAAAGGCCACTGAAAATAAGATACGTTACTCATTTCTAAAGGTCCTTCTAAAGAAGAAATGGTTACATTTTGCATCAGTGGAGATTTCTTATCAATCTTAACCAGAGGAAAGGAAAACATAAGTTTCAGTAAGTAGCACAGTCACCCAACAGATCACTATAACCAGCTACCACACACCCACAATCCCCACATTTGCCAGGGAAATGACACACCCTTGGTCTCTCCTGTTGTATGGCCAACATATTTGGGATTGTAATCTGAATATCCACACGGAAATAACAAAACTCTGAAAAAAGACTGAAAGAACTTGAATACAATCTCTGCCAGTAAATGTTATCTTTAGGTATCCAGCTGAAGCACTGGAGATGAAACTCACCCCCATCAGTGGGATTAGGATGGATCTTCCTCACATCAAACTGTCAAAGAATATCTGAAATAAATCAACACCACTTTCTGCAACACAGCAAACTTAGAAGAATCATCTAGATATTCCAAACAATTTCTGGCACTTATGTGACTGCAGGTATTTAAGGTGCCCTTGGTCTCCCATCTGCAGCACATGGGCATTTAGCTTCCTAATGTTAAACACAGTCAAAACATGTCTACTAAATGGGTGAAATTTAAGGTAAGAGTCTGATATCTTAATTCAAGCAGATATGTTGTATTGTCTGTGTAGGCCAACTGAATCAATTGGCATCACTTTGAGCCAAAAGGAAAAACAAATGAACAAACACAAACCCCCCCCCCCATACATTTTCACTAGCATTTCAGTAAGAAATTTCACAGCATGTTGCATGCATGAGTTTGAAAACAGTAATTCTGAGATTGCTAAACCTGAAGCAGTAGGTTGGATTCTTCCATTAAGGACCTGATCTCAGTTTCAACTCTTCCACTTAATTTTTCCTGCTCAAGCAGGCAGCCTACTAGAGGAATGCCCAGGAACACCCAGTCTTCCCGACTTTACAATGCATGCTTACAAATTCAAAAAATACAGCCAAGGTATAGTGACTGGCTCCTGTAAAAAGAGAATTTACTGAAGTTAACAAAACAACTCAGAAAAAAAGTCAAGTCCATCTGCTTACCACACTTATACTTTAGGGGTTTTTAAAAGAAGTGCTCAGATGTGATTTTGTTAACAATAAAACTCACAAATCAAACATAACACGTTTGAAATAGAAACAAAACATGAAGCTCATATCTATGCTAGTTTACTTAAAAAGCTTAAGCTTCAGATAGGAGAGAAAAACACAAATAAGGGTTTTTCCAATAATACACACAAATCACTGTGTACAACACCAACACCAACACGTTTATCAAGTGATAGAAAAATAATGCTTTAAATTAAAGTCTCCACTGATCCAGTGACCCAAACAAAAGCACTCTTGTCTATACCAGAAAAGGCAAATATGTAAATATATTACATACCAAACTCATCAGCATGGCATTAAATG
Organism: Haemorhous mexicanus; assembly: GCF_027477595.1. Lineage (NCBI taxonomy): Eukaryota > Metazoa > Chordata > Aves > Passeriformes > Fringillidae > Haemorhous > Haemorhous mexicanus. The sequence goes on along the minus strand of NC_082381.1, from coordinate 78,888,451 downwards.
ACATTAAGTCTCCAGTCCAGCCAGGACAGATTTTCAGTAAAAGCCACACCAGGTAGGATTGTAAGGGGCTTGTTTTCAAATAGCATTTTGACCCATTTCTGCCATTTACGAACATCACAAATCTTTCTCAGGTCGAGCACACTGGGTAATTAAAGCATTAAGAAAAAATACAAGAAGCTGCACATCACCCATTTGGTTTTATTACTGTACTATCTCACACTGCTCCTCCTCAGCATGCACAGCACCAGCTACTTTTGGTCAGGAATTTTTTTATTGTAGGTTTTGGTTTGATTTTCTTTGTAGGGGTTGGGGCTGGGTTTTTTAAAAGGCTATGCATCCCTCTTCATTTCTATAGAGAGAATGGATATCTTTCCCTAAAAAGAGAAGCAACTGAGCTATGCATATGCAGATAAAAGAAAGAGCAAAACTTTCCTAATCATTCCCCTGCTCTGGTTCCCCAAAAACTGCATATTTAAGGGCTGGGCATCACACAGTCTGAAGAAATCTACAGTCAAAACCAGGAAAACAGTCTCATTCCCCAATCTGATTACATCTGTACAGCTGCTGATGTTGGACATTCAGGTAACAGCTGGAGTTGAAGGCTCAGTTCTCTATCTCTAGGATGTTTACATTCTGAAAGCTATATAATGAAGTCCTCCTCTCAGTTCAGTGGCTTTGAATACTTCAGATGGAATGAATTTAAGTCACCTGTTTAGGCAGATACACCACAGATTTAAGCATTCAATTACAGATAGTAGAGACCAATGCTAAAGTAAGTCCTGCATTTTCTGTATGTGCCAGGGAAAAATGAAAACCTCTGAGAAGAGCCTTAATGTGGCTCACCTATTTACTGAGCACAGTATTCTCCCAAGTAGGTTGCAACACAAAAGGTAAATGTTATTTCCCAAAACCATCACCATGACTACAATTAACCCTGCCTAGCCTTCACTAGAATCTATGTCTGCAACCAAGCTGCAGGTGAGATGTTGGTGTGTGGGAGCTGTCAGGGTAAGACAGATCCATAAAACCTGAATCCTTTCGTGGGACTGTGGCAGGATTTTACATAGCTGCCTTAATAACTGAATAGGATTCAGGATCTTCTCTTCATCCATCTGGTCTCCCTCTTTTCCTTTCAGCAGGACTGAATGAAAATACATACTGTAGTAACTTTTGCCAGAACGCAACAGGTTCTGGCAAAACCTGTTTGTAAAAACACGTTGAAAAGTAGGTAATGCCTTGAACGCACCAAACTACTAATATCCATTTCACTGAGCATTTCATATGTCATTCGTTTCAAAGGTGTCATGTTCACAGACACCTTTGAAATAAAATTCCTTACCTCTGTCACTAATGTGGCACTACCAATGCACAGAAGTGACTGCTGTCCAAATTCTTTATTACTCACTTGTCACAAGTTCATCATACAACAGATTTATACAGGTATTATACAGAATAAGAGTGCATCAAACACAGAGTGACCATGTACCACCAAACATATGTATTTTTCAGATTCTGTTTTCACAGGAGAAAGGAGGAGTGACTGAGATTTGAGCTGCCACACCAAAGGAAGGGAAATGCAATCACTGACAACTCAAGGGACAGTCTGTGCTCCTGCAACTCTGCAAGGAGAATATATTTGGAACCTTAGATCTGACAGGCCTTTAAAAAAGGAAAAAAAAGAAGTTTGTTATGAATTTAAAGCATGATTCAGCTAGAAAATCCACTCATACATACCCTCTCCATGCAAGGAGAGCCTTCACCAGTTTTCCTAAATTCAGCACATACAATAGGGGGACTGTGACCCGGGGAAAAAACCCAAACCAACAACTATGAGTCTATAAAAATGCTTGAGAGACTAGGATTTCTCTAGATTAAGTTTTACCTCTTATTTGACCACAAGAAAAATAATAAAGAAGAGCTGGTTTGAAGATGATATGAAGGAAGGCCATCTGTGTCAGTCACACACATCCCTCCACTTTCTCTAAAAATATGAGTTATTATTTCAAAGACATTCCTATATACCACCAGCTCTGAAAAGTCTTATAGCCCAGAGCCACATGGAAAAAGACGTTTCAATTTCATTTATTACTTTCACACACCAGAGCTGCAAAGCAGGGAAAAACACAGAGAGAAAACTCCGGGCTTTATTAAGTTTTTGAAATGTTTATTCAACTCAGAACTAAAGTTCCACACCATCTTTAAAGTACAGCTAAGTGACAGGACTCAAGCAACCAGTGTCATCAGATGGTAACTTAGCAGCTGTCAATAAGAACAAACCTGGATACTTGGCTATTTAATATATTTTTAGATTTCAATAAACTGCCTCATTTAAGACTCATAGCAAGGCCTGTATTTATTTACAGCAGAGCACAAGGGTAAAACACAACAGCTGGTGTTGAATTCACCTTCTCCAGGACAGAGAGTTGAGTCTGGGCTGCTGTCAGGAGGTGGAGTTTGCTGGAGCTGGGCCTTCCTGGTACCTAAGGTCATCCAACCCTTGCTCATGCACCTTGATATTCAAAGTGCAGATGAGGTGAGCTGCTACACAATCTCTGTGATAATCTCCTTCAATTACCCCACACTTCACAGAAGGCCACCAAGCCCTCCTGTCCATCTGAGTAGCAGCCAAACAGCCCTACTGCCTCTTACCCCTGCCTAGCTCTTCACTCTGGAAATATCATTACAGAGTCTGCTCCCTTCATTACAGCTACCTGAGAAGAAATAATTCTTGAACACAGCAGACTTACATCTGTTATGTCAAGAGTAACAACTGGCCCTCAACTATGAAACCCAGTGTTTTCTACTACACGTTTAGAGACAGTTCACTCTCTATTTTAAAAAATCACACCATAAAAGCAGTTTCTAAAAAATAAAAGCATTTATCAACAGAGCAGGAAGTCACACTTCTATTTACCTGACATCCTTCTATTCTTGCATTTGTGGATATCTCTACACCATACATATTAAACACCTGTAGAGACATTGATGGAAATCAACCCTGCCAAAAAATCCAACTTAAAACCACACTGTCTTTTTCAAATAACTTAAGATAAGGAGTAATAGGTTCATTTTGCATTTTACTGGATAACAGAGGGGAGTGAGAGAAAAGAGTATTGCAAAATTAACTCTCATTTTTATTGTTAGCTATTGATGACTTTGATTGCCACACATCATTAACTAGTTTCTCAACCAAATCAAAAGCTCTGAGAAATAAAATGAGAAAAAACAACCCTGGGGCTATAGTTGAAATGAGAAAAATGCAGTTATTTTTAACCAGATGGTTCTCCCTCTGAGTTACAAGTTTATAATATGAAATCATTACTCCACCATATTAAATATTCTACTGTCTTGCTTGCACATGTTTTTAAATTCTAAGAAATCCTAACTGCTGCATCACCTGCAGCAGAGACTTTCAGGGAATGTTAAGAGCCAGAACATTAATCTCTCCAGTGTCAATCTGTTTATTGCACCCTAGAGTAAAAAACCCCATCAGCTCTGCTATGGTCTCAAGCATACTCAGTGAGGTCAAATATTTGTCAAGATAATTTGTTTTGGCTGGAATGGAGAAAGTAAAGGGAAACAGATAAAAAAGGCAAAAATACACCATTTTTTTGAGAGACTATGTTAAATTATGGAGCCTTGACTAGACAAATATCTCATTAAATTAGTCAAAGGTTTAGGATTCAGAGTATACTTTTAGGAGCCTCTAGGTGTGGCATAAACCTGGAGTAACACCAGATTAACCAATGCAAAAATTCTGGCTGTAGTAACTTCATTCCTTTCTGAATGTGCAGACTTAACCCCTGCTTAAGTCAGAGATAACATCATAGATTCCCTCCACATAATTTTATGTGCTTGAAATACCTATGGAAATTATTAATGAAAAATAAACATGACCTATGCTAGAAAAGGCCTTTTCAAAGCTGTGAAGCACCAAAAACCTCATTTCAGAGCTCAGTTGCTGAAGGACACTTTTAGAAGCCTTCATAAGGACAACTCTGGCTCTTAGAAGTCCCTCCATCCCATGCAAACATGCTCCCACTTCATCATCCTCTGGGTAAAGCATCTAAAATAAACCCATAAAAGCATCTGAAATAAACCCTTATGAATCCTGTTCTAAGAGCACTGGTTTAAAGCATCAACACCCTCTAAAACTGACCTATACATCTCTCTGAATGTATATGGTTTTGTTCAGCCTCTCTTTCAAATGCTGCAACCAAACCAGCAGCATGGAAACAACCAGAGTTACCCATCCTACTCAGGAAAACACAGTTAACATCTGTGACTCGACTTCTTTCAAAACAGAGACAAGACATCAGGCCTCATTAAAATGCCATATCATGGTGTCAACCTATGCTTCATGCCCTTCTGAGAACCGGTTTCTCAGAAACAGGGGAACACAAATGTTTGGCCTTCTAATTCACAGCAAAGAATTATTTTACAAGACATTTCAGTAAATGAGAGTAGCATATCAAATTCCATCTCTAAAAAGAGCAAGAGCAAGTTGCTATGTATTTTCCAGCAATAATTAACTGACCATCAACCCTGCAAATGCCACTTACTTCCTTTCCTATGACAACTGTTTTACCTCTCATTTCAACACGCAGCAGCCTGACAGACACAACGGCAAACAGCTTTCTGGATCATTGTCCCTGGACTCAAACACAAGCTGTAATAATGTTCTTTTCCCCAGTGTTAAATGTTTTTGATGGCTAAGAGAAAGGCTCCATAGTGTAAGAGTTAGCTGCTGGATGAGGGCATCCCACTGGGGGCTGTATTTGGCACTTCTTTCCTATAATGTGAAAGCATGACACCCATTAGTATAATTGAGATTTACAAGCCTGCACAATGAAGCAAAACTTATAAAAGACCCAAGAGAGTGAACATAAGCTATCATCAACAGGGGAGAATTTGATGCATAAGCCATAATGCCATTACTAGAGTGTTTCTGCCTCTCCTGAAAAACAAAATTTTTAGTAATGTTTCATATTCATATGGTTTACCTATTTTGTACTTTTATCTCACACTGGTTTTTGAAACCAAAAGTGAAAGGCTCAAAACAAAGTCATCCTTAAACATGATACAGTCACACAGCAACAAAATAAAAAAATCTTTGAAAAGAAGAAACTGATGTAATAAAACCTTCAGGAAGACAGATGTGCCGGTCTTAATTTCTTCAGCTTTTTTATTAGGTATTTTAAAGGACCAAGCTTATGCAGATGGTACAATTTGAATAACTTCATTTGCTCTGAACTACACTTGTGAAAGCACTATTTCAAAAAGAGTCTAATTCTTTCAGTGCTGCTAAAATTGCAATCAAAACCTGGTAAATCTAAGCTATAGTTCTGCATTTGTCTGTTAAAGCTTTTTTCAAGTCCAAACTGAGTTTAAACAAAATTAGTTATCTGCCTGAAAAGCTGCCAATATGCTGATGTGTTATTTTAACTGATACAGTCCTTGCAATCTCACCTTAATAAACAGAACCTACCTATACCCATTAACATAATGTACAAGCCATGCTATCTGGCTCAGAAACAAAGGACTGGTATTTACAAATTTTCCCAGAAGTGTCCCCAGGTAAAATGAACAGAGGCCTAGGTCAGCAGAGAGGAAGAATTAAAAAGCTCAGCTGTTGTAGGCATGTACCTTGTCAACACCCTCTCTACCCCTCAGACACTGATTACCCAGGAAGTGAAACACAAATATAAAACACCTGCTGGGAGTAACAACTGACAAATACAACCTCTGTCTTTAAATTGAAATTATTAAACTGTTGACACATAGAAGAAAACAAAACAAACCAAACCAGAACTGTTAACCCAAGTGTTATTGTTTTGTAGATGGGAAGTCAGTCCTGCAATGCAGTCATACTATTTCTACTTTGAAAATAACTAAAGAAAGTGTTAAAGAGTGAAGCTTGGTCCCTAAATCTTTACTTTTCTAGGGCCAGCAAATTTTGATAACTTGTGGCCAAGAGCTGTAAAAGGAAAGGTCAAGAATACCTGGGAACTTAAGGTGTTATTCAATGAATTTTGGAACAAGAGAAATTTTTTCAAGAACTCAGAAGACTCAGTGCTTGTATAATATGTACTGCAGGCACACAGCACATCACAGAACATTACAGTCATGTCATCTTGACATAATTCAGGGTGGGCAGGAAGGGAAAGAAGGAAGGACAGCTGATACTAACCAGACTGGTAAAGAATTAACAGCAGGAAGTATGGCCAAAGCCAACAGATTCTATCTAATGAGATTACATTTTTTACATTTTCTAATCACATTTCCTAATTAGATTGCAAGTTTGACCACAAAACATATGTTTATGACACGTTTAGGTTTCCTAAGGCATTTGTCTTGGCACATTTTTATGAAGAATTTTTTTCTTTTTTTAATCAATGCTGTGCTCATTCCTCTGACTCAAAACCTGATAAATGAGAGAGCTGAAGTTACAATTAGAACTGAGAAGCCATTACCAAGCAGGCACATTTTCACCAAAACTCTCTAGTGCAATCAATTTTATTCCTTCAGGCACTGAGCATTCGGAGAAAGGTCTGAAAGACAACATAAAAATGTTCCTGGTCCCATCTGTAGACAGTACAAACACTGCAGGAGCTTCTTTCTCAGGAACACAGGCAATAAGACACACAACCACCACTGCCATTTGTAATCTGAGCTCCAGAAAACAGTCTGATTTCTACGAAAATTCACACAAAAGAGAAATTGTGCTTCTGGAAACAAGGCTCTTGTCTGCAAAGCAGAAACTCCGAGAGTCTTGGTTTGACCTTAGGGTGGCTAAAAACTGTCCTTAATGTACATCTGCAGACAAAAGGGTTAACAGAATCCTGGGAAACGCACAAAGGATCTGGGAATCTCTCCTGGCACCACCATCTCCTGTTGGAAGTGCTGCTTTACATCTCTTCTGATGGCAAAGCCACCTCTGCTTTGACTAAGAAATACATTTACACTACTTTCACCAACATTCAGGCTTTTCCCAGCACAGAACTTTGCTAAAAAGCAGATACCAGACCAGAATTGCTTTCTTTCAACAGAGATGCCACACCAAATTACAAGAAGAGGTATTCACTTCAAAAGTGCACATTGTTACCTGCCTACCACACAGTATTTTGTATTTTTCTCCATGGTCTTCTTGTCTGTACAGTTAAGAGTTTAATTTACTCAAAATATACTTATTGCTACCCTGTTATTCTTTCATCTGTCAGTGCTGATTTGCTCACATGAGCAGACTCACGTTTTCTCAGAAACACACTCTTCCCTGTGGCACCGTTACTGCCACTGCTTTGCTTCTCTCCAATCTTTCTATTTTGGCAAATCCAATACAGCACTTAACTTTCTTAGAAAGGCACACACAGCTCCTGAAAATCAATGATCTGAACTATCTAAAGCTGTCCCCATTATCAGCCCTTCAATTACAACTCTCTGATGTGTGTTTCCACAGTGACACACACAAGGTGTTTTTAGGACAGGGTACAAAGGAGAAGGAAGAGATGTGTGGCAGCAAAGAATATCCTATGAGTTTTAAACCAGGCTCAAGTCTGTCTTGTCCTAAGGACATGAACTTTCTATTTTTCCCAGTGAGCTTCAAAGCATTACCATGCAAGCAAGAACAACACAAAAAAATACAACTGCTTGAAAATCAACTTTGATTATATTCCCAGGAAATTCTTCCCCACTGCCTCCTCTCTTTCTTATGAGCTTGTTATTTCAATAAGTATTATCTGCAGCCTGCTGTAGTTTTCTGTATGCAATGAGATTGTTTTCTACTTTAAAATTAAAATATATTAAATTAATAAAAAAACAAAACAAAACAAAAAACCAAAACAAAACACAACAAAAAAATACCCAAACCAAAAAAAGCCCACCAAAAAACACAAAACCCCCAAACAAACAAACAAACAAACAAAGGCCCAACCAGTGTGTGAGATGTTCCAATAACAGAAGTACAGAAACTGGGACTGTGCTGGTCTTGCATTCTCAAGACTTCCAATTTCCACAGCTGTTTACACCTCATGACACACAGCAATACAAAACAGTCTGAACTGCAGCAAGCAGACTTCCAGCTCTCACAGGCATCCCCTTCACTGGTAACCGGCACTCCTCTCTACTGCCCACAGGCGAAGATGCTATTCCCAAATTGTCTGCTCCTCTCCATCCTTTGCCCTTTATGCCTGTCTCTTCTAGTTCCTTTCAAAGTTTATCAGACATGATTCCAGCATTGTCTCACAGATTTGAAAACTTTCCTATACCCTTACTTCTACCACTGGTAGTTACAGAGACAAGTAGTTCCCCTCAAATCTTCTACTAAGCAACACCTCCATTTTCAAATGGTACTGAACTTTATTTAATAAAGCCCCCTAGCTAGCATCAGTACTTCCACACACAGTTCCTGACAAAACCACACAAGTAACTTGAGCTGCACTGAAGATGCTGACATTATACTTTTCAGTAAAACAGATTACACATCCCACTCTTGTGTTACTATCATGTTGCCTAATAATCCTGCAAAAATGGCAAATTATTTAAAAGCACTACATTCTTGCTTCATTATATGCAAGGAAATCTGCATCAACATACTCAAAGATCTAAAATTCTCAGACATTCAGCATCACACTGGTGTTTACCCTTTTCTTGGCTATGCAACAACAGCAGAACTTGGCCCTTAGCTGTGACCGACTTTTGCAAATCATCTTTCATTTTTATGGCTCAAAAAATGTTTTGCTTATAACAAAAATCCCCACTCTTCTCATAGTCCAAAAGCCCCATGAGATACTATGCCAAACTGCTGCTATACTATTAGACCTCTTACAGTAAATTCATGTTCAAAACCAAATCCTCTGCATTTCAATACTCCCTTTAATTTGTGTTTCACAATTGGGCTGGGCAAGAAGCCATTCAGCTGGCTGGGCAGAGGAGCCAGCTGGCTAGTTCATGGAAGGAACCCTTCAGAGACTGTCCATAGAGGCAGCCAAGAAAACACAGCAGGGTCTCCAGCAGCACCCATGGGTCCCTCGTGGCCACCCACCACACCGACTCACCCTGCTGCCCAGCTCTAACTATCACTCCTCCCACCCAGCCCTGTCTCCACACCTCTTCTCATCTTTAGTGGGAGCAGTTCTAGCCATTTCCCTGATTTAAAAAATTTGTCACAACTGATGAGTAAAAACCAACACATTTTATAATCTGGAACTACCTTCTTTTTTCCAACTGTACAGAATGCAAATGTCCCTCTGGGTAACCTTTGCTCTGGTAACACATACAATACACAGAACTGCGTCACAAGTCAGGCATTAAGTTTACACTGCTGCAGAAGACAGGCAGCACAGCTCATTCTGCAGCATTAGGGTAAAATAGAAGATCTGGTCTCTGCCTCAGGACAGAGGCAGAAGAGACAGATTTGGAAGTACTAGGGTGTATTTTCTTGGATGTTATCCAACACCTATGCAGACAACAGAACTTCAAACAATTAGAATTTCTTATTGTTCACATCAAGTTCACCTCTCTGTTTTCAATACAGTTGCTGGAGCACAAATTAGCCTTTCAGGGATTTAAAAAAGAGCAGAGACTACAGAGTAAGCACCATGTCTGCTGTCTGACTAAAACCAGTTCAAGTCTATGCAGAAAAGAATCCAAGCCAGAAAGTAAATAGTCTGCTGCCTCACATACTTGCTCACTAACTTCTTAAAGTGAAAGAGGACCCCCAAAAGCCTTTCCAGCCCTGGTAAACTGCTCAGAAAATAGTTCTCTGAAGAGTTAATATGGCTCTTACATTGCAGAATTCAGCACACAAGTACAGAATGCCCAGGCTTCTCTCTCTGCAACTCCAGTGCACTGCGATCATGTAACAAACCAATGTAGGATACATTATCTTACTTTAGCAGCAGAAAGCAATGAATTTGAATCCTTAATGAAACCAAAACCAAAAAGATACATGATAGTCTTAGAAACTGTAGTACTATTAAGCCTTTTGGACAAAGAGTTAGTGAGATGAAGGGCACTCTGGGCAGCGCCTCCAGTCACTCCCAGGTTTCCCCACTCCTGCTGACAAGCAAGGATACGACCCCAGGAGACATCAACAAAAGACAGACAGCAGTAATTGGAGCCTATCTAATTGCAAGAGTCAGAGGCTGTATTTAGACTGACTTGTACCCCATCATCCCCACACTCCCTCAGTGTATGGGACCTCTGCTCTATAAGAACCTTCTCCTGCAATCAAATATTTTTGGTACTGCCCAAAGGCACCAGAGCACTTTGCTGAAGAGAATAAAAGAATGCCACTGGAGGGGGAAAGGGGTGCCCAGTCTATCTCCAAATCCAATGCCATCCTTGTGTTTGGACTAGAGAGGTCATGCAAGTAGTGGCCACACCTGCAAGCAGGGGTTTAGAGGGGGCAACAAAAGCCAGAGCAAGGGAAGAACAGAAGAGGGCTGAGCCACACCACCCAGGACAGAGTGAGAAGTGACACCTGGAAGCTGCCATTACACTAAAGAGTTGCACTCACAAACAACACGGCATCAGTGTATCAGCCATGAAGGGACAAAACGGGTATTATGACAAGGTTATGGAAAGACAGAAATGTTAACTTGCTTCAGACAGCATACACTCTAATGGATACAAAATACCACAGCAACTACAGCAGGACCAAAGCAAAAGGAAAATTTAAGAGACATTCTTTTCCTGTTACATATTGGTAAAAACAATTATGATGGACTCATGTTCTTTAGTACATCCTGTTTGAATGATGCAGCAACCCTCACTGGTCTGCTTACGGATTCTTCTTAAATGAAGACTGGCCAAGAAGATGTGATACAATCATGGCTCCCCTGTTTACAGTTATGCATTTGCTTCTGTAGGTTGGTCTCAGAATGGGACAAAGAAAGATATTATAAAACATCCTAAGCCCTGCTTGTGCCTCATACTTGTCTCCTTCCTTTTACTGGATCAAATGCCAAAGCACTTGCTGTTGTGGGCACCACACATTTCTCGTATCAATGTACTGAGATGCACTCCCCTGCTTTTCTGAGCTAAACCACCCAGCAATCTTTCCTTGGCTGTCCCAAAGGAAAGAGATTGGGCAAAAGTCTGAGGATAGCAGGATGGTAGTGGATGACATACAGTGTACAGTCCTCATCCAAATCCTGTTTTCAGGATCCACTTCATTTTTCTCTTGCTGTATACCTGTGATGATCAGTAGAGAAACACTTAATACTAAGGAACAGAAATGCCTCAGATAGGAAAGCAGATGGGACACCCTGAAACAAACCCAATACAAATGTGCTTTTTGCCCAGAACAACTTTTTCTGCCACAAGCAGCATGTGCCAGATTCCCTGGCTGCAAAGCTGTTACACCACTGCAAAACACCCCTTGAAACAAGGAATATTGCCATGCTCACTCTCTCTGGATGTTCTCGCTCTACACTGCCTCAGCTTCCGTGCATAACAGCTCCCACACAACGGAACTTTATGGCTGCCAAGATCTTTACTCTGCAATCAATTGCATGAACCACACCCTTTTCCTTTTTTTTATTTCCCCTTGTCCTAAAGTTCTGTCTCTCCTTTACTTCCTGGCTCCCCTGCCTTCCTGTGTTACCCGTAAGTGTGTTAATTTAGCTCATATTAGGCGTCTCATTTGGTTCAGAAACCTCTGGGTAATCAGAGGGCTATACTTGGGAAAGGTGTTGGTTTTAATATTTACATCAATCACATGATGTAGACCTATACAAATACAGATACACTGCACCCTGGAGTATTATCTTAATTTTAATCTTTATATCCTAAAAAGAAAGATAAGGTTAAAGTGAACGAAGACCACTCATGAAGGACACAAGGTATTTATCAACCAGATTTCGGAGCAGTGCTGAAAGAGGATGTCTTGACTTCCTGAAATCTCATCTTCATATAGTGCCAGGTATGCCTAAATCATCTCCCACTGTTACCTCATCTCTTATGCTACAGTTTAAAACTTAATGTTTTCTTAGTTTTCCAGGTCTTCCCATGGATATCAGTCTGCTTGTTTCAAGAAGAGACTATGAATCCTTACAAATCACTGTGGTCCCAGTGTTCAAAACAGAACTCAGGCAGCTAGAAACAAGACAAGAAGGGAAACCCTAAAATCTACAAATCCGGTTGTCAGTTCTACCTTACAAAAACTAAAGCTCACATAAGAAGAAAAGGATGGTCTCAGACCAACATCTTTTATTCCCATCCTGTTTCTTAAAACTGCTGAAAGCAAACACCTGGGGAATAGTAAAATAAGATGTGGTACTTCCCACAGACTCTTACCCTTTTTCAAATGGTGAATGAGAAATGCCTGGTGTATCCTGAGTGAACCTTTAGTCACATTTTCCCATGTTTTTCTAATCTCTGCTCAAATCCTAGGATCTTTTTTTCCTTTTTTTTCTTTCTTTCCTTCTACTAACAAATTACTTCCTCAAAAAATCCACAAAGTATAAAGCAAATGTATTCAAGTCTTAGCTTCACACCTATAACAGATGAGTTTTCAAGGGAGAAATGACTATTTTTTGCTAAGTCTGTGACTCTAGACTCCACACTATAACACTTGAATTTTCCCTTCTTCAACTACACATCTACCATTTCCTGGTTAAATGACAAAAATATCCTGGTCATTCTCCATACTGATGATACCTTCTAGATCTGCATCCTGAGCAAAGTTCATCACACATTATTGATTCTTATCCCATGAGTATCAATGAAAATTTTAAATACAAGCAGCCCTAGAACAGAGACTTAAAGGACCACATGAACAGTCTTTTTTCTCCCAATAATACCATGAAACTGCAATGTGTCACCCCAAGTGACACAGTGCTCCAAAAAGCAGAGCTATCAGCACCCTTGACTTGTCCCAAATACACAAGGGTAAATGCTACACACAAATAAACACATATTCACCATGCCAGATGTCATTAGCCCAGTTACTGGGATGCAGCCAGGTGGGTGGGGAGGATGATGGGAAGTTCCCAAATGCCTCACAGGACTCCAGTTAGCAATGTCACATTGGCACTTTGCCAATGGTAGATGTACCATGCAAGTATAAATTAGTGACCTGATTTAATACCACAGTGAAGAATACTGCTCCATTCTCTGTGGCACTGCTGCAGATTCTACACAGACGAACAGGTCAATCTACTGCCATGTTCAGGTTAAACTCCTGAAGAGACCTTGTCTTGTAATCAGGCTAAAAAATTAAAAAGAAAGGTCCGAAGAAACCTAGTTGAAGCTTAAGGGTTTGGGGGGAGGGGTTGAGTTAGTGGAGGTTTTCTGCTTTGAATTTTTGGTTTTATTTTCAATTTAGATAATTCTGATCTCCTGACTTGTACACAAAATTAGCCTGTGTGAGGGCTAGGAATGCCAGTGGCAGATGGACAATTCATGAATACCTACACTTCACAGAAATGCATCCACTGTGAGAATCTGAGCTATTACGCCTAACATTTTCTTCTCATTTGAACTTCTAATTCGCACACCATTTATCCACTTACAGACTTTGTACATCACCTCATCCCTATGCTCTGCATCTTGAGTATTCACACTGGACTGTCGGGATGAATAATGGCTTTCAATTCACTTTTTACATTGGACTTTACAGTTCAAAGAACAGAAGTTCTTAGTAATGGGGAAACATGGAACATTTGTAAAAGATTTAAAAATGCAACTCAGTTCAGCTAGCTCCAGTCTCCATAAAGAAGCCTGACATAAACAAACTCGGCTTGTTTATATTTTAAAATATCTGTCATTCAGTCCTTTACAGAACACATTCCTTAAGAAGTGTTATGATAATCAACTTAACTAGGAATAGTACCATATAAAGCAACATTCACAGTCATAACATGAAGAGACTATGCCAAAAGCTTTTCTGCTGCCTTGCCAGAAGACGTGTCCTAATTATGAGAAAACGGCCAAAAAGATAACACAACTGCACTGGAGGTAACACTCCTTTCTAAAGCAATTCAGAATACTGGTGCAAAATAAATTTAATAACCTAAAACCTCACCTGGGTAAATAACTGTAGCTGATGATCTGGCATGACATTTAATGAATTTAATGTTATTTCTGTATTATCTTAAAAAATACTAATTTTAAACTCTATATTGTTTGAATAGACAGCTACCAATTTCCTGGAAGGCAGTGATTGCTACTGCAGGCAGGGGCTTTGTGGTTAGTCATAGCTAATTTACACTCTCCTGTTTCATTCCCTCCTTAGAGTTGGATTGCTTTCACAGGGGCAGTAATGGTCATTTAGCTTCATAAAACTCCTTGGCATTTCTCTCCTGAACTGCTACTACTCTCAGACTTTTAATCTCTTTTCCAAAGCCAAGTGAAATCCATTTCCTGATTTGAAAGAGAACACTTAATTCGATAAACAAGTGGCATGCTGTCTCTGTAGCTTAGCTAGCAACAAAATAAGAAACATGCAGTTCTCTGTGTAAGGAGAATACCTGTACTTTTCTAATTTCTCCCTTTTTTCTGACAGCTGGGACTGGGGTCCTGCTTCCAAGAACCAGCAGTAGCTTGTGCTGTGCATTTTGATGAAAAAAGGATTATAACACACCTGATGTTTTTTGACAAGCATCTGCCACCAGCTGTGACTTAACAACATTATATAAAGATACATTAAAAATCTCAGCAAGTACTCAGCCACTCTGAACTGACATGATGTAATAAGAAATACAGTTTCTCGTTTTGACTATAAGTTATTTAGAAAAAGACAACAGCTGTTGTAAAATATGCAGGCAATGCAGTTCAAACACTTTGGTGTTGTCTACAACCATGGCAAAAACAGTTTAACAAACATTAGAATCTACTGAGGAAGATCCAAAAAAATGACATACAGACTCCATATAGAAAGTAAAGCCAGAAAGAACTGTATTTAAAAGAATTTCTTATGCCTCATGGCAGCAACAACAACCAATTCTTGCTTTTCCCTCCACACACAGCTTTCAAGAGAAGGCACCTTATATTGAAATACAGATATGGCAAAAATACTCTAGGTTGGTGAACACCTGCTGTAAACCCTGTGCCATAAGAACACAGCAATTGGCCAGACTGGATTAAAACAAAGATCCTTCCAACTCAGGAGCCTTCATCAGCAGACACAAACAGATTTTCATCTAAAGGCTGCAAGAACAGAGCAAAGATAAAAGGACACAATCACTGACCTCCAGATGCTCTGGAAAACTTCCCGTTTGGGATGTCTTGGGTTAAAGCCTGCTTTCTCATCACTTTGCTGGAATTCCTCTCCACCACTTGCTCATTTTACCCATTTACTCCCCTGCCATTCAAGACACCTCATTGTTTACCCTCTACACAGTCAGTTGAAATGATAGATTCGATCACACAGTTAGCAATTCAGCAATTTTATATTAATTCATTTGGAAAAGCAACTTAATGGGTTTTTTTGATTTTTTATTAATAATGAAGCGTCTTGGCTATGGCTTTTCTCCTTCAACCAATTTCCTTGTCTTAACATCTGGATTAAAAATTAGTTGACAATCTCTCATACAGGATATTAGAAAACTCTAAGAAGCTGTTAAAGTAAGGACAAAGAACAACCAATGAATGTCAGAAAACTCCTGAGAGTGAGCAGCTGGGCAAGAAAGAAAAAAAATGCAATTAACAGCTAAGTGAAAATTGATACAGCACTGTACAGTGAAGGGGGAAAAGCAGCATATGGACTCTGATCTACCTGCTACTGTGCAAAAAGAACCTGAGCTGCTCTTTTCATGAGGAAAAAAACTAGAACTATATAATAAAGTAATCTTAACAGATGTCCAACAAAGCTGTCAAGTGTCTGGAATTATCAAGAAACAAAACAATAATTAGGAATACACTATGTCACTGATTAAATAATCTCAAACATTAAGCTCAGTGTTTCACTGTCCACTGTGTCCTCCATGACAACAACTCCACGAAGCATCAAATGAAACTGATAAAAAAATCTAGTGAAAAACAAATGAAGATGCACCTAAATCATTTTTAAGTATATAATTCATATGTAAAGATTCATATTTCTAACGCTGAGTAAAGAGGTGCCCAGATAATATGTGAAATACTGATACATCAATAGGTTTTCCTCCAAAAATCTGATCTGCGTTGAAAACAGAAGCATGGATGACCAAATGGGAGATGGCCAACAGCCATGTTCTGACTCACATTCGGATAGTTACTTATTGCTGGACAGAGGACGCTGGATAAAACAGACACTGACCCTATCCACAGTCTCCATTTTTATGGTTTTGACCAGATTTTATCAATGACTGCTCTAGACAAGGAAACAGACAGAATTAACACTGCATAAAAATTAGCAGATATTCAAGTTTGGACAGATCATTTAAAACTGCCTTTGTTTCAAATGTATAAATTTCAAAAGGGGGTGGGAGGGAGGAGTGAAATTCGCAAAAACAAATCTTGAAATCCAAAGCTGTGTCTGCGTTAGCCTTTACTGTGAGTTCTAACCAGAATTAATTTAGATCTACTCTTGGGCTTTCCATGCATCCACAAGCAGTTTATTAGGGATCTACTGTTTGCCATGAGAACTGAAACACACCATGAATGAATTTAAACACAGCCACTGTTTAACCAAGACCACGAGCTTTTTCATGACTAGTTACTCATTTTTAATGCTTGTCTTTCTCCAGAGCACACCTGGAGCCAGTGTGTATATAAAGCAACTAAATATCCCAGACTAAATAACTAAATACTTAAATTATGTTGCAATTAAGAAATGAGTTGGGCAAGTCCATTGTTAAGCACCAGATTCTTGAGGAAAAAAACACAAGGATTTTTTTTTGGCCACAGGCTGGTAACAAGAAACACATACAACAGGACAGAAGCCTTCTCAGCACACCAAATAGCTTTATCTGCAGTGCAGCTGTTCTGCAGTGACAGAGCTACACGTATGAATACAGATTTGCATGTGTGTGTGTGTCTCTGATGTTTGTGCAAATATAACCAAGTTCTGATGCTGACACTGTGCAAAGACTGCAGCGGTTCCTCTCTGACAGACAAAGAGAATTGAAGAGGCCATTGTAAAAATGGAGTAAAGAAAAAGTTCTATAAACAGCAGAACTATCAAAACCTTGGATCCCCACAGATTTGCTTCTCACATGTGCTCCATTTTCCCAGTCAAAGAAATTTCCTCCAATCTCTCCTGAACTTTCAGTGCTCCTCACTGACAGTCAGGGACATGGGTAGCACTGCACCTCACTCAGTAACAACTTAGTGTTGTGCTGAGCCACTGGTCAAGCTGACTGTGCACATCCATCATTTCACCAATCAAAAGCTCCCACCTTTACCTGCAAAATTCTTAAGAACTTAATGGCTTTGATGCCTCCACTTCTCTTTCAGAGAATGAGACAAAAACTTCCAAAGATAATAGAAGATACTAAAAGAATAAAGGACAGATCATTTTACAAACCTTACATTATTAAGAATCAAAGCAAAATAGATGTCATGCACATTTTTCACTTCTGCATCCTGAACCTGAAATCAGAATCTCGCAGGTTTCCCTCAGTGAACATAAAGGTTTTATAAAAAGACACCAAAGTAATGAAATCATGACATAGAAGACTGGTTACAAAGACTCATGGAAACTGGAAAGATGATTGACATCTCTGTACATGAACATTATTCCTAAATTATTAGCAAATATATAGATATATATTTAAGCAAAAGTTTAAGATTCTTTAAAACTACCTTATAAGAGTCTTTCTTTCATATCCTCAAAAAATCACTATCTTAAAGGAGCAGTCTAAATCTGAGCACTCCATCCAAACCAGCTTACAAAGACTAATCCTTTTTTTAACCTACCCCATAAATGACTCTTCCTCTGAAATGTAACACAATGCTATAAAAGCTCCAGTCAGACCCAGCTTCCAGCTTCTGGTCTAACAACTTCATATTGGTTAAAGGTGACAAGGCCAAAAGCAGGAGCCACAGACACAGTCAGATTCTCATGTATTGAGATCACTGATGAGATTCGTTTGACCTGTCAATTAAGAGTATTTTTGCAGACAAAAGACTGGGGGAAGGGAGCTGGCAGATGGATAGCTGAAGCTTAAATACAAAGAAAGGGATGGATGTTACAGTACTGCAGCAAATACTAATGAAAGTTTGAATGCTTAATCTATTGGGCGATGGGAGAAGACCACCACAGATCACCACACATCCTGCCTTTGGATCATCTTCAAAAAGAAAAACAGAACTGTGCAACACAACCATAACACTTGTCAGTCAAGGAGAATACCCAGATATTTATCACTATAATGGAAAAACAAAGCAAACCAAGCATGACAAAGAACAGATGCATAGCAAAAACTGCATTTACTTTCAGTGCATATTTTCCTACTTGCAGTATTTTCCATACTACTGCATGTGAGAAGAAATGTACAGCAGCTACACAGCCAGGCTAGTTGGCAGCTCCTTCCTTCTTTAGGATTGCCAGAACATGCCAAATTGCAATTATCAGACTGTGGAAGCTCCATGGTTTCCAACCATGGAGCAATTCCCAACCCCAAGGAAAACGCTGGCAGCTTGACTTCATTTCAACCTCTCTCCAAACACCATATTTCTACATTTTGGTTCCACTGGATTATCCCTCGCCAGACAAACCAAAAGAAGCTGTGGTGGACAGGTCACTGACACCGAAGTAAGGAGACACCACTGGCAGAGAGGCAGATATGGCTGTACTTCCAAACATAAGCAGGACCCACCCAGTACCATCCTCAGGGGAAAGACAAAGAAGGAAGCAAGAGACTGTCTCAGAGGAAGAAAGGAGAGATGAGAGAAGAGCGGGAGACCCCTGAAGAACTTCTGGTTTTGTCTCCCAGAAGCCTTGTTCACAGAATGGAATTCATGTATCTCAGGAAGCACTACAGAAATGCATTCCAATTCAACTCAAAAAATTAAAACAGCCACCTAAACAGCACACGTGCCCAAACGTGTTCTGGGCTGTCCAGTCTGGGACAGGGATCAGCACTGAATCCAATTTCAGGTGGTCAAAAGTTTAAGTGAGGAAAACGTTACATGCCCCCTTTCAATAACAGTCTTCTCACTGCCACATCTTTTGCCACTTTTAATAATCAAAAGACACTTCCATTGGAAGAGGAGCAATTCTACTAGCTGCATATGTACTACAAGTGAATAAAAAGACATGGATATTTTTCTGGGCTACAGGATTGAATTGTGTAGTATTTTAGCTTTGCTAAACCCTGATAACTACCTTTAACAACAGATTAAGAAACAAATGGTCAGTAATCAAACAAGCTCAAATGCTGGGAGATACAGAAGCAGATAAAAATATGTATTATAAGCTTAGCAAGACATTTTATTCTTCCATTACTTTAGAACAAATATTATAAAACTGTTTTAAAGATTATTTTATTCTCAAACCTCATCTAAGGAAAACACCAAGTCCAACATGTTGAAGGCTGTTTGGCTGTTTTCTGTATCTATAGGAGAGAAAAATCTAAAGAGCAGTATTAGACCACTGTCACAGGGCCCACTATCACTAAAATACTTTCAGGATACCTGCATAGAACTGTTCAAATTGGGACAGATCATAAGACAGCAACATGTGGGTCAACATAAAAACAGCATTTCACATAAACTAGAAGAGCTTACTGGCATGCAGCAGGAGAACAGAGATCATGCTGAATTCCACCAAACAATCTGCAAAAGATAAAAGCTACACTGAGAAGACAGGAGGAACTGGATGAATACCAGAGCTCATTCTGGGCTTCATACAAAGGTGATATCCTGCAACAGAGAACAGTGACAGTCAAGCAGAATTAAGTCACCATTCCACTCTGGTGACAAGCTTGTCACTGGTGTCAGGATAGACAAAGATGTGCCCAGAGAGGTCCCACTTGGAGCATCTCCTACCACCTCCTACATTAACAGTCACACAGCCACCAATTAAAGGTCCACAAAGGTCTGCCCTGACTGTGGCCCAGCACAGAGACAAGAATGGAGGTGGGGGAAATGTTTCAAAAATCTTTTCAAAGGCTCGAAGCACTTCTTAAAAACAGTGATGTCCACCAGGACAGAGGCAACCCTCTGACTAGCTGGAGACAGCCAAAGCAGGATCTGCCCACAGGCCCTGTATGGCCAGGAGCTTACCAGATACATATGCACAGATTTCCACACTAATGTCCTTCCACTCTCCTCCCGTTTCCATGCTAACGCTTGCACTGCCTTTGAAGATAAATGCATCCCCTGAAACAACTGTTGATTGACAGCTCTGGTCTGTAAACAAGTGTCAAGAAAACAAAGCCTTAATGATGCTCTGTTATCTAAAAGTACTATAAACAATGTCTGTGTTACTGATGGATAAAAGGAGGCCTTGTTCCTAATGAAGACGATAGACTATCAGAGGAAAACTCACTTCCCAGCTCTGTAGGACTCAGCGCATACAAACCCAGGGTATTCATTCAAATTCACTGGGCTTTGCTCGATCCCAGCCCTACTGAGACGACAAGCTGACACCACTGCTCCAACACAAGGGATTCCCAGGACTAGCACACAACTGGCAATTAAGAAATTAGTATTGGGAAAGTTCATTGTAGCTTTCTGTGGAAAGGCACTGGGAAAACTCAAAGCATTATTAGAAGAGTGCCCTAAATAGACTGCCATGACAGCCAATCTAAACATCATTTTCACTCAAAGATATAAAAATAAATAAATTCCTCCCTTTACTTAATCTTGGAAATTTTCCTGTATCTAAGTGATTTCATGTCTGCCCCCCTGCCAAGTGCCACAGTTTGATGTTTCTTGTGTTCCAGTAGTGACTTCCCCTCCGGGATTCCCTCATCCAAGTGTGACCCAAAATAAACAGCGAGGTCTGCTCACTCTGCCCATGTTAACACATGTATTATTCAAAATGGCTCAGAAGTGCAAAAGACTTTACTAAGCAACTGACCCATAGAGGAAGACACAGAGATTAAAGCATCATGTTCTTCAACCTGCTAAGAAGGTCATGATATATTTAGCATTAAAGGGAAACTAAGATTTCACAAGGTGTCAGAAAAAAAACAGATTTAGAAACTACATCTTATTTCCTCCAGATCTCTGATAACTATCCTCTGTATTCCCTTGCCCAAATCTGACCAAATTCCTTTATGAATCTTTTTTTTTCATATACATTTCTGAAAACAGAGACACAGTTACTTTTTTTAAAAATGAACAATGTCACACAATGACTGTGCCACCCATTCTCATCTCTCACATCTATCACTGTTATTTCCTTTGCAGGCCATTTTGTGAACATTAAAAAACACATCAGCAATGCCTGTGTAATGCCAAGGGAAGTAGGAATACATTTCAAAATGAAAATGAAAGGGAGATGAAAATACATTTCCAGTTTTTCTGTTTTCAGTGCAATGCATGAGTGATTTTTATGACAAACACAAACCTACAGCACACATCTCTTTTTGGTTCTTTTACACCACTGTTGTCCTGGAAATTAAGAAACTGTCAAATACAAACCAAACTGACTTGAAATGAAAAGAAGTTATTCCACAAAGAGGACTAGAACTAGGATTCCTCTCCCACAGGCACTTTTAGGATTTTATTTTGCTCCAATTCGGGACACCATTTGTAAAATGGGGGTGGACATCTTCTTAAACAATTTACTAGGGCAAAATTACAAAATAATAATGCACCCATTTGACACTAAAAATGACAACCAAGAGTATATTCCATAAAACTTATTTATTTAATCAAATCAGTATTTTCCAGTTGTATTTTTTTTACCAGCTCCAATGATTAAGAAAGCCAAAAATTTGAAGTTTAGGGATCACAGAGTTTCCTGTCATTCATTACCATGGTAAATTGGTGCTCTACTGAGCTTATTAAAAAATGCCTCAGCAACAAAACCACAGTAGGCTTTAATTTGATGATGAACCTGAAGTTCATCAAGACCAAACAGCATCAGGAAAGGAGCATCAGTAACATTCCTGCTCCCAGTATTTGAAAGCTAAGATACTGGTTTTCACCAGCTCTTGGGTTATGAGGCTTGAGCATATCAGCACAGTTTTACAACAGCAAACAAGCTACTAATTTCTTCTCATGCCATCATCCATCATCTATTCATCTCCTCAGATACTTTAGTATCTGAAGCAAGTTTCTCTAATTTCATGGTGTTTACTTATTCTCAATTCTTCTTCATTCTCCTCCCCTCCTTCACAAGAGTAAATGGAAAAAAATATTTTCAATAGGAAAACATCCCAGATAGGAAAAAAAGGACACAAATAGACCTGATGCTGAAGAGCAAAAAATTGAGGATCAACGATGAAAATTAATCAACACTAGAGCTCAGAAATGTGGAGACAACCACAAACAAAAAAAAGTTTAAGAAATGTTAGGTTTTTATTATGAAAATCAGATTTCATTTCTCATAGCTGACAAAATTATTCATCAACAGATGTTTTCATATGACACTAGATCTTTTGGAAAACTTTCACGGCAAAGGCAAGCTCAATCACCTTTCCCCAGCTTGTGGCACACAGGGGAATCAAGACACAGAACCAACTCTTACTGCAACCTCTCCAGAGCAGCAACTTCTGGACTTCAAAAATCATCACATCAAAACCATCATGTTTTTACCCAGAGGCAAAATTAATTTATTCAATCTGAATTAATTTATGATTATATATTTTCAAAGTTTCATTTTGGGGCAGGATGGGAACACAAAACCTTAACAGTGATTTTTCTGATACAAGTGTTTTTTCAAAACCTTCAAGTGAAAATGAAAGTCAAAAAGTTTGTAACACAAATGAAAGGATAACTTTAAAGGCTATTACCAAGCTGAATTTAAAATGCCTATTGCATTTTTTTTCAGTTCTTGTTGCAGACCAAATACTTCCAAAAAAATAATTCAGATCTAGCACCTGATTTTCAAGCTCTCATCCTACTGAAAAATAATAAAAACATTCTGGTAAAGTATGAAACAAAACAACCAAAGGAACTACTTGTATCATCATATCTCCTTTTACTTACTGACCCTTTATGATCAAAACATGTTTTGGTCAAGTTGGTCCCGACCGGAAACATACCTTAGAAAATAAAATCCGTGAATCTTCACACCTGTGGGACTGAAACTTCTGCCCTCAAGCAATGGTTTGTGTCTCCAGGAAACATGCCAAATGTGTTATCAGCACTTCCGAAAACTCCAGAGTTTCCTATTTCATATATACCAGCACTGTCTTCATGTTGTTTCTCACACACTGCCAGAAGACTTCCCAAAGTTTCTGAAAGCTTCACACAGCTCAACAGCAAGGAACACACTTTGATACTGACAGGTCAGCAGGGACTTTAAGGTTACACTTCACACTTCACCCACCCTGGTGCTCATGCTCAGAAATGAAGCATCAGTCTCCAGCCTGCTGCAGATTTGAGATGTGCTGGCCAGAAGGCATCAGTCCCCTGCTTCAGGGGCTCCCAAACATTGTCATTTGCTACTTCAGGCACATGGAGTCAAGGCAGGAGAGCACATGCACACTGCACACCTTTCACCATCACCTCTGCCTGCAAACTCCACAAACCCTTTGGGTTCTGCCCCTCACACATCACATACGCCACTTTACACACCTCGCTACATCCCCTTCACACTCAGGCAGTTTGTTCCTTCTTCACCTCCAGAAAGGCATTCTCAGCCTCATGCTCTAGCACAAACAGAAATCGAAGCTATGGCTGTCACTAAAAAAAACAAAGCATGGAAAAGAAAAGGTTTCCATCTCCTTGTCTCAGTGTGAACCACAGGATACTGAGAAATATTCGACTTCAAGCTCCAGTCTTAGAAGTGCACTTTAACATGAGGTGCCTAGCAGTAGTTAACACTTGAATTCAGAGCTCTGGCTAAGGTTGCATCTAACCTATCATTTATATCTGAAGCCGCAGTGCAGTTCATAAGGAAACAACTGCGTATTCCCAACCTCTGTGAATCACAGGTGTGATTCACAGAGCAGTTTCAGCGTACTTGAGCTACATTTCTTCAAGAGGAGAACAGAACAGAAGCTCATATTCAGATGCACTGGTAAAACAATCCAACTAGTAATGGAATCAAAGCAATGACTCGATATTTGGATGGCTTCAAGCTGTATGACTGACAGAAACCTTCAGTCCAGATCACAAAAAAAAAAAAAAAAAAAAAATCTAGCTAAACGTAAATGCCAAGGGGCCTCAGCATCACCTGTTGACTTTCTGATTCTTTAAAAAACCCAAACAACATCCATAGAATTAAACATTCTTTCTGAGTTAGTGAGGCATCAGACTGGCTCATCCAGTTTCTTAGCAGACATATTCATACCAGCTCAGCTCTAATGACAGCAGAAATAGCCCAAAAAAACCAGTAAAGATCACACCACTTACCAGGCCACTGCAAGTGCTGATTGCTGCTGTCCCATTGCCGGAGCCAGGCTGCCACGCTGTGCCAAGGAAGTGGCAAGGAACTCCTGAGTGAGCTGAAATCTTCGCTCTGGTGTGGTTGCCACGTCTCCTTTCTACTACATAGTTAGGGGAAAGAAATCCCATGTGGATAGTCAAGTTAAAAAACAGATCTTTCTCCTTGTGATTAATTTTGTAATATACCACATTTTCACTTTTTCCAAGATGTCTCTTCTTCCTCAGACTTGACATGTGATGGTGTAGATTAAAAGACAGAAAATGCCCACTTGCATCTACTCTTGCTGGATGAACCACGTGGTATTCTGGCACTGTCTTCACAAATTGCTCTGAGAGAAAGGGGGGAAAAAAAAAAAACAAAACTACAGTGAGTGCTAGCCTGTTCAGATCTCACATAATTTTAAGGAAAAATCAGAAGTGAGAGCAATTCACCACAACACCCTATTGACAGGCAGTGCACAGACTACTATGGAATACATTCCTTATTTGGGCTTTCTATTCTCCCATTGTAACACTCAGTTTAGAAACTAAACATTCTTCTGTTCAAACATTCTGTCACCATTCATATAAAAGACTGACTGTCACAACCCCCCTCTCCCAACACCACTAGGGCTGGGAACCCTCCATGACCTAGGTCTCCAGCACATAATACTCTGATCAAGGAGTGTGATCTTCACACATCCAATAAACTGACCACCTAAAATTGGACAGAGAGCCTTGCAAACTCACAAAGGTGAAGAGAACACAAATTGATTATTTGTAGTAACAGCATCTCAGTAGCACCAGCTTTAACAGCTGCTGCAGCTGCAGCTTCAGAATTTCAAAGAAGGGTTTGAAGAGAATGAAGTTATCGTTCTCTGTTGTATAAGGCGTTCCAAGCAGGATAAGACTGGAAATCTTATTTCTTGTCAGAACCTAGCCAGGGAAGAGAGCATTATTGACATTGCTGTCCCCTGCTACAACAAGGGAAGCATACACAAGATACAGAAGAAACACCAATTGTACCCAATTTTATTTTTTTAAATTACTGTGAAATGCAAAATCCCCATGCAAATAACACAAATCCATGTAAAACACAATCATAAGAACTCATACCCTAAGGGCCAGATCTCCTGGGATACTTGAATTCTACCCAAGAAATGACAGTCTGAACACATTTAATTAAAAAGAAGTTATGATGACACGCATTAATCCAGTTCCTCTTTACCCAGAGTTGCTCTTCATTCCCAAAGTCCTAGCCACTCACACATGAAGTGACTATACTCCATTCATTAACTAAGCTGTTTAACAAAGCAATTAGCCTGTTCCATCTGCTTCCAGGCTAGGTCGAGTTAGACAACCCTTTTAGAAGCACTTCTTCCTCCATTGCCTGTACCTTCAAAGTCACAGAGGAAAAATCCTGCCTAAGCAGGCAGCTGTCTGGATGCATCCCCTTCTGGAAGGAGCACATCTCAGCTGCCCTCATTAGCTGCAGTTTAAGACGTGGCTGCTTGCGTTTCCTCAGGCCATGGGACCCCTGAGACACATGCACTGAAACTGTTCCAATTGAAAGGAAAGCAAAACAAAACACATAAAATCCCCGGCCTCCCAGCACATATAGAACTACATCAGAAATCTGGCCTAGTTTCAGCAGCACCTTTACTTCAGAAGCAAGCTTATTCTCTTACACAACAGATTTCTTTGTACACAAGCCTGCAGTGACTTGAAGCCTTTGCAGGACAAGCCACAGCAGTGGGGTTTTGGGCCTTCACAGAGCCAGGTCTTGACAACATGGACAATAATGTCTAACACAGTTCTGAGAGACATCTGCCCCTGTCCGCATGAGGGGACTGAGACACTGGAAACTCACTGCACACCTTCATGCCTGCCTGCAGTTTGCACAGCCTGTGGACAGCACAAAAGGTGCCGGACGCCTGATAATTTAGCAGCTGAAGCTAACCCAAGCCTCCTCACATTCTATAGTGAAGCAGAAAAAAAAAAAAAAAAGGCAGGTAGAAGAGATAAGAAACACCCAAAAATACAGCTTATCTGCCGATGCTAAATTTGAGACTTCTGGGAAGTCCCACATTCCAGATTGGGATATGGGACTTCCCACACATGGGACTTCCATATGGCTAGCAAAGTCAGACTAACACAGAATGCTACAAGACCAGGCCCCATTTCTACGGTTTTCAGCAAAACTCATTAAATAATCAAATCAAATGTGTGAAGGAAAAACTTACTCATTTGCTTTCACTGTGTGATTTGCCAGTACCTGATGTCTTGAACCTAATTTGTTGTGGCTTAACTGCTGAACTCCATGCAAGACCAAAGACCTGTGGTTTTAGATTTAAAACTATGCAAGGAAGTTTTTTACTTCATCACTACAGCATCACTTAGTGTATAGAGGTTAAAGAAAAGTGGACCATCAGCATCATTAAGATACGAAATAATGTGGTAGCATTGGATTATCAAAGTAGAGAAACTGAACTTCTTCCATCCGCACATTAAATACTTCTTTAGTCACTGGAGAGGGGAATTATGCTGCAATAATAATGTACTGTAATACTGCAGAAATGAATTATTAAAAAGCCTTCAAAAGACCAGAGGGAATAAGATTACAACACAAAAGTCCAACAGGATGAGGGTAACGATATTTCTGCAAGTAATCACTATCAGTACGGTTTTGCCTAGACTGTTGGGTAAAAGGCAATCCTAACTATAACAGAAAAATTTACTGAGCTCCACACTAAGCCTAAGACAGCATAGTTTCTGCCTGGAGAAGAGTGTAAAACAGACAAGAGGTATAATTTTGGTGATCCCTTTCTGCCCTTCTAGGAAATAACAAAATTCACGCAACCCAGACTGCTCAAAATTAAGGGCTGCATCCTTCAACACCAAATACCTCTAGTTTCATGAAGTAACATGAATTCCTGTTAAAACAGCACAAGTTTTCATAAAACTTTGCAGCAGCAAACAAAAATGGAGAGAACAAATGCCACTGACAAGCCATGGCACTGGCATGTCACAGCATCCCCCCCGGACACCCAGCATACTCTCCACGCCAGGGGAGTCCTGCCTGTCGTGTGGACACTGTTCAGGATTTAGAGGCCAGGAAAGGTGGCTGTGTAGCTCCAGAGAATGTTTTCTCATTGCAGAACTACAGCCTGGGCATGCTGGCTTGCATTGGTGCTGAATGAGACCGAAATACAGCAATGAGCAGCACACACTCGAGTCACGACTTTGCTCAGCAATCACGGCGTCTGCTCAGGCCCTTGGGCACACAATGTTCAGGCCCTTTACACCCGTTTTGAGGAGCCCAAGCATTGTTTAAGTTGTCAGAGAAATCTTCCCTGCAGACCTTACTAATTCCACATCACTGAAAACATCTGATAATATTCAAAACCACTTCTGTGTGTTCTGCTCCTCTGTGGATTCAAATTCGCCACACATGGCAGAGAATGGCCTTATTAAGAATGACTGTACACAAAGTGAATAAACTAGGATAAAAACATACATGATCTGTCACACATGACAGGAAAACCACAAGTTACTTTAAATACATAACATGTTCCCTGGCAAAATTCCTTTAAAATGTGACACACCATCATTTGCCATTGTTTCATCTCTTTGTAGTTTGTGTACACATGCCCCTCAGACCCTCTGGCTTCTTTTCAAACCCTTCCCTGGGATAGGAAATAGTGTGGCTCATCTCATGAGGAAGCATCACACCCAGGAAACAGAGCAAGCTCCAAAGCCTCACGGCAGAGAGCAGGCCTTCAGCACCCAGCAAGGGCAGCCCCAACTGTCCCATCCACCACACTTATGGATGTGGAGAGAGCAGAACATTTCGGCTCTCCCACATAAAAATTTCAGTCCACACCTCACACTGCAAGAA
Source organism: Haemorhous mexicanus (assembly GCF_027477595.1). NCBI lineage: Eukaryota > Metazoa > Chordata > Aves > Passeriformes > Fringillidae > Haemorhous > Haemorhous mexicanus. The sequence goes on along the minus strand of NC_082381.1, from coordinate 78,860,142 downwards.
ACCTTCCTGTGTAAAAAATTAGCCACATTCTTAACTGCCCCTTTACTCAATGCTATTTGCAAATTTTTGAAAAAGACTTTCTTCCATGCCTAGAAAGTTAAATTACTTCTACATTCATTTCCACATGCCCAACAATTAGGCAGCCACTACATGCTAACACAACCATTCCTGTTCTGTCCTATGTACAGCCACAGGGATATAATTGCTGCTAGCATCCACTTTCAACGAGTCCAACAGGAACCAACTTCAGGATGCTTGAAAATTCACTCTTCAAGCACCTTATTGAAACACTTTTCAGGCACTTTATTTAAACACCTTTCCTTTCCACACTCTCTGACGGGTACAGAAATTTTTCTCTTTTGTGTTCAAGCTCTCCTGAAAGCACCACAGCTGTTGATTGCATCAGGAAGCAAAATTTCCTCATATACTTTTGGGTCTTCTACCGCCAGGCAGAGTCTTCCAACTACTCATAATTTTTCTCCCTTGGGAGCCATGATTTTTCTTAAACAGGCAAAAATTAAAATAAAAAATAAAATTCCTGAGTTGCACTCCCCACTCCAAAAAGAGGGAGAGAATAACCCAACTGTGAGGCAGCCTCAAAGAAACCCCTCCCGCGAATGAAATCTGATTTGTAATTTACCATCCTCACTAAATGTGAGAAACTCACAGCGGGTGTTGAACCCTGATAAGACCAATCCTTCCACAGCGCCTGCTGCTTTGGTACAGAAGCGATCGCTTGTTTAAAAATAAATAAACAATCAGGACAGTAAACTTTTTCGGTTTAGCAGCACAGAACGATCCCGGCATTTAGAGAAGTGCCTCTAAACGGGGAAGATCCGCAAGAGGCAGGGTTTAGCAATACCTTCATCTCTACACAGCCAAGCTCTGCCCGGGAGCCGCAGGAAGGCGCAGCCAGAGCGCTGTGCCCCGGCTGCGGAGCCGCGCGTCCCGGCAGCGCCGAGGGCAGCGCTGCGAGGGCGCCCGGGCAGCTCCGGGGGCCGACACGGCCCGCCTCGCCGCCCCTCCCGCCCGAGCAGCGCCCCGGAGCCGCGCTGCTCCGGCTGGCAGCGCACCCTCGGTGGGACCCGCTCCCCGCCGCGTCCCGTCCCGTCCCGCCCGCCGCCACTGACCTTGCCCGCCGTCGGGGAACGGGGAGCTGCCGGTCGGCGGGGCCCTGCCCAGGCAGGGCGCTTGGGCGTGGAAGACAAGGAGCCAGAGGGAGAGCACGCGTGCCGCCCGGCTCCGCGGGACACATGGCATGGTGCGGGCGGGCAGCTGCGAGCGGGGCGCCTATCGGGGCCGCGGCATGGCCGGGCCGCTCCCGGCGCCGCCGGACACAGGCGCCGCTCCGCACGAGGGCTGCGCGGGCCGTCCCGGTGTCTGGTTTCTGCCGGCGGAGGAAGGAGGGCTGTGGGGAGGGAGCAGCTCCCGGGAGCCCCCGCCTCGGAGCCGCCGGGGTTAACGCGGCGGGACGAACCGGGCCGGGCCGGCGGGGAGGGAGGAGAGGCGAGGCCGCCAACAGGGACCGCCGCCCCTCTCCGCCCTCCACCGCGGCCGGAGTGGGGCGTTCGGCCCGGCCGCCCGCGGAGAGGGCCGCCCGCGCAAGGCAGCGTCCCCTCGCTGGTGTCACGCCGGTGGTCTCCGCCGAGGGGCCGGGGCGAGGCGCCTCGCAGCCCCGCACAGGCCCTGGCAGAGGTTCCCCCGCCGCGGGAGAAGGTGTTCGAGGCACGCGGGAGTTTGACCCGTTGTCCCCCATTTCTGATACGGCGGGAGGGGTTGCGGGGGTTTCCCCGGCTGAAGCATCCCCTAGCCCGTGGCCTCTCGGGGCCCAGCACCCAGTTTCCAGGCTTCCTGACAGAATCACAGAGTCAGCCAGGCTAGAAAAGACATCTGCAATCATTGAGTCCAGCCTGTGGTCCGAATATCAAAATGTCAACTAGACCATGGTAGAACACCCAGGGCTTTCTTAAACACCTCCAGGGGTGCCGACTTCACCATCTCCCTGGGCAGTTCGTGCCGAAGTCTAATCATCCGTCCTTGTGAAAAAATTCTTCTACTGTCCAGCCTAAACCTCCCCTGATGCAGTTTAAGACTCCTCAGAGTCTTAACCTGCATCAGAGGAGAATGTTCTGTGTTTTAGCAATGTGCTGGCACATTGAGGTTATTGCTGAATGTCTTCCCTATGAACAGAAAGTTCCTAAATAACTTTGGCATCCACATTTTTAGGTGCATGCCATGTGCTCTCTGCCGAGTTTCCTCATCTAGCATCTGCTATGGTTACTGCCAGGCCAAGGATCGACAGGTGGGTGCACTCTTCAATGCTGTCCCGTGCTTGAGACCTGGGCTGGGTTCCTCATCTGCTTTGATAGCCTCCTGCTTAAAGCTGGCCTCACCATGGACTTCTTGTATACTTTCATAGCAATCTCTACTTAATGATGCTTCTTTCTCTGCTCACTTTTCCCAAGATGAATGGCTGCCACAGTTCAACTGCCTTAGCTGTAAAAACTGTGAACTCCAGGCTCCGGGGCACAAAAATGCAAAAAAAGAGTTAGCTCCAGGGTTTTCTAAATCAGTGAAAATTGTGGCTTCCCCCAGGACTCAGATAGGCAACTCTGGAAACTGACATATTTATAAGAGTGATAATTGATTTAGGAATCATGTGGTCTCTTCTAGATAGTGGAAGGACGCAGACCATGCAAAAGGAATATTTGATATCCAGCATGGATTATTTGATATTCAACAGTACTTGCCAAGAGAAGATTAGTTAATTGCAAGGTTTTTTTTTTTCAATATTTCTGTGCCTATATTCCGCACACGAATAATATTGTCTCACCTGTTACAGTGACAGGTTTTCTGGTGTTCTTGCCATTAGGATTCTTAGTCTAGTCACACAGTGGGCATGAGGCTATTTTGTGAGACTGGGTTTTATAGTCTGCCTAGCTCTTTATCAGTACTTCCCTGAAATTAATTTAAAGATAAGTGTGATCTGAAATTGATATTATATTTATAATATTTAACATCTAAAAAACACTTGACAATTGTTTCATAGAAAAAGCCGCACAATTTGCCATTAATATTTTAAAATAATTCAGTTGGTGACGAAGGAAGTATCTGCACCAAATGAAATAAAAAGGAAAAATACTGCAAAATGAGGAGAACAGGCTAGGAGCAGTGGAAAGAAGGTATGACAGTTCAAGGGATGGGCAGTTTCTCTGGTTTAACATACTTCTTGAAGGCCATCACAAAAATAACCCTTCTGTGAGAGACTTAACTATTTGCTTCCATTTTCAGGAATCTCTTTAGCTAGGTGTTCACTGCTAGGCGAATCTGATGGGAGTTTCCTGCAGGATTCCATCTTGATTTCTTCCTCAGCAGGAAAACTTAATTCCTGTTGCCTGTAATTCTCCCCAACCCTAGAAGTGGTGGAGAGCTAAAAGCTTTAGAAACTCAAGAGAGTTTGTGGGAATGAGTTTTGTTTTGATTTGATTTTTTTTTTTAATGCAAAAGTTTGTAAATCGAAAAGTTGTACAGAGTGGAGAAAGAGAGCTGTGGGAATCTGCTCTGAGACATCCATAACTCCCTGGGCTTTATGCCAGCATGCACATACACAGAAAAAATGATTCACTGGTGTAGTGTCAGAAAATACCCTGGGGGGGACAGTAGGGTTCCTGCTTCAGGGATGCTGTGGCTGTAGCTGACACAGTGTCCAAAACATAGCACTGTACCAGCTACTAAGGAGAAAACTACATCTATCCCAGCTAAAAACAGTTAAGATGTGAAGCAATGGCACAAGTAGAAAGCACTCTCCTGGTGTGAGTACATACTGATGCCATTTTAAGTAAAAAGAATTTATGGCACTGTGTCTTCCCAGTGGCTTCCTGTTCCAAAAAGGAATAACCTGAGGGTTTGGAAGTTTTTTTGAAAGAAAGTGAAGTGTTTCTCAACCTCAGTTACAAAAAGAAAAAGAATACATCCCCACATCAGCTGTGTTCTTGTGGCAAAAGTTGTTGCAGTTCAGTAGGTGCAGCTCCACTCAGAAAAGCCTGTACATTTATTGAGAGGTCACAATCAAGAGACACAATCAATCCTGGACTGCCAAGCCAGAAACAGTACTGGACTCTTAAATTTAAGTAGACTTCCAGGACAGCCATAAAAGAAATTTATATATTGCAATTTATATGTATGTAGAAATGTTTACAGAGAGCCAGAAAAGCAGAGGTTTTGAGGAGTAAGGAACTAAAACACAAATTACATGATTTGGCATAGAAGAGTTGCTACAAAATGAAGTCCATGTGAAGACAGACATGGAGGGAAATTTTGCTTTGCTAGGAATGAGAGTCCCCTGCTCAAAATTTAAAGACACAAAGTTATAAAAGACACACTTGCTCTGCTCCTGCAGTCAATAGGGAGGGGAGATACCTCTGGAGTATAACACATCCTTTCCTGTGACATCCAAGGTGAAACACTGTCCAGACCTGACTGTTAGCTATCCTGGCAGCTTAACAGTTTGCTTGGACTAGAAATGGTAAGAACATGGATCACACATGATGTGGTGGGCTTAGACTATTCTGTGATTCTGTGATACTGTGACTATTGGCAGGGAGATGAACTGAAAGAGAATTACTCTGAATACCAAAGACCCTGTGGAGTTTGCTGGGTAATTGCCACTGTTGATGTATTATTTTTCTGCAAGATTTATAAAGAAGTGAGTACATTTTTTTAATCTTTAGTCTTATTCTCTGTTTCTCATTAGAGGTGCAGCCTCTAAAACAGCTATTAGTAATTGAGCCAGAGACACTGTTGAATCTCTCAGCTTCCATTTCATTATAATCTTTACAGATTTTTGGAACTTCATAAGTTACTCTTGCAGGAAAAAAAAAAAAAAAAAGTATTTGCTGACATTCCACTTCTGGTATGTCTGTGGGCAGATTTAAGTAAGAGAATGAAGCAAATTCTAAGTAGTCAGTGATTCTTTACCATAAATTTTTTTTTTGTATGCTCCCACTCAGATTTCTAGTCAGTCCTCAAACATGGACTGGTTTTTATTACTAGTGAGCTAATTCACAAAATTATAATTTCATGCTTGCACCATATGAATTTATAAGCTCATTTGTCGTATTATCCATATTAAGCAAATAAAAGCATGTTTCTGGAGCAACAGGTCACTTTGAATTATCTTTTTAAGTTAGTGCCCAAAAAATATATTCTCAGTAGTCTGTCTAGAAAATAAATTATGAGAGGATGATGAACATAATCAATGTTTTTGGGAGGTTACTTGTTTGGTTTTGGGGCATTTTAAGGGTTTTGTTTTGTTTTGTTCTGTTTTTATTAAAACCTGTTTCTCTGTCCAAATAATACTTTCTGGAGGATATGTCTGTGGTTCAGGAATTGTGGTATGATCATTGTGTTATCTGACATTTTGTAATGAGAAACTGTATCCATTGCCTACTACACTTTTAAGAGAAGAAAATCTTTGCCATGAAAATCTTCCCATGGTGGATGCACATCAAGTCACACCAAGTTCACTCTCAGGATGGAGAAGGTAAAGTTGTAAAACCCAGTTGAAACTGGGACTAAAACTGTTAACAGTTACTGTCTGAATTTGTTCAGAAGGATGAGATTGTAGCCCTGAGCTCATAAAAAATTAAGAGGAGACTATATCTTTTCCAGAAATTAGAACTGAAAAACTAAACAAACATGAAATGTCCCTTTCCTGTTTTCTAGTTTCCTTCTCCTGATCCAGAATTTTTTTTTTTGAGAGAGGATGCCATAAAAAGAATTATTCATAAAACAGAATTCAATTGCAATTATGCAACATTTAAATAACATAAAGCCCATTTAAGCCACACACACTAGTAAATCTTTTTAATAAAGTCTGTTCTAGAGCTTTACTATTACTAATTTTTGCTTCAGTGTGTCAAATACAAAAAATAAATTTAAAATCTCTTACTGCTACAAAAATATCCTGAGAAATAGTCCCATGTTTCTGTATTTAGTGATACATTCAATATTTTAAAAATCTGCTCTAAGCTACAAAAATGCCTTTCATATTGAAAACAGAACACCATCTCCCTTGCCAAAATATTTCAGAGGAGCATACAGCTGGTTCAGTCACTGTTGTAATTATAATAAATCTTTTGTTTGTGTATAAGGTCTTTAAAGGGAGTGAAAAATTATAGGAATTCTTTAAGGTAAATTGTAGGAAAATTACCATTTCAGCAAATGTTTATTTGGCATATTTAACTAAAACATTTTTACTGTTATTTGAGAATCACCTGCAGGACACTGACACAATACACTCAAAACCAGTGAGCAGTTTCTGTTGGTGGTCTGAAAAAGTGAAAACCTTTTTAAGTCTACTGCACTGATTGATGCTGCCTGCAGGCAAACTAGCAATCTCAGCCCTGTGGATTATATTGGCATGGTACTATATGTATTAAAAAAAGCCTCTGCCTGATTTGTTTGAGATTAACAAAATACACAAATCAGCCATTTTTTCACCGTTATTGCCAGAGTGTATCATTGAAGCCTTTGCCTTCCTAGAGTTTTCAGAAAGTTTGAGTAAGTAATACCACTTACACTGACGCTTGGATAAAAAGAAGGCTCTGGAAAGTTACATGTTAGCAGCACAGCTTTGGCAGCATGGGTGGAATGAATAGGGAGCAAGCAGACAACCTCTTCCAGAACAATAATGCTTGTGATTGTATCTGATGAGTTTTGCAATACTTTTCGAAAGTAGCTGATGGCTTTCTTTAACATTTTTTCAGCTATGACAGTATTCTGGCAGTGTGTTAAATAAATTATTCAGCAAATATTTCTTTTATTATTCATCTAGGGGTTGCAAGTTCCCTTACTTCCCTCTAAAATGTCTCTGAAATGAAGAATGACAAAAGAAAAACCACCCAAGACTAAAAAGGAATTTTTCTGGGGTCTAAACATGAGCAAAAACCTTGGACAATCATTTCACACTTGCAGACCTGAGTTCAAAATCCACTACCAGTGTTCCCAGGAGGTACCTAGCTTCACATTCCTTTCCTTTCTCTGGGTGACTAACACAAAAAACAATATAAGGTTGGACATTATTTTCCTCCTCTTCCCCTTTCTGAATCATTATGACTGTTCAGTCTCAGCAATATATCAGCAAGATGTGCCAAACAGAAGAAATAGTAGAAGAAGTTATTCTATGCAAGACATGTTTGCTGCAATTTTTCCAGTGACATATTTAAAATTGGGTGTGAAGATAGTAATATGATGAGAATAGGTTAGAATTCAATCTAGAAAAAGTCCACTTCAACCTCACTAATAATTTATCAAGTCTCTGCATGGCTTGATTACAGATTGTTTTTGCCTTGGGGGCTATGATAGTAGCAGGGCTAAGAGTAGAGGGAAAATTGAACAAGAACTTGCTTATTTCAAGTGTTTGGTTTTGGGTAAGTGCTGACTCTAGTGCTAAGGCAGTCATTGCTGCTGTGGGCTGGGAGGCACCTCACCCTCTGCTCTGTTTAGAGAACCTCTGCAGGTCTGGCTGAAACTCAGCATTTTCACATTGCTTGTTTATATGATGGTTCTTCTGTTTTTTTTAAGGGATCAGTGACTTTGTCTTCTGCATGTGCTATTTTACAGTCGACTGTGCAACACTGATGGGACTAATGGGGTTGTTGAATTTCACTGCAAGGATGATTTCCTCTGGTTGAAAGAATTTGGAAAACTGCTGCCATTCAGCAGGCTGAGAGATGCAGCCTAAAGCTGTGTATTGAAAATGCCACCCAGATGTAACCCCAGTTAGTGATTAAGAGGTATGAAAATGTAGGGGAAAAAATCCATAATTTGGAAAATTGTGAAGATCTACTGGATTTGGTTGGGATGAAGTTTGGCTTTGTGCTGAGCACAGTGATGATAACACAGAGATGTTTTAGTTACTGCTGAGCAGAGCTTACACAGAGCCAAAGCCTTTTCTGCTTCTCACACTGCCACACTGGCAGGGAAGCTGGGGGTGCTTGGGAGAGTGGGAGGAGACACAGCCAGGAAAGGTGACCCCAGCTGACCAAATGCCTCCTCATGACATCACCTTCAAGATACAAAGTGGAGGGAAGAAGAGGGAAGGGGGCATGTTGGGCATGATGACATTTGTCTTCCCAAGTGACACTTAGGTGTGGTGGGCACTGCTCTCCTGGAGATGGCTGAACTCCTGCCTGCCCATGGGAAGTGGTGAATGAACTCCTTGGTTTGTTTTGCTTGCATGTGTGGCTTCTGCTTTCCCTATCAAACTCTCTTTGTCTCAACCCTCGAGTTTTCCAGCTTTCACCCTTCCAATTCTCAGCCGAATTCTGCTGGTGGGGGCGGGGGTGAATGAGTGGCTGCAAGGGGCTTAGCTGCTGGCTGGGGTTAAACCATGACAGGTAAAAATGTCAGTGGTCCATTTTTTGAGGCCTGTTGTGATGTGGGTGATGTGGTCTGTCAGTTCTTTATCTTTTTTTTTTTTTTTTTTTTTTTTGGGTCATTCTGGGAGCAAGCTATTTATTATACAAAGTAATCTGCAGACTAAACCTTCCCAGATCCTTGCATTGCTAATTCCAGTAAGTTGCACCCTCACTGTAAGCAATATGAATGATGTATAAAACTTACCATCATGTGGCTGATACTTTTACAGAGTCCCTGCAGATACAAATCAAAGTGATGAGTGGACTGCTGATAACGAAGAACACAACTGTGTCTTTGCAGGAAGTTCAGTTAGATAAATCAATGCAAAAATAATAAACTTGTTAAATGTTCCTTAAATCTCCCCCGGATGGCTGATTCACAGCGCTTTACTTAGGTATATTCAGAATCTATTTGTTTTTTTTAAATGCGCCGTTATCTTGATTTATTTAGAAGGGGAACAGAAAAAGGAAAGCCTCAGTTCCTATTCCCATCGCTTGCTGTCTGTTTCTGCGGCAGACTTGGTGGGGAAGGGATTTTCGGGCCCCGCGCAAGACAGGGGGGCCCCCTGCGGGCGGGATCCCTCTTCCTCCGGGGAAGCGGTGGCTGCTGCTCTCGCCTTCCCCCAAGCGTTGCAGCCGTAGATAGCCGGCGTTTACAGCTTCCCTGTCCGCCGTTCATTTTAAAATAAGGGAGAGACGCGGTCTCCCGAAGCCCCAAAAGCAGGAGGGGCGTTCGTGGGTCCCTGTCCGGAGTGCGGTCATTCAGGGGAGGCGCGGTCCGGCTCGGTGCCGAGGTTTCTCAAGCGCGAAAGCGCGAGTGGTTTCCGGGTCACCCTGCGGCTCGGCGAAGGTGCGACATCCCTAAAACTTGTCCCCACGCAGGAGGGGAAAGGTTCTGTGAGAGCTAATTGGAGGGGAGCACATCGGGGACGGGAATCACGTCGGGATTCGGAGGATCACATCGGGGAGAGGAGATCACATCGGGGGAGTAGGGATCACATCAGGAGATGGGGGATCATAAAGGGGAAGGGATCATGACACCAGCGGGGGCGAGAGGGCATCGCCTCTGGCCGGGCAATTGCAGCGCTGAGCCCGAGGGAGCGCCCGGTTGATTCACACGCGGGGTTCCTGGCCAGGTGTGCGGGACGGGACGGTTCGGGATGGAATAGATCGGGACGGGACGGTTCGGGACGGGACGGGGCGGGGGCGATCCTCTGGAGCAGCCTTGGGGGCAGTGAGGCGCGGGGGCACGGCGGCCGCGCTCAGCACCGGGGAGAGCTCCGCGCCCACCGCGCATGCCCCGCCCCGCCGGCGCGGATAAAAGCGCGGCGCGGAGCCGAGCGGCGCCAGCAGTGTCACCGCACCGCCGTGTCACCGCACCGCCGTGTCACCGCACCGCCGTGTCACCGCACCGCCGGCACCGCTCCGTGCCCGGGTCCTGCCGCCGCCCCAGCAGCCCGACCGCCGCCGCTGTCGGTCAGCCTCTGGGGAAAAAGCTCCCGCGGACCCTTCTCCCACCCTAGAATGGGATGGGCGAGCCCTGCGAGCGCGGTGCCTGCTCGCCAGCCGCTGGCATAAGGGAAGGAGCGGACAGGGAGTCCTGGGACACGCCGCTGGGCTTCCTGGAGAGCGTTCAGATGGACAACGGGAGCAACGTGTCCTTCCTGCAGTTCTTGAAGACCATCAACCTGGAGCGAGCCGACGGGATGCAGGGGGACAGTTCTGACGTGGTGCGGATTGTCATTTCACTGGTGTACTCTGTGGTGTGTGCCCTGGGACTGGTGGGCAACCTGCTGGTGCTCTACCTGATGAAAAGCAAGCAAGGCTGGAGGAAATCCTCCATCAATCTCTTTGTCACCAGCCTGGCAGTGACTGACTTCCAGTTTGTGCTGACCTTGCCATTCTGGGCAGTGGAGAACGCACTGGACTTCAACTGGCTCTTTGGCAAGGCAATGTGCAAGATCGTCTCCTATGTGACAGCAATGAACATGTATGCCAGCGTGTTCTTTCTCACTGCCATGAGTGTGGCTCGATACCGCTCTGTGGCTTCAGCCCTGAAGAATCAGCGTCGAGGAGACCCACTGGGTGGCTGCTGCTCTGCCAAGTGGCTTTGTGCCCTCATCTGGCTGTCAGCTGTCCTGGCTTCCCTGCCCCATGCCATTTTTTCCACCACTGCCACTGTCTTTGATGATGTTCTCTGTCTTGTCAAGTTCCCGGAGGGCCGAGGCAACAATGCCCAATTCTGGCTGGGTCTGTACCACATCCAGAAGGTGCTGCTGGGCTTCCTGGTGCCGCTGGTTGTCATTAGTCTCTGCTACTTGCTCCTGGTACGCTTCATCAGTGACAAGCACGTGGGCAGCACCTGCAGTGGCCCCAGCATCAAGCGCCGCTCCAAAGTGACTAGGTCAGTGTCCATTGTGGTGCTGTCTTTCTTCTTGTGCTGGCTCCCTAACCAAGCACTTACAACCTGGGGGATACTCATCAAACTCAACGTGGTACACTTCAGTAATGAATACTTTCTCTCCCAAGTGTACCTCTTCCCCATCAGCGTGTGCCTGGCACACTCCAACAGCTGCCTCAATCCCATCCTCTACTGCCTCATGCGCAGGGAGTTCCGCAAGGCACTGAAGAGCCTCCTCTGGAGGATCACCTCACCTTCCCTCACCACCATGCGCCCTTTCACTGACACCACCAAGCCTGAGAAGGAGGAGCAGGCCCTGCATGCTGTGATGCCTGTCCACCCTGTCCCTGCTGCTCCCCGTGCCGCAGCCGTCCAGGCAGAGGTGGCCTATTACCCGCCCGGGGTGGTGATGTACAGCAGCCGCTACGACCTGCTTCCTGCCAGCTCCATGGAGCAGCACTGCTGAGATGGCAGGGGGCTCTGGGGGGTGGCACAGTGCCAGATGTGGCCTGGGGATATTGATTGCCTGGTCAGGACAAGGGGAGGAGGGATGAGTAAAGGAGGACTTCTGTGTGAGAGATGCTCTTTTGCGGTTTTGTCTGCCCTCGGAGATACTTGATGGATGTTGTTGTCTGGAAGATGCACCCTGAGCTGTAGAACAGGACTAGGAGGAGGTAGTGGTGGGATGTCTCTATGAGATGCTTTTTTGTGCTTCTGCCTGTGCTGGGGAACAAGGACTAAGGAGGGTGGTGGGACTCCAGCCAGGGAGGACGCAGGATGTGCAAAGCAGCACAGGGAAGTGAGGGGCTGGTTGGGGTGGACTGAGGCTGGAAGGCCTTAATCACGTTCCCTCCGGCTGGAGTTGCAAGCAGCCCTCCCACCTCCTGTGTTTGTCTGTGGCAGGGAGAGGGAGCCGAGCTGCTTTCTCCCTGCTGCAGGACCCTGTAAACAGTGCAGGCCAGACTGATCGCTGCTTCCTGGGCTCCACTGAGGGCTCAGGGATCAGACAGCCTCTCTTCTATTTCAAACCTGCCCTGAGGGGAGCAGCCAGCACAAGTGGGTACAAAGCTCCTGCTTGGCACCTTTCCCCTCTTTTAGGGACTTGGGAAAGAGTGGGGACAAGGAACACTCTGCTCCCCTCCAGATCAGTGCAGGATCTGCTTTTCTAGCTACCCCCATCCCCCCAGCTGCTGCCAGGGTACAGAGCAACCCAGACAGCCAAGGACAAACTCAAGAATGGAATTTGCAGCTTCATGGGGCGTTCCTTTGCCGGGGTTTGGAGGAAGGGTGTGACCCCCTAATACGGTTCCCCAGCCTCTCTCTAGGCCACTGAGGGGAAAGGAAAGCTCACAGCCCCAGACCATGTGTAGCAAGACAGCATCTCTCCCAGGGCACTGAGGTTGCAAGCTTAATTTTTGCTGCACTTCAGACTGTTCATATTTCACTTCAGGAAATCAGCACAACTGTAAATAAAATTTTTTAAAAAGGGGTGAAAGAAACACTCCTAGCCACTTCAAATCACTTGCTCTGGGATACTTCTGGGTTCACTTAAAACCAAGCACAAAGGCTTTAGTTCTGCTGAGGGTTTGCACTGACTTTTGCCAGTGTTTCAGAGAAGTTCAGGTCAGATCCTCTAGTCGGAGCAGCCCTGGGGCCTGCAGTGCTTATGTAGCCTAGAGAATGTCAGGGATTGGCCTTTACCAGCCTCTGTTCCACAGAAATGCCTGGGAAATAATTTAAGGCTTATTTGAATTGAACTTTTAGGGGGATGAAAAAAGTGTATTTTTAAGCTGTGAAAGTTTTTTTGATGAGGCTATATATCTACTTCTTACATTTTTTTTTTATTATGAGGAAAACAATTTGAAATCAAAATATCAAAGTATTTGTTTTAAATAATAGAAAAGTGCAACATTTCTGGTTTTGATTTCAGAACACAATTCCAGTAATCCCTAGTATTGCATATAAGATGATTATTTAAACACAATTTTCAACACTGTTTTCTATTTCCAAATCCTTTCCTTGCAGTCTAACTCCAACATCTGCCCGATTCTGCTAAAAAGGCATTTATGCAGAGGGTTGTTTGTTACCTCTAAGTACTGACATGGAGCAAACTTGCTATTTCTGTCCAGAGAAAACTGCTGCACCGTAGTGGCAATTACACTTTTCAGACTCTGCTAGGTGTACTGTACATGTTGGTGACTCCTGTTGTAAAATTTGTTTGGTCTGAAAGCAGCTGGTTCTGCCACTTGCAAGGAGAAGTTGTTATCTTTTTTTTCCAAGGCAGAAAAGACTTTTCCAGCCTTGGGCATTTGCTAATGGGGAAGATACTGATTTACAAGTTGTCTGAAGTAGAGCAGCAGAAATGAGCTGGCGGCTGATGGGCATACTTACACAGATGCAAAGACTCCGAAGAAATCAGACATATCCACAGAAGAACTTGAGCATCTAAGTACTGTACAACTGCCTCTCTAACCTCCTGAATCCTGACTTGGTTGACTGGGGAAATCTGTAGGTATTTAAGTTTTTTCTAGTAAAATTTTTGTGCCTAGAAATCTGTTCCTGAGCATGCCTAAATCTGCTTAATTCTGTAGCACTTATTTCTGTGCTTACTGGGGATATTTCTGTTAGGACTGGCCACAGTGTGTATCCTGTGAGGGAGGCAACTCTGCATCCCAGCACAGAAGACCCTGTGCCAGGCCACACTAAGTCAGAAGCGGCGGTGAACTCAACTCCTTCCCCCCATCCCTTTGAATCTGCCTGGATGTGCTGCTTCTGTTCCAGCTTCAATGTATGTGCAGGTTATGTTCCTTCCCCCTTCCTTGTGAAATGCTAAATTAATGGTCACAGCTATTTCCCACAGCCTGAGAGATTCAGTTCCCCTTTTCCACCTCCCAGGGGAGTGGCTGTATCTCTGGGTCACTTTGTGAATGTGCTCATATTCTCTGGCTTGACACAGTTCCTTGTTGCCTGAGTTGCTCACTATTGCTGGATCTTAATGGCAACAAAAGCCCTCTAACTCTGCTTGGCAGCACAGTGGTTATGGTGTAATCTCCAAAGAGGAATTGTGAAGACTTTTTTTTTTTAGCAAATACAGTATAGAAATTGGATCCCGATCTGGGTTCTAGGTCTCCCCTTCCCAAGGACAGTGGTCAACTTCCTCCCAGGTCCTGATTCAATTAAAGTTCCAGTATGCTATCCAGGAACCTGAAGTCTTTCTAGACTTGCTGGTAAAGCAGCTTAGTGTGCTAAAGGATTTGCAAAAAACTGCATTTCTGATGTGGAAGAAAGCCTGAATGTGTGTGTTGCAGGTGAAGAAAGTTGCACAGTTGTATGAGAAAAGGGTATCATGAGCTCTTAAGTCCAGAGTTCAGAGAGAGAGATAATCATGTTTCTGTAGGCCAGGAGAAAGTATCTAAATTAAGGACATGGGAGGAATCTCACAGCCAGATGCTCTTCTTACTGTTTGCTTTTGAACAGCATAATTTCTTGCTTAACTTGCTGGAAAATTTTTCCCTATCTGATGTTTAACTGTTCTTGTGCATTAAATAAACAGCTTTCCAAGCGTCTGAAGTGTAACTATGAATTTCAGTAGATAGCAAGCTGCCTGAAAGACAGCCTCTGTGGTCCTCAGCATGGCAAGACCCATGTGCTTTTGTGGATTTCAGTGTAGACATAACTTTGTGCCAGGAAAACAACACAGTAAATACAACAGGTGGTGTTCAGAACAACACATAGTTAGCCCACAGTGCCAGTGTACCATTGTCAGAGGAAACCCCAGCTGTCTGATCACTAGAGACATAAAAACCTCCCATTTGGCAAATCACCCAAACATGAAAATACCTTGAGAGTGTGTAGGGACTGGACAATAAAATCAGTGGGCAGCTCTCGCACAAGTCCCTGATCCACCCAGTGTAAGTCACGGATCTGCTGTTTCAAAGAGGCACAACGCATCCTCACTTGGCCAAATGTTGATTTAGGCCAGACCAGCAGCCCAGGCTGTGCAGGCAGATCAGTGCATGTCCAGCACAGCCAAAGAGCACTGTGCTAGCAACGTATGAGCAGAGAGAAATTCTGCTTCTCCTGGGCTGTGAGTCCCAGCTAACAGCATGAAATCTGTGCTGTGTGCTGCATGGGCAGGGCACCAGGTCTTGGCAGAAGGTGCAGTTGCTCTGTTTGCATGTGGTGTGTGGCCTCAGCAGAGGATCATTCCAGCTCAACAACAAATTCTACTGAGTATCCCGGGGTTTCATAAATAATGACTACAACACCCGTCAAAAACTCTGTTTCCTACAAATGTTCATGTCTTTTTGTTTGTAACAATCATCTTTTCATGTACTAAAATAAACATTGGTGAAGGAAACAAAACAATACTTACAGAATTCTTGACAAGATTTTCGTGCTTGGTCTCCTTCTGTTACAGAGTCCTGGTGGGGTGCTGGTGGAGAGGAGCACTTGGTTATGGAAGGCTAGGGACCTGAAGGTGCAGGCTGACATCTAGTGACAAACTGAGAGAACCTTTAAAGACCGGATATTCTCGTTTGGCAAAGACTTCGATTCCTTAGGGACGTATAAGTATCTCAGCCCCTTAAATAACTGACCAAGGTCTTAATGTAATAACAACCTCCAATTGCATTTCCAGGTTTCCCTTTAAAATGCCTCTTCGGTGGAAATGCTGTTTCACTTTCTCAGTGAGTTATTCTGGCACTCATTTCAGCAGTAAAAAAAGTCCAGTCCCCTTCATTCCCATTCACGACTGTCTGCTCTAAAATTGATTATTCAATTGAGTGTGTGCACAGAAGCTCTGATCTAATTTGTATCCTTGAGCTGGAGCAGCAGTAGATATGGGTGTGGTGCGGCTCAAGGACATTAGATTGAGAGCTTGGAACTTCTTTTTTTAGTGAGGGTTTTTTCTCAAAAGAGAATTCCTATTTTTCCATTTACAGGGTGTTACTGAAAATATCTTTTTATCATGATGAGAGCATTTAAAAGAATCTCCTAGAATCCCAGTAGTAGTCAGTGCTATGAGCAGCCAGTTAACTCACTCCTATCCAAAAGTGTAGCTGATAATACTCATCAGCAAGTTTCGCTGCCTATGTCTGTGCATTGACTCAGAGCCCTTCCCAAAACCTTAACTGTAGAATATAGATTCCCAGGATGGCTGAGAAAACTGGGCCAAAAAATCAGCTGCAGACAAAAGCAGATTCTTTAGTTAACAATTTTCTGGAAACATTGACTTCCTGGTTGGAAAGGACTGATTACTATTCAGTGTGGAAAATAACAAAATAAAGGTGTCTTACTCAGATACCAGCTCTCTCCCTTACTCATCCATTTCTTGGGACAATGAGATACTGTTTCTCCAAGGACTTGTGTTTTTCCTCCAGATCAGCTGAGTGAGTATGGTCAGTGGTACAATGACCAAATTACCTGTTCAACACTGACTTCTAACATCATTGTTCAATGAACCTTCCACTTTCACTCAGATGAACCTCACACTGGATAAAACTGGAATCTTGTGGAAAATGACTTGTGTCTGTATTTGTGAAGAAGTCTGATCAGCACGCTGACATCAGGTGGGTGACTCCCACCAGGGGGTTGTGCCACCATTCAAAGGGTCCTTAATGAAGAAATGGTGTGACAGGAACCTCAGGCATCTGGACCAAGGGGATAACAAAGTCCTGCACTCCCTGCAAAGCAAGGGCTGGAGCCCAGTCAGCTGGAAAGCAGAGAAGGAGCTGGGGACAAGGGGGACATGAGCCAGCAATGGGCCTGTGTAGCACAGCCCAGCAGCATCCTGGGCTCCACTGGGCAGGACACTGCCAGCAGGTCAGGGGAGGGGCTCCTTCCCCTCTGCTCAGCCTGGTGAGACACATCTGGGATGCTGTGCCCAGTTCTGGGCAGGTCATCCAGTTCTGGATTATTTACCAGGGAGGCTGCAGTATGGTGGAGGGCTTGGAGCATTTGCCATGTGAGAGAGAAGGCTGAGAGAGCTGGAGGTGTTCAGCCTGGACCTCAGAAGGCTTTACCAGTGTGTGTAAATATCTGATGTGGGTGGGGATTAAAGAAGACTACATCAGACTCTTCTCAGTATTGTCCTGGGAATGGACAAGAGGCAGTAGGCATAAACTAAAATTCCATCACTGAAATGTAAGAAGAAAATGGTGCGGTCAAGCACAGGAACAGGTTGCCTGGAGAGTTTCCATCTTTGGAGATGCTCAGAATCTGACTTAACACTGATTGTACTTCTTTAGCAACCGGTGCTGAGCAGGAGGCTTGGATTGGATCATCTCCAGAGGCAACTCCAACTATTCTGTTGCTTTGTGTGATTTTCTGATAGCAAATATGGATATGTCTTTGTTCCAATACAGTGAAATTAGGATCAGTGTCTGTCTTGCTTGATGTTTATTCTGAAAAACCTCTACCAATTTTATGCTCTTAAATCATCTACTGCTATGTATTTCAAATCACCTTTTCAATGAGTTTTAAAAATATTTAATTGCTTTTAATTTCTGCTGAAATGGTGGAGGGGGCTTAGAGGAAATACAGTCTTCCTCTTGCCCATCAAAAGTCACTTCCTGCTGAAACCCTTGTTCATTGGCCAATCCAGTGATGGATGCAGAGGTATAGAGAGCAAACCATGAGCTCCTGAAGGTAAAAGAGATCCTACAGCAATAGTAAATAACTGCTCAGTTTGTACAGTGGGTCATAACGGGGAAAAGAAGAATCTGGTTTAAATTTCAGATCTCATTTTCAGACATGTAAAACTGAAATATTGAATTTTGAGCGCACTTGATATAGAGTAATTCCAAGGAAAATATTCCAAAATGCAAAATCCCTGTCCAGAAAAGAACATCACCCTTTGATAAGGTGCCATCTTTTTCTCAGAGATAATCATAGTTCCAAAAACTGTTTTATTGTCATGTATTGCAATGTTATGGTAATCTAACAATCTAACAATATTTGGGAAACATTTCTTAAAGGCCTACTTGTTGGGATTGGGTGTTTTGTTGGAACTGCAGCAGTTATTAAAGAAAGAAGTGCCCCAGCCCCCAAAATCTGTGGAAACTGAAAAACTTGCAAGTTGCATTGCAAGCTAACTTTTTTTTTTTTAAATCAAATCTGAATGTTGGGAAAACCCCAAATCATCTGATATACATTTGCACTTAAATAGTGATCTGCCAGCTGTGCAACCCTAGTGTAAAGCTCCCAGACTTCAGCAAAAGGCATCTCTGTCAGAAACATTTCCCTTCCCTCTTGTCACTCCTTAAACTCCACAAATCTGCCCGTTTGTCACATTTCCTTCTCAGCGTCTAACCAGCAGAGGGGCCTTGGAAGCAGAGGTGTCCAAAACTCTTATGCTGCCTCCCTCTGTGTTGCCCCCAGTGTCCCCCCGCCTCCTGATGCATGCTAGCTGCTGTGAGCCAATGCAACAAAAACTCCTCTGCCAAACAAGGGGGAACGGCTGCACTGCAGGATCGCCTCTGGGCTTCAGCACTGGAGGTTTCCAAGGCCAGATTCTGCCATGCGTTTGATGCTAAACGTGTCCATGGGGGACTCCCACCGCCACATGTCCATAGGGCACTGTCTGCAATGCATTAGGCAAGCTGGCTATAGCTGGCAACGAGAAGCTTTCCTTGGTTGTCTAAGCACAAAAAGGAAGGGAGGACTGGGCGGCAGCAGCGCCCCGAGGTGAGGAGCCTGCGGAGGGGGCAGCGGAGCGCAGGGCCGGGTGCTGGCACTGAACAGCAGGGGGCGGCCGAGCGCCCGGCGCGCAGGGACGGCCCCGCCCGGCTCCCTCGGGAGTGAGCCTGGGAGCGAGTCTGGGAATGAGCCTGGGAATGAGCCTGGGAGTGAGCTTCGGGAATGAGCCTCAGGAAAATGAGCCTCGGAAAAATGAGCCTCGGGAATGAGCCTCGCCAAAGGGTCCCCGTGCTCCGGGAACCTCGCACCGCGGGTAACAGAGGGCTTGCTCATCTCCGTCTGCTGCGCAACCCGGGTTGGAAAGCACTGACTTCTGTTTTCCTGATGCTGCAAGTGCTTACCCACGGGAATGAGCCTCCAGTTTGATGGCTCTGCGTGATGTGAAGTCACTATCCTTAGCACACAGGTAAAATACCTGTGAGGTAAAATGTTAATTTCCAATTAAAAAAAAAAATGCAGCTGCTTAACACATCTTACGTATCTGTAGGAGCAATGTGTGAAACTGAACATACAGAAGGCAACAGAATCACAGAATGGGTCAGGTCGGAAGGGACCACAGTGTTCATCTGTTCCAGCTTTCCTGCTCAAGCAGGTTATCCTAGAACACAAGGCCCAGGATTGTATCCAGAAGGTTCTTAAATAACTCTGGTGAGGGAGATGCCACAGGCTCTCTGGGAAATCTGTTCCAATGCTCCATTGCTCTCAAAGTAAAGAAATTCCTCATGCTCAGGTGGAACTTTCTGTGCATTGGCTCCTGCCCTTTGTCTCTTGTCCTGCTGCTCGGCACCTCTGAGCAGAGCCTGGTCCCTGCTCTGACCCTCCCTGCAGACCCTGGCAGACATTAATGAGGTCCCCTCTCAGTCACCCCTCTGGGAGGCTGAACATGCCCAGCCCTCTCAGCCCTTCCTCATAAGAGAGATGTTCCAGTCCCTTGATCACCTTTGTAGCTCTCTGCTAGACCCACTCCCGGAGCTCCGTGGTTTCTTTACTGAGGAGCCCAGAGCTGGGCACAGCGCTCCAGACGAGGCCTCACCTGGGCTGAGCAGAGGGGCAGCACCTCCTCCCTTGCCCTGCTGCCAATGCTCTTCCCGATGCATCCCAGGACACCATTGGCCCTCCTGGCCCCAAGGGCACTGCTGGCTCATGGACAGCTTGTTGTCCACCAGGAGCCCAGGTCCTTGTCCTTCTGCTTTCCAGCAGGTTGGGCCCAGCCTGTAGCGGTGCCAGGCGTTGTTCCTGCCGGGGGCAGGACGCTGCACTCGCCTCTTTGAACTTCAGACAATTCTTCCCTGCCCATCTCTCCAGCCTGTCCAGGTCCCTCTGAAGGGCTGCAGAGCCTCTGGGGTATCGGTCACTCCTCAGCTTTGTGTCACCAGTGAACACCCCGAGGAGGCCTCTGCCCCTTCCAAGGACTGAGGTGAGACTGACTGGTTCCAGTTCCCTGTGTCCTCCTTCTTGACTGTTTTGAAAACTGGGTGACATTTGCTTTCTTCCAGCCCTTAGGCACCTCTGCTGATCTCCATGACCTTTCAAAGATGATCATGAGCCCCCTGGCTATGATGTCTGCCAGCTCCCTCAGCATTCATGGCTGCGTCACTTCAGGGCCCATAAAAATTACAAATCACTTTTCAAAGTCCAGTCTTGAGCAAGTGACCCTGAACATTTGCCTCTTAAATAAACAAGATGGAGCAGCTAGAGAATGGAAATGAGTGCTGGAAACTTAGAGGGGAAAATTTTGTTTCATAGCTCATTTTTTATAGCTTTGTCATGCCAAAAACATTTTACAGCA
Organism: Haemorhous mexicanus; assembly: GCF_027477595.1. NCBI lineage: Eukaryota > Metazoa > Chordata > Aves > Passeriformes > Fringillidae > Haemorhous > Haemorhous mexicanus. The sequence goes on along the minus strand of NC_082381.1, from coordinate 78,839,834 downwards.
GATCCTTCCACGCAATCCTTCTACAGTTCAAAAATATCAAATGTCACCATTGCCACATTCACTTGCACCATCTTTTGACATGCTGCAGGAACTGGTAGTGATTCATAGGCACCAATGTGAAAGCTGTGAGTTCTCCCAAGGCAAAGACATTTATGATTCATCCTTGAGTAGCCTTTCTGGGAAAAAAGGTTTATCTTCCACAAGCCACCTGAGTTGCTTGTTTACAAGCAAGTCAAAGAAACTTGATGAGAACACTATGAAACACAGAATGAATACTGAGAAAAAAAATCAGAATACTTGATATTACTAATACTTTAAGTCCTCTAAAGAAGAGTCCAAAAGTTCCTTTAAGGGTTTGTGTGCGTCACATGCCTGCTTGTTAAAGGGGAGAAAGTGGCAGATGTTTCTAAGAGAAAGAAACAGGGAAGTGCCACGGAGATAAGGTGTCAGACTTGTCTCCTGCCTTGTTTCGTTCAGCCGTGACTATTTCTGTGAGAGTGGGAGGGAGAGGAGGGTTGGTTATCACAGGACACAGGAGGGATACAAGGATGACTAAGGGACTGGAGCATCCCTTTCATGAGGAAAGCCTGAGGGAGATGGGCTTGTTCAGCCTGCAAAGAGGTGACTGAGGGGGTGTAGAGCCTCCTGGAGACATTCAAGAGCCCTCTGGACACAATCCTATGCTGTGTGCTCTGGAAGGGCCCTGCTGGAGCAGGGAGGCTGGACCAGATGACCCACTGTGGTCCCTTCCTACCTGGCCCATCCTGTGATTCTGTGTGGTTTGTCTAAGCCTATCATTTACATAAACATGATACAGAGAGGATCTTTATTTATTTGATTTTATGTATATGGAAATAAAACCAGATGAGAAAGATCAGGCACAGGGTACTTGTAACTTCATACTCACATCACTGCTATAAAGTTGATGTTAAGTACAGTAAATAATCATATTGATGGCTCAAGTCCAGAACTAGTGTAAAAGCACAGAAGAGGTGGAACTTCTTAAATTAATAGCATTACAGTACAATCCTTCAAAACCTTCAACATTTTTAACATTTTAGCATTTCTTTTGCTGAAATAAATATTTTATCCCCTTTCACATATTAGTAATATATTATATTACTGACATACATTAGTAACATTTCTATTGCTAAAAGAAATACTTATTTTATCCCCTTTTATGAGTTACTAGCGTTTTATATTGTTTTCAGTAACACATGAGATAAATTTTCAACTTCAGAATGAGCACCATCTTTTTTTTTGGTTTTGTTTAGACACTGTTCTCCAAATTGTATACACTTTTTTGTCAGTTTGCCTTTTCTAACAAAGACTCATAAAGTTACTGTTCTGAAGTCCTGGGAACAATGCAGGATGTTTTTATGGAGATTTCCAGAGAAAAGATGACTTTAATGTTTCTGTTGTCTGTAGCCGACAGTGGGTTTTAAAGGGAACAATCATGAGGTCATGAGAAATGATAATATGAGTTCCTGAAACATTTTTTTTCTGAATAAATCTGTAAATAAAAGCACTGATATACATGATGGACTCTTCTCACTTCTCTCTGCAGGTTCAGAACCCTTCTTACATTGGCACAGATCTGGGGTCCCTTTGTGGGCCTGAATCAATGCCAGCACCCTCTTTGTGTAACAGAGCAGGGATAACATTGACCATTTAAATGTTAATGTTCTAATGGAGTTAAACCTCAAAGAAAATATTGACCAAGACATAGGTAAACATTGCAAAATTTCTTTTGCAGCCTCACAGTGGAATCAGAGCTTTATGACCTCAGCTCCTGGTGCACAAGTTTACGTGGTGCAGTCCTGTGAAACCAGATCACTTCCTCCTTCATCTCTTTTTTATGGCTCCATAGATGCCTTGCTCTTCCCTTGAAAATTCATCCTCCCAGGAGATATGGAGTTAATGGAGGGCAGTGAGTTAATGATGGCATAAAGCTAATTGGGAAGACAGCAATCCTTCATTTTCTGCCTTCCTCCTCTTTTTGCCTGTTGAGGCCTTTGTGCTCCAGCTGTCTCTGCACCTGCAAACTGTTTCAAACACAATCCAGGGGCTTTGTCTTCCCAGGCTTTCACTTTCATGGGTGTGGAATGAAGAGCCACGAAGCAAAAGAAACCATAAAACGTGGCTTCTTCAAAAGGCAGGAAGGATGCAGATGCTGTGGTGAGGTTTGCCATGCACTGAGCCCCTTTTGGGCCCTCAGTGGAGACAGTCAGCGTCAAGAAAAGTTATCTGAGGCTCCCACAGGCTTGTTAAAATTAATTTGAATTTACCTAAAGGAAAATTGGTTTTCCTGAGAATATGTGAGTCACTCTACTCTTGAAAACACAGAAAAAGGATGAAGCTGATGCCTCTCTGCAGAGGCACTTGATGCTCAAATGTAACCATTTATTTTTGGTGTTGTCAGTTCATGTCTTGCAGAGCTTCTAAGAGCTGATAAGCTCAAAACTGCATTTCTCTGACCAGTGTTGATGATACATGTGCAACATTAAGAAGAAAAGCAACCATGAACTTGTCCAAAGTCTCTCAATGTTCATTAACAATATTGCATTAACAGATGGCTTCAGGTGGTTTAACATATAACATAATGGATGGATATGACAGTTTTCAGGACTGAGGAAGCATAGCATAAATACAGTATATTGCTTTCACAAGCAGGTTTTCAAAACTCTGGCAGTGTTATAAAAATAAGAAAGAAGCTTCATATGCAATTAAATACAAATAACTGGGCTTATGTTGTTACTGTACAATAATTCCTGATCATGCTTTGCAGAACTGAATTTCTCTACAATATTCTGTAAAGAGCAAATGCCATTTCAGGCAAAGCATGAATGAAAACAGAGAAAAGAGAGATGCTGCTTTAAGGTAAACGCTGTCATATCCAATGTCAAGATTTATGTGGTCAACTAGCCCTCAAATTCTTCCATTGGCCAAGTTTATTTTTTCAACTACAGCATCAGAACAGAGGACACTTTTTAAAGAAGGAAGAAATGGCAGCTGTTTCCCATTTCCCATAGACAGATTTTTAGGTACCTACACATGGATTTGCAAAGCAGCTTTAGGCAGACTTTCCTGACAAGCTCAGCCAGTACTTTCACTTTGTTCATACAGAAGCAGTAGGATCCAGTACAAAATAATTACTTTACAGTAATGCTTTTAAACAATAGGCTTCAATCTTTTTTATATTCCAGTCATTTTTCACACTCAAATCTGCTTTTGACAGATATTGTCATGTCTATGTATTGTATGTGGTAATTGAATGTATTGTATATGGTAATTAACTGATCCCATTTAGCAGTACCACTAAGCATAACAGAACTGCACCCTGCGTGGCCTCTGACACCTGTTTGAATCTCCTGCAGATTTTGACTACCCGAGGGAACACCCCTCAACTTAGGACACTTGAAGAACAAGATAAATAAAAACTTTCTTCCCAACTCTGTCCTTTTATATTGCTTCAATTTATCACATTCTTCATCCATTAACTTTCACAAATTGGTAATGAGGAGTTTCACAATGACTCTCGGTGTAGAGCATCAAGATGCCGTGGCCACACACACCATCACATGTCACAGCAGGTGAACACACTGCGGGGGGTTGTGTGTGTGTGTGTGTGTGTCTGAGGCATAAGACAACCAGTTTTATCAAGTCTCCATTTCATAAAGCTCTGGAATTGCAACCGATCCAAGGAGGTAAGAGGGGGTGACGTGCCAGCAGCGTCAGCACAGCAACAGCACCAGTGCCACTGACCCAGAAAGAAAATGCTCCCCTGGGGAGATCCCTTCTGACGGCTCCTTGCAGCCCTAGTCCACGTAGCGAATGCAGAAAGCCACGAAGCAGCAGCCGACCAGGGCCACCGTGGATGCCGAAATCACGGTGACGGCGCTGCCAGCCACGCTGACCAGGAGCCCCAGCCCCACGCCGAGGATGATCTGGGCCAGCTGCACCATGCAGGTCAGGGCAGCACAGTCGATGCCCTTCCCTCGCCCGTGCTCCCCTGCTTGTTCCCCTTCCTGCAGCTTCTGGCTCTGCAAAGAAGCACAGAACAAACCCCAGAAATGGGACAGTGTCAGCAACACGCAGCTCTTGGCTGAGACATTGTTACAGCCCCAGGGGAGCTGCGCAGGTCAGCAGCTCGCTGCTCCCCTTCTTGTACCACAGAGGTTTTTATTTTCTCATCTGCAGTTTTTCCCTCTATCCCTTCTCTTAAGGAAGTAATTGAAAATTGACTGGAAAAACTATACATTATTTTCAAGCTCAGGTCAACTTGAGCTCTGTCAAACAGACATTAAACAGTAGAGGTCATCCTGTCATGAATGATTTGGCTCTGACTCATGGCTGAAGGAGCCATACTATCATATTTTCAAAGAATCATCACAGAATCACAGAATAGTTTATATTGGAAGGAACTTGAAAAATCATCTTGTTCCAATGCTCTTGTCCAAAGCAGGGACACTTTCCAAGGTGCTCAAAGGTACATCCAACTTGGCCTTAAGCATCTCCAGGGATGGGGCATCCAAAACATCTCTGGACAACCTGATCCAGTGCCTCACCACCTGCACAGTAAAGAATTTTTTCCTGATATCTAACCTAAACTTACTCCTTTTAAGTTTGAAGCCATTCCTGCTTGTCCTATCACTATGTGCCCTTGTGAAAAGCCCCTCTCCATCTTTCTTGCAAGCTCCCTTCAAATACTGGAAAGCCACAATTGTGTCAATCTGAAGCCTTCTCTTCTCCAGGCTGAACAATCTCAATTCTCTCAGCCATTTGTTGCAGGAGAGGTGTTCCAGCCCTGTGACCATTTTTGTCTTTCTGCTCTGGGCTGACTCCAGCAGGTCCCTGTCCCTCCTGTGCTGGGAGCCCAGAGCTGGATGCAGTGCTCCAGGTGGGTCTCAGCAGAGCAGAGCAGAGGGGCAGAATCCCCTCCCTGCCCTGCTGCCCACGGGGCTCTGGATGCAGCCCAGGACACGTTTGGCTCTCTGGGCTGTGAGTGCCATGGCAGGGCATGTGCAGCCTCTCACCCACAGCACCCCAAGTCCTTCTGGGCAGGGCTGCTCTGGGGCTGCTCATGCCCAGCCTGTGCTGGTACCAGGGGATGTCCCAGCCCAGGTGCAGCACCAGCACTTGGCCTTGTTAAACCTCATGGTGTTCCCGTGGGTCACTCCTTGAGCTCGTCTGGGTTCCTCTGGATGGCATCCTGTCCTTCAGGTGTACAATCCTTTCATCTATGTCATTAAAGAAGTTATTGAATAATACTGGTCCCAGTGCAGACCCTTGAGGGCACCACTTGTCACTGATGTCCATTTGGATTCTGAGTCATTGACCATGACCCTCTGGATGTGACCATCCAACCACTTTCTTATCCATCCAACAGCCCACTCATCAAATCCATCTTTTCACTTTACAGGGAAGGATGTTGTGAGGAAGCACATCCAAAGGCTTTACAGCAGTGCTGATGTACCCCACACCTGTATAGGCAGGAACCTGAAGTTATGGCTCAAAGCACATAAAGGAAATCAGTACTAAAATACAGATGCAATACTTTTATTGCTGGGGATGAAAGCAACCTCAAAACAAACATCCAGACTAGGATTCTTCTACACTGCTGAGGACCACTTTTAATTACTAATCTGTGTATCTGCTATAATATACATAGCAGAGCAAAATACTTCATTTATTATGTACAAGTGTCTTGCACATTAGCACCCTGTGAGGCTGGTGGATCTCTGGAACAGGTTAACTGGAGGGGTTGTGGAGTCTCCTTGCTTGGAATCATTCAAACCAGAGCTGGGTCAGCCTGCTTTAGGTTGACCTCTTTGAGAAGGATCTGCATGATCTCTGGGGGTCCCTTCCTCCAGAAAGAAATTACTCTGTTTTATTGGGAAATTATGTGATAATTGACATGTTTATTTTCTTCTTGCATAGGCTGTTAAATGGAGGAGGTTGTATTCCAACAACAAGAAGTTCCCACACTGCAGGCCAGCGGCACCACGGTGTTCTGGTATCCAAACTCTCTTAGCCATTAAGATGCTTTTTTGCTTTTTGCAAACCCTATTACCTTGCCTTTGAGCTACACAAAGCTCACAAGTACTGGAGACAAACAGTCTCTTCCTAATCCAGTAGAAAAAAAATTGAATTTGGATCCTAGGGAACAGCAGCACAGAACAGGAGCTGAAATGGCAGCATTATAAAACACGGCACATGATTTTGGTAGAGTGCATAGTGGGGGAAGATGTCTGCTCCTTGTTCTGAAATGATAAAGCCCCAATTTTAGACACTTTGAAAAATAAATTGTATTTATTTTTCTGGGCTGTTCCCAGTGTTTTTATGTGGCAGTAGTTCTGACCACAAATATATTTATCTGTCAATGAATGCACTCTTGTGCTTGATGTTTACTTTTTTTTTTTTCCTCTCTTGTACATTATAGGAGATTTGAGCTAAACCTCAACCCATTAATATAAAATCTAACATAGAATTATATATCATTTTACATCTGTTATAGCAAATACCATACGTCCAACAAGAAACAGCTGACTGTCTTTTAAGGAACACATGAATATATTGGCCTATTACATGTAAAGTTCATGCACACTTTAGCTTATTTTATTTCACTTCTGTCTTGAAACAGATAAAAATTTTGCATTTACTCCTCCTCCCTGAGTTGGCTGACCTGAGGTAAGAATTGAGATTTCACCTAAACTGGGCCCATTCCCAGTCTTTTGTTTTGTGTTTATAGCACATCATGACCATTCCCTGTTGGAAGGAGCAAAGAAATTAATCAAAAAATTATGAATCATATATATGAAATATTTAATCACTTTGAGACTGCCTCTAGCATTCAGTAGAATAATTAGAGAGTTCATTTGTGTTCATCATTCAGAAGGTTCTGGTGAAAGCTGTAGAAAACAGTAGGACGTGTTGTCTAGCACTGGATCTAGCCCTCTGCTGCTTTCAACTTGTTTTATGTGGTTTTCCAATGGTTCAACATTGCCTTTATTAATTTCTTCAGATGTTCCAAGATATACTGAGAACTTTTCCTTATTTCTTCCAAGTCTCCTTAATCTTTCTTGTTTCCAGCTGTTTGACTAACTTAAGAGACTTGAGAGGACTTTTCCATTAAAGAACCATACGCTTTACAATACATGAAGATCCTGCTGTGTGCAGTAACATGATACAAGGGATGTCAGTTTTTCAGATTTTCCTTGGAAACAGGATTTAAGGCCATGGAGGACAAAAAACGATTTAGAAAGATAATGAGAATGTGATATATGATCTAATACTGAACTATATAATGCTGTTTCTACTTGAATGTCATTTGTTTATTAGCTAAGAGCTTTTGTAACACTTTAACTAAAAATTCTGACAGCCTTTACAGGCTTGTTATTAACCTCAGGCCCTGAGAAGTCCTCTGCTAAAGTGGCTGGAAGGAAGGATATAAGCAAGGTAGGACTTGAAGACAATGCAAGTGGAGTCCTGTTACCTGCTTATTGCCTGAACATGTTCTGTGATTGGCTTTGTTTCAGATGTGATGATAAATAATTATTTGTTTCATGGAAGGCCTGTTTGGAGAGTTTGGAGCCAGGATGGTAACTCTCTCTGTCAGAAACTTCCCATTCATATGTCTCATTATTAATAGTTCAAAATTAAAAGCTGCTCATTTCTATCCAGTTTACCCCCAAAACAGGTTGAACAGATACAGACAGATAAAAAAATAATGCCTCTTGAGACATTGCACTCACCTCTTCTTCCCTGTGGTACTCTGCAATGAGGTGGAATGGCACTGTGTACAATGTGCTAGACATGACTCCAAAGAGTGAACAAAGAGCCAGAGTGGAATAGACATTGGGAAACAAGCCAATTAATCCAGTACCCAGTCCAAAAAGTAGGTATCCAGTGAAATAAAGTCCCTTTAATCCTATGTATGGCAGAAGGACTTTCTGCAAGTCTGTGAAAAGAAAGTGAAAATGCTGATAAGATTAAAAGAAATAGGTTACATTTTATCAGGGAGTTCCTTTTAAGAAAAAAAAAAAAAAAAACCCTTGCATTTTGTAAAATGCAATGAAGAAGACAATCTTAATGATTTTGAAAGTTAACTCAAGTTATTGTAGGTATAAATTTTTGCAAAGAATACTTGCTCACACTACCTAGAACTCAACCTGTAGCTTGCTCTGCAGCTGCACTGAGATACTTGTGCTGAATAGAAGTTCATCCACAGAAAGGTCACACAGAAATGCCTGCAGTTAAGCTCCAAAGGTGAAAACTTTTCCCTCAAGCCTCTTTTAGATGTTCAAATCAACCTCCAAAATGCTACTTATTTGAGTTTTTGGATCATGATTTTTTTAATCCTCGGGAAGAGTTATGGTGAAATCTACCTGGGGAGCTGTGCTGGCATGTTTACACATAATTTTGGAGGGCAAGATTCAAGCTTCTGGCAAGACCTTCTGCACAGGGAATGCAAATGGGGAGAGGTCAACTTCGAGAGCCCACAGCTACAGCATTGCTAGGTAAAAGAGCACCTAAGAATTTTGTGCTGCATTTAATTTCAGAATGACATTCAGTGTTCAGAGTCAGTTCATGTGCAGAACAATGTCCTACTTCCAGAGTCACCCCTCATCATGTGGTCAGGAACTGTTGGTGCTAAGATATGAGTTTCTAACAATGCTGAGAATGTAACATTCCTTAAAGTCTTAATGTAGAACAAATTCCAGGTAATTTGGCATCCCCTTATGGTTTTTGAACAGTGGCAAACAGCAACAGTGTTGGAGTTTATTCATGGGTACTTACAAGAATAGACTGATGAAGAAATTGCATTGATGCACAGTCCCCAGCATCCCATCTCTACCCCTGCTTTGTAGGTAAGGTAAAGTGTGGAGTTGTGAGGTGCATAGGGATTCCCATGGTACACAACCTGAAAGACACCACAGAAGTCACAGAAGGCAGGAATGGCACCATGTAGGGAATGCCTCCTTCTCATGGGCACAGGGCCCCATCCCTGGTAGGGAGCGCCCAAGAAATCTTTTGAGCAGCGTCCTAAGCACACATTGTAACTCTCCAGGTTTCACACTCACATGTCCTGGACTATCACATCCCAGGCTTTCCTGGACTGTCTATTTTACATCTACTCATTTGCTCTTCTATCCTTTGGGTGTCTCACTTCCAACTGTCTCTCTTCTCTCTGTCTTCTTGCCTTAGCCTTTCTTTCCCTAATTTATCTACAATTTTTTTTCTGTTTCCTCTTTCAGATTTTCCTCAACACACTCATTTTTCCACACAGCTATTGTCTTATTCAGTTACTTTTCTAGACAAGCAAAACTTTTTTCTTTCAGTTATTCATCTACACTGCAGGGGAAAAAAACCCTCCCTCTTGCCTTGCCTGAAAAGACAAAAAAGGCAAGGAAATGGCAATACTGTGTGGAAACCACAGAAGAGCACGGAGTGGCAGTGAGAGATTTGTGCCAGGACAATATTAGTGCTCTGGAAGAAAGGAGGCAGACACAGCCATACAGCCAAGAATCACTGTCAAGGATCTACAGTCCCTGGAAATGGCATGGAAAAGGCACCACGGGGTGTTGTGAAGGTAAACAGCTGCTGAGAAAAAGGAATCAGGACAGAAAAATGCAGGAAGATAAAACTTTCTGCTACCCCGTAGCTGCCTGTGTGCAAAGAGCTGCATGGCCTGAGGCCAGGGAGGCTGCAGTGCAGGTGAGGGGCTTTGTGGGGATGCTGCACACACCAGGACAAGGCCAGCTGCATCCAAGGACTGCCCAGCCAGAAAACCTGCCCATCTGCGAGCAGCTCCAAAGCCAAAGCAGAAAATAGATGTGTTTGGGCCAGCTCTGAGAGCTTCACTTGGAACATTTAGACACAAACAGCTCTACAAATACTAGAGGTTTTCCCCAGTGATTTCCCCTGACAGGCTTGGAACAAGGGCCTGACCTTAATTAGCTGGTTTACAAAACTATTGTTGAGCCATCCAGATATAAATGACTCTGACACCAGTGTCCTTTCCTCAGGATAGTAACACCATTTCATTTCTTTTGGTGGAGGAGGAGATGCTACAAGGAAGGAGTAGTGAGAGTATTTTATGCTTTACCTGTCCCATGAAATCTGTGAAGAAAAGCATGTTGGACAGGAAAGCCATCCATCCAAAGAGGTGGCTCACACACAGACAGCGATAGTGGGATGGCATGCTTAAAAGTGTCTTCAAGAGGGATTTAAGGGTCATCCGCCTCTTTTCCTAAAAGCAAATATTCAAGAATAATACAGTGTTATTGTCCTGAAGTCTAATGAAATAGCTGACAGCAAATGAAGAAGGTCTTATTAGTATCTTTTCATTGCTAAACTTCCAAAGTCTTTTATTTTTCGCTAGGAAGGGTTGCTTTGGTACTGAGTTTTCTTCAATTTATAAAATTCACAGGAATTATGGAAGAGATGGAGTATACCAGCAGGACTGTAACATTTTTTTGCTGGTATTATCAGTAGGACAATTATTTGCATGTAGAATAATAGGGAAATTTTCTGCCAAAGCAGACTCAGAGAGTTAAAAAAAAAAACCCAATGAACCAATAACAGAAACAACAAGGAACAAAAATTATTTCTCTATAGAAACCATCAGCTTTACACTGAAAATTTAAAGCTGCCACAGAAAAAAGTTATGCTCAAAATACTTCCTGAAAATTAAAATGTGTCAGTTGCGGATTTCTGAGACCTCATTCCCTTTCCCTTCTCTGTGCTAAATTCCCTAGGAAACTTCTTTTTCTAGGGAAATTTCTACCTGTTTGAGCATATCATGAGCTTTCCACTACGCTCTGTCCTTGAAGCAGAGAGAAGCTGTGGTTCCCCATGGTAGCACACAGAGAATGTGAACTCCAGCATCTGAACACCTCATACCAAGGGAGAAATAACTAATTTCATAACCAAAACTTATTTGGTGCTGGTTAACAAACCTCACTGATGAGGAAAATCAAATTTTCTCACTGCCTTCAATACCCCATGTTATCTCCCTCCTTGTCTCAGCCCTGTGCCCCAAAACTCTCAGTTTCTTCTCCAGTCACATTCATCAGATCATTTGTATAATTTTCTTTTTTTTTTTAACTACTGTAGGTGTGTTTGATATCAGGTATTTTGACACATAATTCTTCCTGTATTAAAGCTCCTGCATGGTTCACTGCTTTTAAAGAGAGAGAGAGAAAAAAAATTATACTATTTTAACTGTGCATGATGGAAAACTTGCAATTTTTTCTGATGGTATTTGGAGACTGCAGTGTTGGGAGAGATGCTAAGGGATGATGTATGTTATGAAATGTGGAAAAACTGCAAAAGTTATGCTAATTTACTCAAAATTCCTGGACTGGGTCTTGTCTTCAATTTGCTGTAAGATGTCATTTTTTTCCTTTCTTTCTTCAGTCTTGTGTATACTTTTTACAAATCTCCTTTCCTTTGAACTAGGCTATGCTGCAAGCTACTCTATGAATAATCACCACATATAAAGTTGGAAAATACTTTGCTTCAGTGTGAGGTTTTTAATCCTCATAGGAATGCCAAAATTGAAGTTGCTGACTTCCACCTTGGACTGTATATTGTCCAAATCCCTTGGAATTTGGCATCACTGTCTTTTTTTAAACAGGGTGAGCTTTATATTCTTCTACAATTATAAAAAGAAAACAAAAGAATTACAGATTGACTCATTAGTGTTATTTCAAGGATAATTACTATTGTTTGACTTAGATTTATTTAGTTTGTAATTCTTCCACCCTGCTTTTTAAAATAGCCTTTCCAATCAAAGTTTTAAGATAAGGTCATGGAATCACAAAGGGCACTGCAGTGATTACAAACAATAGTTTAACAGATAGATAGAAATGTTTTCTTTCTATTTAGATATTCCAGAGAATGGAAATGGAAACCAAAAATGTTTAATGCACACATTCAAAACATACCAGCACACAAACTGCCTGCTAATTTAAATAGTGTGCTGAAGTTTGGCTCTGTTTAAGCTCCTTATCCTTCAAAAGCTCAGAATACCAAATAATCTCTACAAAAGCACTAAAACTCAGGGCATAAGATGATAAGAATACAGAAGAAACAATATGACTCGGGTCTCATGGCAGTGGACCCTGAATAATTTGGCACCATTCAAAAGAATACAAGACTAATTGCTTTGGGTGTCTGTTCATACTGCAACAGGTCAAATCTCATTAATAGTCATGTCAGCTGTTAGCATGTGAGAACATAGGCCTTAATTTAGAAGAAATATAGCCATGATGCCTACAATTAAAAAAAGAAGACAGAAAAACAGGAAGCCAAACCATTTCTTCAAGGAAGTGATTATGGTAATGAGTGAACTCAGCAAACATGTGCCACAGGAGACAGATCATTAAAGCAGCGAGTGTCTAGAATTCCTGCACACAAAGAAATGCACATCAAAGAAACATGAGACTGATCAAAGCACTGGGGACTCTAACAGGCTGCCCAGCTTAGGCAGAGAGGAGGGCAATGGAACAGGCTCACCACCACAGCTTCACCTCCGGTGTTAAGACTTGAAACTCCACATTCCTCATGTCACTGACTCCATGGAATTATTTCTTCCCAAGGGAGAGGCTACCCTAAACCACAGTCTGCTCTCCCCACTTTCACTGCATCGCTCTCTTCATTTGCCTTCTCTTTATTTAGAGCCCACATGGCCCAAGCAATCGATGAGGCTCAGCATCTCTGACAATTTGGAGGATGCTCAGAGTGAGCAGTGCTGTGAAGGATGCTGGCTGCTCACACTGGCCTGGATGCTCAGAGTGAGCAGTGCTGTGAAGGATGCTGGCTGCTCACGCTGGCCTGCCATGGGGAATCTCAGGCAGCACCACAGTGCTCTTGTCAGATTCTCCCACAGCTGTTGCCTTGCTGTCTGCCCCACCCTGTGTTTGCCTGGCATTATCATCAGGCAACGCTCATTTCATACATCTTGCATCTCATAATATTGTAGTAATCTAATAATATTTTAATAATTTCACAATATTTTTCTTCCAGTTAGAAATACCAAGTGCTATTATAAAACAAATTACTAATATAAAAGATAATAAATCCCTTTTACTTACAGATTAAACAAGAGTATTGCTTTCCTACTTATAACTGTTTGTACATGCTTAGTATATTTTACCTTATTTATCAAACCTTTGTATCAGTGTATCAGGGATGGATATGCATAATGCCAAGAAATCAAAAGTGGAATTAAAATGAGAAGCAATTGTGTCACCACTATTGTGTTAAACTTTGCTTACCTGGGGTACCATGAGGTAGCCATGAGGATTTCTAGCACTAAAAGCCATCCACCAATCGGTAAAAACAATCATCTGTTCTCAACACCTTACTAGAAGTGGGCTCTCCAGATATTTTTCTGGTAGATTCACTTCTTCCTAGGTGCCTTACGTTGAAGAAATCTCTCACAAAAATGCATCAGAAATAAAATAACAGTGAGGATTTTAAAGCATTCACTGTTTTCTCACGCCTCAAAATTTTGCCAAAGGCTCAGCTACTCAAAATAAAATTCAAACTCTGGTAGCAAGGAAGCATTGCTGTAGACGTAACAATTTTAAACACATTAATGCTCAATAAAATGTTGAGTGGCAGAAAACCCAAATGTAACACATTTCACATGTATTATGTACAAAACCGTGTGGACTTTGGTTTAGAATTAGAGAATTAGAGACCTACATCAAAGATTAATTGTCTATAGTCTTTGTTCACAATTTTATGCCAATTATATGAAGAACAAAGGACAAAGAAGATCCTATTTACAAAATTCACATGAGGAGGACATCAAGAGACTGACACTGAGCAGGAAATTGAGCCAGGTTCTCCCTCATCCCTGCCTATGGATCAAAGCATCAGAACTAGCTGGTCTCATGCCTCTTGCTGGCAATACTTTCTAAAGAAAATAAAAGAAAAAAAAAAGGCAAGCAGCTTTTCTCCTGTCTCCGTATCCTGGTGGAGGGTTCCTTTCTGTGCCTGTGAAAGGACTCCATTACAAACAATCAACATTAGCTAATTAAGGGGTCTCCAAGGATGCAAAGATACAAGCTATAAAATCACCTCTGCACTCACCTCTGTGCGTGGCGCAGCCGCACATTTCTCTGGCTTGGCTGCAGCCTTTATTTCGGTACATGCTGATTTTAAGTGACCATTCCTTATTTCCTCCTCTATGGAGTGGTATCTATGGGGTTCAGTCTCTTCCAACAAGAACTTTGCCTCTTCGTTTTCATATCTGAGTGGGACTTCAGGAATACTGCACAGATGTATGGTAAGGCAGATTATGAAAACCAAGGCTGCGAAGAAGAAAATCACCTGGAATTCTGATGCCAAGGTATATCCTAGTATAGTTTGACCCCAATCCATAGCACCTGTAAGGTAACCCAGGGCTCCTCCCAAACCTACAATGGTGGGGGGAAAAAAAGGAAAAAATAATGTCTACTGGCATTGACAAAATAAAGAAAGAGTACATAATACCGTCTAGAAATGATGAAATAATCACTCTTCAGATATTTATCACAAGAAATAGGAGTACTGAGCTAACCACATGCATGAGCAGTTACTAAAATATCTCTTGAAAAATCTCCTCAGATCTGTCAGGCAGAGCTCTCTAGAAATTGACTGAACACACAGCAAAATAGGCTCCATCTCTTTTTTTGACTCTTTCAAGCTCTATTTTCTTTGAAATGGTAAATAATACAAGTAAAACTAAATTAAGTCCTACAAAAGTTATGTGGTTTTCTTTTTTTTATTTTCACAGAACAAACATTTTAAAAACTATTTTGAGAGTTTCTATAGTTTAGAATTTGTGAAATGTATTTAGCTTAGTCCAAACAGAAATACTGCTTCCATGTGAATTTTTTTTAAAAAAGGAAATAAACCCAAAGGCATTGTTAAGTACAACACCACCTGGAAAACAGAAAGGAACAAGTATAAGTGTGTAATCCCATTTACTACTTTTCTCAGAAGAGATAGACTAAAGGGTAAAATGAGAATGCTACTTTGTTCCTTGATGTCAATAAACCCAGTTTGCAGTCAGTTTGTTTTTTTTACAATTCTTCTCTTTGTTATAAGCGCATACAGAGATGCACAGGAACGTGCCCTCTGTGACATTCAGTACAGAGCTCTGCTGGGGATGGCAGCTTTGCAGAGTCCTGACACCTTCTTAACCAGGTGGCTCTGGGGGATGGATGGTTGGGAGTTCCACGGGATAGGCACTTTCCAGGAACTTAGAAGCATTTCTACCCTTCTGCTTAGGAGAACTGAAAACAGTCTACAGCAAAGCCTGCATCTAACAAAAACTAACAGCACCTGCACATGCTTCCCAGAAAACATGGGATTTAGATTTCGTTCTGGGCTTTCTGTGCCTTCTTTGTCCTCCTGGGTCTGATTATGGCCCTCCTTCATTGTGCACTATGGCATTTCACAGGGGGCTGCGTCCTTGCTTGTTGTCATAAAAAACAATTATGCTATTAATAACTTTTTAAAGAAAATCCACACAACGTTATTTTCAGTGTATGTTTGCAGACAGAATGTTTGACATTAGAGGATGTGTTTGCATGCTGCTTTGAAAAAGAAGCATCATGATATTGGAATGCAGCCTGAATGTTGATTGTTGAACGTGTGCACTCTTTCTTCCACTTGAATAAGTGGCCACGGGTTTCATAACTACAAAGCTATCAAGTTTCATGTTCAAACCTAAACTGAAGGCAAACTAGAGAGTAAAATCTTAGAAATATTAAGTATAAAAGGAAAGAAAGAACTAAAGTAGGAAAAAGAAACAATATCTAAAACAGAACCTGGATAAGAAATGGGAAGATTGCTGTCTGTGTCTAATAGGGATAAAATGGGGAATGATAAATGTAAATTGTAGGGAATTTATATTAATGTTACAGTTTAGGGAAAACAAAAGGCCAGTGAATTGCTGGAAAAGACTGCCTTGGGAGGCTGTGGAATCACGGGAGGATTTCAACACCAGACCAGGGAACTTTCAGTTAGGAAGGGTTGAGATGAATTTGCTGTGGAGAGCACAGGATGCTCGTAAGTCACACATTCTGCCCCAGTCTTATTTCATGTTATTTATCTCACATCCCTTTTTGTAGATCAGTACACTGAACCAGCTAAATCTGTAGCTTCAAACTCGAGACTTTTTAGTATCATCCAAAAAAAATTTGCAACCAGAATTGTGTTGAATATACATAGACACTCACTCCTCTCTTTTTCCAAACAAGTGATCCTTTAACATTTTATCTGTTTCTAATGGATAATATAGATTTCATTCCCATGTGGCTTTAAGCTTCCCTTATAAACTATGTTCCTGGATATAGGTATTTCATGTGTCCAAAATCAGCCTTTGTCAGCAGCTACTGCACCTCCCTCCTTGAACACAGTAACTGCTACTGAGTTTATGCGTCTGCTCCTGCTGGGGGCTCAGTAGCCACAAAAATCTGCTGTAACAAAGATTGCATGACTTCTCATGTAGTCTGTTTTTTGTCTAGTGCTTTCACAGGGATTACTCTCAGACATGGTAGGAGGTTCCTCCCAGGTCACTTCACAGGTACACAGCCTCACATGCATTTCCTCAACACAGGGCTCATATTGTACAGATGATACTGTGGAATCAATGTTCAGGGGTTGGGATGGACCTTCAAGATCATCCAGACCCACCCACACCTCCAACCAGACCAGGCTGCTCAAGGTCTAATCCAGCCTGGCCTGGAACACTGACAGGGTTGGTCAGCCATAACCTCCCTGGACAACTTATTCCAGTGACTCACCACTCTCACAGAGCATATTTTCTTCCTAACATCCAGCATAAATTTTCCCTCATATTCCTAAAGAAGAGTCCCACTCCAGCTTCCCTGCGGCCCCTCTTCAGACACTTGAAAGTTCCTATGAGGTCTCCACACAACCTTCTCTTCTCCAGGCTGAATAGCCCCAACTTTCTCAGCTCATCTTCATGGGAGAGGTGCTCCAGTCCCCTTATCAACTTCGGAGTCCTCCTTTGAACTTGTTCCAACAGTTTTGTGTCTTTCTGTAACTCAGCAACATTCAAAAAAATGTACTAAAGCAAATGAAGTCATTAACTTCATCTGCAGGAACTTGAACTGAACCACCGGGTCTTATTTTGTGAGAGTTGTGAATTTCTGAATTTTACACAGAACTCCTGTTTCTATACAGCACATACTGGAGCACTGCTGAAGAATGGAAATCAATTGGTTTGTGCAGCTCTTGTTGTATGTCACATGACAAGTCAAGAATGTTATTTTTATGTGCAATAGCAATGAAACAAGATACATCCATTAATTTTTGCCTCAGCAGAAACTTGAAAAAAAACCAAAACCAAACTGAACAAACCCTACTTCACATTTTAAAATAACTAACTACTCTTAAATCATGCCTATTTTGCTGTAATTATTTGTGCCTGCAGCCTTCTTCAGAATTTTTGTAGCAGCAATCACAAGTTGCTGTTCTCTGGAGTAGTGAAAACCCAGCAACAAAAGTCCTATGACTGAAGTGCCAGATCAGATGATCAGTTCATTCAAGATTAGAAACACAGTGAGAATAAAACCCATGCAATTACCTTCTCCTCCTTTGAGAGGCAGGGAGGGAAAGAAGGGATCAGTGTACCTGTAAAGAGGGCGTGGTAATGCAGACCCTTCTCTTTATCCTGATGAGAGCAGACATCAAATAAATATGCTTTGATTGGACCATCAATAAAATCAGCTGCAAAATCAAAAAGTACTACTCCCAGCATGGTAATGACTATTGCCCACGTCCGCTGCTTGTCTCTCTCATCGATGAAAGCTAAAAAAAGAAAAACACCCTCATTCTGACAGCAACAGTGCCATGCTCTGCAAAACCACATTTAGTCTTTCCTGATACCTGAAAATCTTAACAGCAACTGGTTACACAAGAGAGTCCAGTGACACCAGAATCTCATCGGAGAAGCAGCAGAGCTGAGTCTGTGCAGTGCTGAGCTGGGCCAGGGTGCCTTACTGCCTTGAGTCAGCACATGCTCGGAATGCTTCAAGCTCCACAACCAAGAGCATCACTACCCTAAATCTATTCCTTTACACCTTGAAGACGTGCTCTGGTAGCCTAACACATGCATTTTGTAATACTTTCAGTTTATTCTCTTTGTCCAATCCTTATATTGTTTTAGATAATCAAGAGTTGACTGCAACATCCCTCTCTGGGTCAATGAAATCAAGCATATTCAACATCAGTAATATCAAGGAAGAGAGAATAAATCAATCCATAAAACACACACCTCCCCCATCTGCCTAGTCAGCAACAACTTTGTATCAAGACTTTAGGAAGCTACATCCCAAGCTAAAATGTAACAATATGGATGTCATTCCTATTTAATTTTGCATATTTCAGCTGCAACAGAGTTTCCAAGCAGTTAAGGACTTTTGGTTTTCACTATAACAATACAAGTGTCAAGCCAGGGCTGCAATAATTGAAGGCGAGTATTTTAAATACTAATCCATCTAAAATAGGGATGAGCAGGGATTCAGTTTGGGTATGTTTTACATCACAAAAACAATAGTATCATTTAAGCTAAGAAGGTAGATCTTAGCTCATAAAAACTTCTATGGCCTAAGCAAATCTTTACCCGTAGGAGCTTATCAGGTAGCCAAACCAACATACAACAGACTGCAATCACATGCACAGACTACAGAACACTATGCACAGGGTACATAACATGCAGTGTTAGGATTGAATGTACACAGAGATTACAGTGCTCCCCAGCTCCCTCAGTGCACCCGAGTCACATGATACCAAATTTTAACAGTGCATTTTAAGAAAGAGAAGAGGAACCCCTCTCTTTTTTCTGATTTGAAAGGCTAGGACAAGTTTTGTCTGTCAGCACAGCGCATGCCCCTCACTCACCTGAGATCATCACGTCCCCATTGAGGTACAAAGCCATGCCTAACAGCATTATGATGCCCAGACCCAGAATGTAAGGTCGCCTCCTGCCCCAGCTACAGGTGCAGTGATCACTGGCTGAACCTACCACGGGCTGCAGCACGAAGCCCAGGATAGGGCTGATGAGCCACACGAGGCTGTAGAGGTTCTTGGGCAGCCCTACACTGAGCAGCACCGGCGTGACAAAGGCGGCCTCCACGGCATAGCAGAACTCCCGGCCGAACATGGCCATGCTGTGCATGACCAGCCTTCCCACCGCTCGCCTCCTTGGCACCGCTGCTCCAGTCCTCACCACTGACTGCCTCGGAGCCTCCTCCTTCTCCCTGGCGCCATCCATGTCGGCCTTGGCCACTCCAGAGGCGGGCAGGAGAGCCCCGTGGAAGCTCTCTTTCGTTAAGGTCATAGCTCTGGCTGCGAGCAGTGCCGTGGCAGGCTGGTGCTGCCTGCTCCGGCTGACATGGGGCCCAGATCATATGCTGGGTGGGATCGGTCTGTGCTGGGGGAGGGACTCACATACTTTCATGGCTCTGTGATCACAAGTTATGCCAGGAAGGGGGCGGGGAAGTGTGTGTTCACATTAGCTGAACTGAGCTTTTGGGCGTCTGCACTGCTCCCGACTATCCACAACTAAGGAATTACTGTTTACGCATGAAGCACACATATAACGGGAATATACATCACATGGTCTGGGCGCAGGATTAGCCTGACACAAAACTGTTCCTCTTGCTGTAAGATCTTGCTGTAAGATGGCAGTGACACCAGGAACCCAATCCTCATCTTTCCATTCAGCAAACAAGAGCATCAGACCATTCCGGCTGATTAACTTGGGGGGAAAAAAATCTGTGACTCTCTGGAAAAGGATTTTAACGCACTTCATAAGGATGAGTAAGTGAGCCTATCCATTGCCCTGGAGCCTTAGAGGCAGATATCATGCTTGGCAGGAATCTGTCAAGCAGCAACTGATGAGTACTTTTACGTATGTGTTGTGTACTGCCCTCAAAAGAACTGATTATTTCTTGGCTTCTGAAAACAAAGAGTATCAGAATTACTTAGAGGGTTTTTTATAGTCTTACTTGCCAGTGGAAGGCCTTAAAAGAAACCTGTTGTGACCTTACTCAAACTCTACCTCTCAGGTTAGCTACCTGAGGGAGGCAGCTGATCCAACTTATCCTGAAGAAACACAAGGTTTTAAATTGACATCAGTAATTCTTGTTTCAAAACTTATCCATGATGGACATTACATTTGACAACGCTGATTTTTCTCCAGCACAATCAGATATATCTGGGACTAAGAAACTTGTCAAGTCCTACGGCAACGTGTGTAATGTGGCTTACACTAGACTATCAGCTGGAAACCCCAGGTGTTTTTGCTGATGATTTAGACAACTTGCCAGGACCTACTAGATAATTCTTGCTTCCAGGCTGTGGTTTATGCAGTAGAATGTAAAAGGTTTTTTTATCGTAATAATGTTGACATTTTCGCCACAACACATTAAAATGAGCTAAAGTGCAGCTCAGCTTTGGAAGCCTTTGTAACCAACAAACCAATCTTCAAAATTATCAAAACACCCAACCCTTCATGTCATAACTCCTCACACATTGGAATTGTCCATATAACTGTATTAATGCCATATAACTAATTATTTTAAAAAGCATATTTTCTTTTGTCTTGAAAGATATGGTTTCAAATGAAAGTTTAAGTTTGAAGGAAATAAAAACCAGCATGGAATAACCATTGTTTAAAACCTGCACAGCAAAGTTGCCTACCATTTTTCCACAAGGAGAGGAAAGGATTATTAGTTGGCAGATATTTTAAAAACAAAAAACTTTGATTCTGAATTTAGTTTCTAGCCAAGGTGATATTCTGAATGTAATGTATAATAAGGAGACTGCATTGAGAAAATGTAGCCAGGCTGTAAAACAAATCATCTTTGAGATAGCAGCTCTGCAGCAGCACATAAAAGAATAGCATTAGTTAGACCACAGTTTCAGCATGATAAAGCAAATTAATGAATATGAAAAATAGATTAAAAAATCCCTTCTAATTCATGAATAAACAACACAATTCCTCACTTAAGAAGAATATAACTATATTTTATTAAAATAATTGCTTTAAAGTAATTACAACATGTATTACAAATCAGTGGTGTAACCAAGAACTAAAATAATCAAACCAAAGAATACAGTATTTAAACATAATTCTGAGAGTTTACAGGCTCTCACCAAGTAAACTGTGTAGATCTTCAGAACACAACTATAGTATCATTCTAGACAACAGATCATCCAGGTGCACAAGTACACAAGTCTCACTGTTTTCAATTAAATTCAAAATGTCAATAATTAAAAAATATAAATTACTTAAAATCAATATTATGCCAACATTTGCTTGTCATATAGTTCCATTTTATAGCATAAAAGCTTACAGTATCAGCCTGAAATTTATCTGATATGCATAGCCAGAGATTATAAACTAGCTTTTAGGTCCCTCAATTCTATTGTTTTATCAGAATGAAGTTTAGCAATCTCTTGCTTAGTAAACCCATATTCTAGAAGTATCTCTTCTGTGTGCTCTCCTACAAAAGGATCTCTTTTACATGATGGAACAGCAGGAGTCCTTGATAGAACAGGAGCAGGTCTAGGACTTATCTCTCCCGTATCATTTTTGATAAAAGAATTTCTTTCTTTGTTGTGCTGATGTGAGGGAGCGTCCTCAAAGGATAAAACAGGGGTCACACAGGCATCAGTGCTATCGAATATGCTGCACCACTCAGCCTGTGTCTTCTGTGCAAATATGGATGCAAATTTTTTCTTCATTTCAGGCCAGTCGGAAAAACTCATCTGGGCAGGGAGTTCATCTAAATTTAGCCCAAGACCTGAAAGGAGAAAAGCGAAGTTTAACCATCGTACAGCTTAGATAATTTAGTAAGTGCTTCTCACAACTAAGTGTATTCCTCAAGAAGATAATATTTTGCAGGCAATACTAGAGTCACTTTGAACTTTATTTGGGTATCTGTGCAGGGCAAGGAGCAGAGGAAAAAAACATTCTATGATACTTGCAATTAGACTAAACTGCATCAGCTACAGCCTTTTAAGTACTACCTAAAATAAACACTCATTTGTATGAACACTTCACAGAAGCAGCAGCCGTCTCGAGGTAATAATGTCCTGAGAAAAGCTTGTATAATAGGTATCATATTCTCTACCTGGCAGTAGCAACCCAGAATCTTCAGAATGGATCTTGTACTATTGGGACACACAAGACAGAGGACAGACTTTGGACCTAGTTAGCATAAGGGTAACCTGCTTCTTCACTCCACTGTCCAAAGAGGCTCCAGCAGCATCTCCTGCTCCCTCTGCTCCAGCCCACTTCTCAGGTTCCAATTCCCTCAGCACTTTCACTCAGTAACTGCTCAATAACCCTGCTTTCCATCTCAGTTGCAAGGACCACCCAGGCATGCACTAAGCACATCCCCTCTGAGACACCAGAGCAAAGTATGGGCACACAGGCCTCGTAATGACAATTGCCTGGACTAGGCAAGTCCTAGGTCTACCCCTGACCTAAGCATCACATCCCTTCTCCCTGGGGAGCTCACATCTCCTCTGTGCTGCCAGCTTCCAATACCTCTTTCTGTTCTCATGGATTCTGCTCTCTGCAGTCTCTCTCTTTCATTCTACTACTTCAAGGAGATGCAAGAATTTTTATCACTTAATGTAGAGATTATCTCAAAAAGGAGGTAAAAAACAAGAAAGAGAAAAGGCACTTGAACTACAGTTTCAAATGGAGATAATACAGAGGTATAAGCAGAATATATGATACCAAATAGAAATCAGAAGTGATATACTGAACACTGTTCTAACAGTCATATTTTCAAATTCAGGAGTATGAACACAGCAAGAAAAATTCAGAAAAAGCAGGGATACAAAATAAGCTAATTTGAGAAATCAGAAAGACTAGAAAACAACTATCATCA
Source organism: Haemorhous mexicanus (assembly GCF_027477595.1). Taxonomy (NCBI): domain Eukaryota; kingdom Metazoa; phylum Chordata; class Aves; order Passeriformes; family Fringillidae; genus Haemorhous; species Haemorhous mexicanus. Next base: position 78,816,897 of record NC_082381.1, on the reverse strand, counting down.
TAATGCTTCACAAGTAACAAAAAAAAATGAGCTTATTAGAAAACAGCAGTTCCCTGTAAAAGGCAAAGGAAATACAGAGCTCTGCAAAATTAAATTTTGAGCATTCTTTTTTATATCTTTGATTATCTGATATCAGATTGCTAATTAGACTAAAAACTATTACAGGCTTGGGTAATAGAGGCTGTTTGTAGGCAGAATTTACGCAGACCTCCTCCTGTCTTTAGCTGTAGATAGGCAGAAAACACCTAAAATATCTTGTCTTTCCATGGCTTCCTTACCACTGAGTAAGGTAGATCTATTGCTGCTTAAACATAAAGGGAGAAGAAAGGGAGATAATTCCTTTTCCTCTGCTCCGTAAGTTCTTTCTCACCAATCATAATCTGAATACAATATGCACTTGGGGCCCACAGTGCCCCCCCAGTTTAACACAGTATTTAAGAATTTCAAGATTGATCACAAGATTATTAAACATAGTTTTGAAAATGAATAAATGCTTTGAAATGGCACTTGGGTACTTCAAAGGAAAACATACAGAAATAGCCAGTCTCAGACTCAGAAACAGAACCTTGCAGTTGTTCACTCTCAGAAGAAATTCATCACAGTCAAAGACAAAATAAGTATTCTCACATCTTATTGGAAATGCCTGTGAATACCAGGATAAATGATACTACAAATGATCAGTCCTTATGGTTTTATCAAGCCATGTGCACCGTAAATCACTGAACTTACACTCTTGTGTCCATAACTATTCATGTAATCCTAAAAATGAGATCAGCTGAAGGTAACTCACACTGGCTGAATATCATGATCAGCATACAAGCTAGCAGTATTTTCAAAATTAATTTTATTATTGATTTTCAAAGTCTTCTACTAGAGACTTACAGTGCAGCATAGTTTACTTATGAACCATGAGGTGAGGCAAATTTACCTTCCACAAAAGGGAAGTAAATACTCATTACCTGGGTGTCTGTCTCAAAGCATGAAATCATGTCAAGTGGAAACTTTGTTTCACAGTACTCATTTTCTTATTAAGTATGGTTTGGTTTCTAGCAGTCAGTCCAACATGAGCAGAGCTCTACCATTACCCCATTACACAATTAGTTTTGATGATTGTGGCAGATGGGAAGTTGGCCGAGCCTCACTGCACATTCTCTGGCAAACTAGAACAATATGCAGAACCTGGAATTTAATATTACAGGCTCATTTTCTGCTTACCACTGAAGACTTCAGCTTTAAACAGGATGAACTGAGAGCATTTAAGCACTCTAGCTTCTCATTTTCCAGCTTGTGCTCACCATTTGTGGTGCAGATGAGCAGTATCAGAGCAGGAGTGACTGACTCAACAAGGAAACTATTACATGGCACATAATTGTCTGGGATACCACAGGAGCACAGACTTCACTCAGTGTAATTAAAGCAAAGTATCTTTTGCACAGAATATCTTATAGAGCAACTACAACTTAGTTCCAAGTCTTTTTATGTAAAAATTTTCATCTAGGGGTTTTTGTATGGAAAAGTCCAGTCAATCTACTTTAGTACACCTTTGAAATTATTTTTGAAAAATGAAAAATTGTCTCCCTATAATGATGTAGCTTTAAATCTCCTTCAAATGCTACAGCTTTATTGAAGTATATCCCCGCATTGCTTATTGATGGAGGAAACTGAAATCTCTATTTCTATAGAACTTCTTTGACAAACTCTACTAAAATCAGGCACTGACTTCAAGAGAAAGAAACCAGCAAAATTTATTAGATAAATCATTGAAGCTGCTATGGTATGTTAGAAATTGAAACAGTTTTTCATATTACTTCAGTCATGCTATATTAAAAGCAAAGTTTTGTACAGGATTTTCTTGATTTGACTTGATAATTTTCTTTTCAAAAATGTATGGTCATAGCAGAGTCATTTTGAATTTATGTTGTCATAACATGACTGAATAAATTCATACAGCATAGGAAACCTAAATTTTGGCCTAAACAACAGCTGCAAGGCCATTGCTCTTTTTCAGACGAAATAAAATTTGTTCTCACTGTGATAGGGAACTGAATTCCAGAATATCCCATTTTTCAGAAGAGAGTAGTGAATTTTCATTAAACTTACTATGTGAAGTTTTTTCTCTGATCAAGGTTTCTGAAACTTAAGAATTTTTTAGGAAGTGACAGTTGATCAGGCCCACAGTACTACCAGGCAAATGCATGCATAGCTGTACTCCAAGCTGACATACTCAATTACCACAACTGCAAATGTTTTGATGCAGCAGGAGTCTGGCCCTCTATGGTATTTGTACAATGTTTAAGGCTTATCATAATAAATAAATTAAAATAAAACATAGCATTATACATAACTGAGTCTAAAACATAATAAGAAAACTGTTTGCCCATGTTGAATATCTCAATAACAATGTGATATTGCACTCAGTATAATCAGCAGATTTTTAACACAGCACACAATACTTAATAACAAAATGGAGAGTCTCAAGGAAATCCTTCATAATGATGAAAAGTATGTTTTTTATTGGCTTCTTAATTTTTTCCTTCTTTTTTAAACAAAACACAAACAGGAGTACTGAAGCAGTATGAAAGGGGTACTACAGAGTAGGAACAAGTCCAGTACTTCAGTGACTGTCAGTGCTTTCCACATCAATGTAAGTGGACACTAAGTTCACCTTGTGAAACCAACTTTACACCATATAACTCAGAATCAAACCTTTACTCTTGCCTGCTCCACCGTGATTACTGTGTTCTTAACACCCCTTGTAGCCTGGCTGCAGCAAGACTAAGAACCTACTGCCAAAAAACAGAACAAACCTGCAGAAGCAATTCACAGGCCAGTTGAAAGACATTTTGTCTCTGTTGAAAGATTAAGGCTCAACATTAGTAGGCAAATGTTTCTTCCATCAGATTTTCAACAGATGCCAAGGCATTTTAGCTATTTATTGTCTCATTTTTGTGGTTATAAAATTAATACCAGCAAAAGGACTACAGCTTGTCTGTTAATAGCAAATAGCCAATAGTGAGCCCAAAATACTTTTCTACTCCATCTATTTTACACAGCTTCAGTTTCTAACAAAGCCTTTTTGAAATTTATTTAACTAATAAATTTCTGGCAATTTCTGGCAATTGTCACTGCTGAGCACAATCTACAAAGCAAACAATATTCTCAAACTAATGTGCTCTATTTTCTTAAATTTCCTTTCCCTCTGCAGCCTCCTTAAGAACTTTTCTCACCATGTCATTAACTGCACTTGGTCCAGCACTGGGTTCCTGCAGGAGCTCTGCAAGGAAACACTGAACTGAACCAAAACCAAAAGGAAATCAGTTCTGCTTTGGCTAAGGAGAATTCTGTGAGCAGAGACAAAGTGCTTGGACATCATACTCCTTTCTCAATTCTGCAGTCTTCAAATCTCCAGCTGACATCTGCAACAACCATATCCTTGTACTCTCATTCTATGGGAGTGGCAAAACTAATCTACCCTTTGAACAGGGACAGAGAGACATCAAGTGGTTTTTGCATATATCTTATCTGGAACAGCAGCAAATTGCTCACCAGCAGAAGTGACCAGAAATACGGAGAAAAGCTATGAAATGAAATGATGGAAATTGCAACTGGACCATACCATTTTAAACCCACATCAAAGCTGGAGTTAATGCCTGGAACAGACAACTCAGCCTAAATAAAAGATCCTTGGAGTTGTGAAAGAGCAATACAATTCTCACAGGCACCTTTCTCTTTCCTATAATATTCAAAGGCTTAAATTCTGAATTTAATTTCTGCAATAGTTATCCCAAAAAGAAAATAATCCCTACATCACAGGAAGGTTCTGCAGTTCTAATTTAGTGCATTATTGCTTCAGAAAGATTTAAATCCTAAGTACTGAAAGGAATAAATATTTCCTATGTGAAAATCTGAACAGATCACGATATGCACCTCAAACAAAATAACAAAAGACCAGTTACTTTAAATTCAATATTGTGAGAAAATCTTGAGTTTGGTCACTTACTTTAAACAACACACTTTTACAAAATAAACAAAGGAAACTCACTGAGTGTAGACAAGCAAAGATAGTGATACAATTAATGGCAAAAAGCAAAATTTCCTCAAAGACTGCAGCATACATGTTGAATTTTTAAATATGGCAGAAACAGACTGAAACACACGCAACAATGATTGCAGTTGTTGTCTACTTACAAGGGGATACACACTAGTTCTTATTGCTGGAGTAACTATTTTTGAAACCTCAGCTGTTAAAATCAAGCAACTTCTCTGCACTGTAAACATAAGGAGTACTTTCAAACATGAAAATGAAGTTGTCCGGTCTGGGTGCCCCAACTTAAGCAGAAGAATTCACAGTTGTCCTAACTTTAAGCTCTAAATTTCTGAGAAACACCTGAAAGAAAACCAGAATTTTAGCACTTTCCTAAGTAAAGAGTCATCTAAAGAAGTCAGAAACCATCACTGACCATGTTATATTACCTGGCCACTGGTTTCATCCATCACAGGCTTATCTTTAGATAATCTGGCTGAGACAGAAAAGCCCAAGTCTTGCCCCATAACAATATCAATAAAAGAAGGCAGGACTGTCCAGAAAAACTTGACAAGAGAAAGAGTCACAAACAGAACCACACTCCATTGCAGAATTTTGGTGCTTTTTGAACAGATTCTATCCCAGTCCTGTAGCTTAAGTGTGATTCAACTTAGTCTCCAAAGAACAAAATACTGCAGGCCATGAATACTGCAGGCCAGCGTTTGACCACTTAAGCCAAACATATGGGTATTTGAGCATCCAGCCTTATTTTTTTCTCATTTGCTTTGTACTTAATACAAGCATTCTCCCAGAAGATATTAATAAGAATTCCAAATTACCTAACTCCCAGGGCAAGGGCTTGCATTTTATTTTGATCCAGTTTTATATTTACTTTTGTTCTTCAACTACTATACAAGCAAGAAAATCTCAGAGGATTAGATGAGAAAAACATTTCAAAGAACTGCAAATAATCAATGTGGAATGATCAACTACACTTTCTTTTTCAAGGTCAAGTTGCTTACAAATTGAGTTCACAAACAAGCTATTCTCAGGACAATTAGAGAAAAACGAAACATCCTCTTCAGCCAAGAAAGTGGCATTTCCAAACTTGACATCTAATCTGTCCAACATAATGCTGGATGTGTCCCTGAGTCACTCCAGGAGCCTTCCTCATGTACTTCATGCAGCAGCATGTCCCAGTTTAGATATTCCCCACAACTGCATGGACTTTTTTAAGAGAAGCAGCCATACACAGCTACAGCTGCACAACTACCTGGGGAGCACCACAGGCTGCAAGATACAAAGCCAAAGCATAAAGAACAAGCTCTCTTTGGGATCCTGCTCACCAAAGACATACCGCACATTACAACTCCATAACACAAGAAATACAAGAGCTGCAGATGAGAACAATTGCTCACCCTCAACTGCCCAATGCCTACCCTGTCCCTGAGTAGTGACCACGCACCAATCTCCCTTCCAGTTTTATTTCTGAGCATCATGTCCTGTGGTCAGCTGGGGTCAGTTGTTCTGGCTGTGACTTCTTGTGCACTCCCAGCCCTCTTGCTGGTGCAGTGGGGTGAGGAGGAGAAAAGTCCTCAGTGCTGTACAAGAGCTGCTCACCAGTTACTGAAACATCCCTATGTAATGGCACTGCTTCCAGCACAAAGCCAAATCACAGCCCCCTGCTAGCTACTCTTAAGAAATTCAGCTCCATCCCAGGCAAAAACAGTACAAATTGTAGCATGGATAAAATTCAAGGAATGCTACAATTCAAGGAATAATCAGGGGGAAAGAGACTGGGCAAGAATAAGGAACTACTCCCCTGACACGCTCACTGACTGGCCACATGAACCGTGCATGAACAAACGTGGATCCCAAAACACTGGGTACACCCACTTTAGGAATCCTTTGCTGACATTCCTGTGAATATTCCTTTCTGAAACAATTTTAAAAGGTTTTATTTTTTAATTACAGTACAAATAATAGAAATTGCTTGAAATTCTATTTGCAATTGCAAAGAATTGGGTCTTTTTAAAGTACAATAATAATTTTAAAAAAGTGATTTGCAGAAAAAGTTTTTTAGTGCTTCAGTGACATCATGAACTACCATTACAATAACTCCAAAAGAAAACTTGCAATTTAAGTGTAGTTGCTGGGGGTGAAAAGGAAATAAATTAATGGCTAGAAGAAGAAAGTCAATTAAACTGTTACACAACTACCCAACGAACTTCAGGAAGTGTTTGGCTTTTACAAAGAAATCACATTTCCCATTTCTTAAGAAGAAGTTTTTAACTGAAAGAGTGATAAAGTACTGGAACGGTCTGCCCAGGGAGGTGGTGGAGTCACCACCCCTGGATGTGTTTAAAAAAAGACTGGATGTGGCACTGGGTGCCATGGTTTAGTTGAAGTGTTGGGGCATGGGTTGGACTCGATGATCTTGAAGGTCTCTTCCAATCCAGCGATTCTGTGAACCATGAATCAAAACCAACTGTGAAAGAATTCACTCCATCATGCTTTGCTGTTATAAAAAAATTGCTCCAACCTACTCACCTTTTATTAACTGGTCATAAAATTTAGGCTCAATGGCACCCACAGCCATGAATTTTCCATCAGAGGTCCTGTAGGTTTCATAAAAAGGTGCACCACTATCTAGCAGGTTTTCACCTCGAGGTTGGCTCCAAAGTCCCAAACTTTGTGACTTCCACAGGAAAGAACCTAGGTATGCTACTCCTTCTACCTTGAAGATTTAGAGTGGATAAAACAACAAAAGATCCAGTAAATTAATTGGTATGTTACCTAAATTCTGTATAAAACAAAGCAACAAAAAGCTATTATCAATTCTGCCTTTTTCTAAGATTTTTAATGACAGAACCTCTTGTAGGGTTCTGTCATTAACCATTTCTTAAAATTTTCAATTACTGTTGGGAAATCATATGTGAAATCATCTAGAATTAGAGAATAAGAAAGAACATAAATGTAGTCAGGCAGCTTCAGATGGACAACACACCTTCAAGGCACAAAGTCTCCTCATTTAGCAAGTTTAGAGAAGGAGTGAGTAATTTCAAGTGATGGGACAAACTTCTTGGCTCTATACAACATTAAGCATCAGACAGCTATCAACACCTTCTAAACCTCTCGAAACAAGGTATCTGTACCAGTCCCAAATCTGTACCAAATTTGGAGGAAATAAAATAAAATCTCCAACACTAAGTTACAACAAAAAACTATTCTCCCACTGTCATCACTGGCAACTACACACACAGAGCAACATAATCTCTACACAGACAAGACTTTGATGAATACAGTGCTAGAAAACATGATTAATCCCATTCCAAATTGCTCCCCAAAACTTTGTCTTTGTGCAGGACACCTAGATGAAAATTCAGTTTGTTCAGCTTTTCAGGTTGTGCTAGTCTTTAAAAATCCTACAGCTTTGCTCATCAGCACAATTAATTTTCTTTCAAATTGAAACTGTATTGAAATTGCTGTAAGCAAAGATAAGCCAGTTAATAGTGTATGGCCAGAAACATACCAGTAGAACAGATTAAAACCTGAGCTGTATTATTCTGAGTATCACTTGATTCATGCATTTTCAGCTGCATGAAACTAACCTAATACTCTCTGTAGAGAAAAGCATGGATGCTGTACCAAAAAACAAAACAAAACAAAAAGGCTACTAAATTTTCATGCAGAAAGATCTATTAGTTTATACCTTTTTATGCAAAAATTTAAAACATGCAAATTGCTGAAGCATGCAGTCAAGAGGGGTTCTTCATTTAATGTGTGTTACTGCTATCCTCACATGTTAAAGTAAATTAAAGTGCTTTCATATGAAAAAATACTGCATACCTTCACCTACATATCTGCAAAATTATTACAAGAATGTTAAAAAAAGTTTGTTTTACTAATAACCTGAACTTGCACTGCTCATACTAACAAAAAATGATACTACACAAAAGCACTGAAAGTAAGGATAATAAAAGATGGGGAAAATATTAGAATAAGACCTAACTAAAAATTAGATTTTGGTGCTGACAAAACTTAGTCAGCAGCTGTACAATACCTATGTGCTACTTACCCAGGAAATGCTTAAAAGAAAACAGCACATCTTTTTCTTACTGGGAGTTCAGAAATATCCCTGTCTGGACAACTGGACAGCTAGGTTCTGCCTGAGGCCCATCACAATTCAGAGACAAGTGAAAAAAGTGTCTTAACATCTGCACCAGACCTCCAAAGGCATGTGAAAATAACACCACACACTCACTAATGTGGTCACCTTCTTTTACAACATGAAAAGGGTAACATGGAGAGACTCCACTTAAGTCTAATTGCAGAACGATAATAACAGGAGTTGTATGTTTCATGTCTCCCTCATCTTAGAGAACATCTGCAGTCTCTGAAGCAGGCACAAGAATCCAGAGGCATCACCCTAATGGGTGACCTGTCTGCTCCACAAGCCTTCTGTTCTTTCCACAGACTGAAAACAGCTCCAACAAAAGTGGGAATGCATCAACACCAACCTCAACTCTCCTTGTGACTAATGAAGGCTTCTAGGATGTGGGAATTTTGGTTTTGAGTACCTCCAGGCTGAGAAAAACCTGGAACCTCAGTCTTCTGTTGCACTGCTAAATGCTCCTGCCATGAGACTATTATGCAAGCTATCACTACCAGGATGCTTTCCTGTGGCTGTCTTATTACAAAGAATGAGTTATGCTCAGTCAGATGCCCACTATCAGCAAAAGGTTCTGTGGCTGAAACTCTAGTGAACCCCAACTGTGGCCCTGACTCACATGCCTCTGTTCCAGTGTGGTGCAAAAATGCAGAGGTAAAATTCTGTGTCACAAATCAATGTTCAATTCACGTGGCAACTATCTGGCTTCCTGTAAGATAGCCATGATCCCTTCCCTACAGGGTCAATGGGAAGGGACAGCAAACAGCAGAAACCAATTCAGGCCAGGCACTTAATTCTTCTGAGACAGACAGATGAATTGCAAGACCCAGTGTCTACTTTTTGCACAGTGCAGTTTCTATTGAAGAAAATTCGACCATGTGTCTGAGTCTTTAATGTATTTAGACTACCTAAATTGTACATCAGCTTAAGTAAAGGGTCTCTTAAACAAAAAATAGTCTTAAAACAGCTGAAATGCTGCAGTGCTGTGATTTTTAAAACAATTACTTCCATTTAAAAAAAAAAAAAAAAACCAAAAAACTTTAGGTGTAAAACCAGGCTCATCCACCAGTCAATTTACTGCTGATGATGCATGGATGATTTTCATCAACTGAAAGTCTATTCAAGAATAGACTGTGTCACTGAAAGTCTATTCAAGAAATAAGGAATATGACCAAATGCCAGGTAAAGTACATTCTGTGGTGCTGGACAATATTCCGTTTATTTCACAGGCCACCAGGCACATCAACTGGGAACTGTAAATTCCACAATTCTGATGAGACAAGAAAAAATTGGAAGAGACTATTTTAAGGGCTTAAGAAAGTCCCACAACACATTCCAATCCAAATGAGCTACAAATTTCATTAGAACATTAGCAGACTTAACTGATTCTTCTTCTAAAAAACTCCTTTAATTCTCTGAATTATGATAAGGAAAATTTGATAATACTACAAACTACAAGAAGTATCTTTTTCAGTATTTGAAGACTTGTCACAATTCTCCATAGTTTTTCTTCAACAAATACACAATCTCCTTCAATTCTTCTTTTAGGTCATGTTTTCAGAGTCATAATTTTTGTTGTGCTACTTGGGCTTCCTCAAATTAGCAACTTTGAAAGATGATGGTCAGCATCTGAAACATTATTTTCCTGAGACTTCATAAACATTGAATAGGTTAGAATAATTGCTTTAGAAACTTTGCTGGCTCTATTTCCTGTTTATACATCCTAATACAGTACATATGTGTTTTGTAGCAGCATGATATTGTTGACTCATGTTCAGCTTGTGACTACTACAAACCCCCAGGATTGTTCTTTAGCCAATTGTTCTCTTCCTGCATTTGTGCAGCAAATTGTTTCTGCCTACAAAGGACTACAGAGCAGCAATGTCCATGAATGGCAGCCAGTTCTTTCAGGTCATTGCTCCAATCTGAAAAGGTCATTTTCAATTCTAACCCAAGTCCAGCATATACTTGTAGTCCTTCACATATGTGTACCATCTATAAATTCACTAAACACAGTCGCTCGTCCATCATTCAGCTTATTGATGAAAACAAAGTAAAAAAAACTGCAACAAACATCTCCACTTGTTAAGTTTTTCATTTTGACAATCAACTACTAAAAACTTATGTTGCAGTGAAAACATTAGTCCTATTTTGCACTGTTCCCGTAAAATTTTAATCTAGACCATAATGCCATGGACTGCTTCTGAGAACATCATGTGATTTGTAAAAAAATTACTGAAGTCAAGAAATCCAATCTCTTGCTTCTCTACTCTCTTCAAGACCCCTTCAACAAAGGGATTTGTTTCAATTAATGTAATTTTTTTTCAATTTATATTTAAGGCCAAACCTTAGTCTTCACTAAGGTACAATGCCTCAAACAGAGGTCAAATTTTAAGGGCAACATTCTTCAAAAAGAAAAACGGAAGAACAAGAGAGGAACAACACCTGCACATAACATAAATTTCAAAGATTAATGTCAATAGCTAGTTTTCCTCTGTGGGTAAGTGGGTGGCCTTCCAGTGGAAAAATATTCATTAAGCTAATTTAGCCTTTCATTTATTTTACAGCACATTGACAAAGCGTTTGAAGTTGACTTCATGGCAATGATCCATAGGCAGTGTAACTACCCCAGGGAACAGTGTTTCTACATAAGATATACCAGTCACAAATTCATAAGAAGATGTATCTTGAATAAAGCTAATGCAATTTTTACTCCAAGAGTATTGTCATTTTTGCTGTTACACAGTAAGCCAATTGTTTATTATACACCCTATCTCTATACACCACACTTATTCTTCAAATATATAGAGCTAATACTCTGTGAAGAAGGCAGACAGGGAAAAGCAGGCAGAGGGGAGAGGCTGCAGTATGTGTTCCATGACATAAGGATGTTATGGCAGCAGTGATTCATGAAAATTGCTTGCATGTGAAGGAATAGCCATTTTATGAAATCATTCACTTTCCCTTTCCCAACGTCTCAATTTTAAACCTTACAATCTCCTCCCTTTCCCAGATTTAGAGTAGGAGAACACCCAAGCAAGTCTTAGAAACCCCAAGTTCCCTGAGAACAAGCTTACCATACTTGCATCAATGACCTGCCCTTTGCCAGATTTGGCACGTTCAAAGAGGGCTATAACTATGCCCAGTGCACATGTGACACCTCCACCAGCAAAATCAGCCAGAAGATTTACAGGTGCATAAGGATTTTCATTCTTTCTACCCAGCTTTGACAGAACACCTGACAAAAGAGAAAACAAAGCAAGGATAAGCATAAAATTATTATAAACATTCATTTCTACAATTAAAAGTTTAATTCTTTTCAAACCATACAAATAGATAAGGCATAAAACAATCTTCTAATGTTTTCAATTTCTGCTCAGCTGACTCTTTATTCACAAAAGAGTGAAAATATATGAAATCACATTAGTGAAGATGTAATTAATTAAAGAGATTAACAAAACTCTCACAGATAAACGTTGATATTTTGGCTACAGAGGGACAAAATTTTATTTTAAAAAATCCAATCCTGTGTGCAGTAATTCTATATTAGTACTTTGTACATGCATTGAATCTCACCCATAAAGAGGCACTATGTCTCAAAGGTACTTTGATAAAGTGTCCTTCTTTGAATATTTTAAAGAAAAAATGCAGATGTATAGTCTTATGTGCTCATAAAAAATGAACTAATAATCATAACAAAGGATGTCACACTGACAACTGTGTTTCAGTCCTAACCCCCCTCTCCAACTACCTTTGGGAAAAAAAAGGTTGCATATAAGAACAGGTGACTAACACAGGAAGGTTATCTCTGATTGCATGCAATGTAAACACAGGGAACTTATGTTTATGCCAGCAATTATGCAGAAACAAAGGGAATCAGAGCAAAGGCTAAGCCAGTTTACTTCAGTTAGAGTTTTGAATTTGTTAGCATTTCTCTGCCATCCTGAACAACCTCTTTACTGTGACCTTACTCTTCATAGTTGCCTCACAGCGATTCCCTTTGAGCAAGCAAGAAACTGCAGTGTGATCATCCCTCTCCTGTGTCTGTGGCCTGAGACTTGCAGAATTCATGGTAAGAATTTCCTGAGAACTGCATGGTTCTGATGCACTGTTTAATTAATAGTCTACTGCACTTCCTATGGGCAACAGAGTGCACAGTATAAAAGGTTTCCAAATCCTGTAGTGCAGAAGTAAAACCCCTGCTGTTGTCTAAAATCTTCCTTTTAATAGTTTAAAAAGTTGTCACAGGCACTAGGAAATTAATATACCGACTTCTTTAGAGTTTCTAACACAAAATATTTTTTACTTAAAGGAAGCCAAAGCACACTAGGAACATACTCATGAGATCTCATTTTTGAGGAATGACACCTCTCAAACACCTTGCTCTATTTCCTTTTAAAAGGTAGAAAAACTTGATTTGTGAAATTACAAGCAAAATTATTTTAGGAAGTTATCACTAACCAAAACACTACTGATTAAATCAGCTCCAGAGATAAAAATCACTCTATTTGTGAACCAGAAAGTACTACAAACTAAGGTAGGGATAGACCATGCTGCTTCTGTACCAACTCTTTCCCTCCACTAATAGATAAAAAATACCCTAATTCTTTGAAATCATCTTAACATGAAGTCAAAGTTTTTCAAACGAGACATCTTTTCTTTAATCTTTTCTACTCTCTAATGATTTTTTATGAGGGAAAACTGAATCCATCTCTAAAGAAATTTAATTCCACAATATTACAACTCCTCATAGTAGCAGATACCAGATCACCACGTTTGCATTGCCTCTGCTCTGTCCCTTTCTTAGGACTACAAGAACTACTTTATCTATCCAGTGGGAAGCCAAGAACTTTTGGGCCACTTTCTCTCTTCCTACACAGGCTCAGAGATGCACTAGTGACAGAAGCAGTGTGAAGAGCAGGAGGTAGGGTCATGCATGGATGGGCAGCACCTGAGGTGCATATTTTGTTTCTGTTTGCTACTGCATACTTGTAAAACCATAGCACTTAAAACCAGCATAACGTCCACAACACCTTACTGAAATGTAGCATTTCCACTTTATTTGAAGCCTACTTCCTTTCAGTTGGTATCAGTGGAGACATATTCACAAGCAAAAAAGCACCAGATCTCAATTGTCTTGTGCTGCCTAGTTTTTCTTTGCTCAAAAAATCTGCTCACAAGCACATAAAGTAATCTGCAGCCCTTTCAGAATTATAAGTATACAAAGTTTCTAGGAGAGGGGCACTGAAGAAAGTATCCAGTCCTCTCTTCAGATAAATATTTGGATACTTTATTCAGATAGAATAGCACAAAGGAAGCAAAATAATGTACAGCCTAGGAAGACATGTTGATCCAACCCGTAACAGTTTGCTGCTGCTGGAAAAACAAACAGCCTGTACAGTACATGCTTCCTCGTATCGTGTGCTGTTGGTTGGAACCCTCATTGAACTGCTTTACCTTAATAACTTGGCAGAAAACATCCTCATTTCTTCTGACCAGTTTTTGATTTGTGAGGAAGTTCACAGAGGGGCTAAGAAGCACCAGAGCTGACTGAAAGCATCAGGGAAAGGAAAGCCCCATTTCACTGACAGCAACACTTCAGATGAGCTGTTTTATCAGACTGCACCTCAGATAATTTTGAGCTCTCTGCTTTCAACAAGTTCTTTAGTCTTGATCAAAGGGAGGAAATATGTTTTATTTAACAGGAAATTTTACAGCCTACCTGATAAAGCCAAGTAATTGATGTCATGACCTGCAGACTTGGCGTACTTTCCTGTCTGGCCAAAACCAGTAAGTCTAGCATAGATGAGTCTGGGATTCTCCCGTAGAAGGACCTCTGGGCCAAGCCCAAGTCTTTCCATGACACCTTAAAAAGACATAAGCAAGGAATTAAAATTCACATTTAATAATACACAAAACATAATGTCTCAAAGTTAGATTATACAACAGCAGAATTCAAGTGCACTTTATGAAGTAGCACATTCTACTTCAGTGTCCATGTTACAACATGAACATTATCAATTATTAACATACTGCATAAATTTTTAATATAAACCAAGTGGAAATTAGGCTTCAGAGATCTTTTTTTCAGCTTTTATTCCTGTTTCACTTCTCCAAAAGACTGACAGAAAACCATGTACCACTGGACAAGACAGAAAGCTACCAAGCGCTTGTAAAACAAGGAAAAAAGAGAAAACTCTTACATTTCCTGAATTAAAATCACTTGAAATTTCATCTGTATTTTACTGGAATATACCTTCCTCACCATTTTTTTAGTACCTCATGTTCCTGTGTGTTTTAACTCACTAATGTGACTGGACCATGCCACTGTTCCACAGATGATCTGTCTGAACCACACACCAATAAATGTGTTCTTTTTTAATGCAGGGAAAAAGGAACTTTTAGAATCAGTGATGTATAAGTTGAATCAGCATGGATTTAGAGAAATCAAAGCTAAAATTTAAATCTTGCAGTTCTAAAATAGTGGTTTTAAGAGAAGAAATTTGAATTGCAAATGAATTGTACTTTCTTACTGGTTCAGTGCACTTTGGTCAGACTTTTACCAGTGGTCTATAATGGCACTGCAGGGCCACATATTTTGGAATTGAAGGGATAACCTAATTTCAATGCCTGCTCCACCCCAGAATCTGTAATTCCAGATTGTTTCACAAAACAAATCCATACTTTTTCTACACCACTAATTTCATTCAGATCCATTTCTACTGTACTACTTACTGGGCAGCAGCAAGTGATTACTCCCAAGAAGAAAGCAGTGAAATTTGGCAAAAGGCATGACTTTCAAATGCACAAGTGGAAACAGTGTGACAAATAACCCCTCTGGTGTCACAAAGTTATTGTTGTAAGGTCACACATGCCTGGCAACAAACTGTTCTGCAGCTTGGGCCCTCACCTTCTCACTGCTTTCCAGCAGTCTCATGATGGGTCACAGATTTGCCTGGCTCACTTACAGCCCCTTACAACCTAGTATCCAGTTACAAAATTGCCTGTACTTCCAACTGTGAAAAAAACCCAGCAAGTACTCATAAAACCACAGAAAATGAAATTTCATAAGAAAAAACCAGGAGACCAGCTTCAATGAAAAAGTGGAATTTAACTTCTTCTTCTTTTTTTTTTTTTTTCCTCAGCTTCCGGGGAGTAAAATAAACAAGGTAAGGTAAGGTAAGGTAAGGTAAGAATAAACCCATTTTCTGAAGAAAAATAATTACTTGTGACACACGATCTGTCCATGATGTATGATGTCCAACCAACAAAGTCTCTTATTTCTAAACTGTCTGTAAAATCTCCAAATCTTCAGCTAGCTCCTCAATGAAGCATGATTACAGAATGGTTTGGATCGGAAGGGACCTGTAAAAGCCACTTACTCCAAACCCCTGCTGGGAGCAGAGACATCTTCAACTAGATTCATGTACACAGAGGCCTGTCCAACCTGACCTTAATGGCAATTTTTCTTACAGAACAGCACCCTCAAAGAGCACCAAGGGATACTGACATAACCATCAGGTGAGTGCCTATGTATTTTTTAAATAAATAAACAGAGGGAATGTGATAAACCTGAAATGTCTATTGATCTTAAAATGGCATCAATTTTGCTACTGAGAATCAGACGTTAAAGATCCCTATAGGTGGTAAATTAGTAAATATTGTAAATACAGTAAAATACTGTAATTAAAAAAAGAACTGAAATTTCTCTTTAAAAGACAGTTTTGAAAAACCGAAAAATTCTGTAATTGAGTATTTGAAGAATTTGTCTTACTTTTAACCTAATGTTAAAAGCAGAAAGTACTTGCAAAAACACAAGGAAGCTTTTCATAAAGCAGATTTAAGACTGGCAGGAAGAGATCAGTTTGTGGAACACAACTTCCTACAATTAAACATGATGTTTAAAGATGAAGACTGTAGTTCATAACCTGGATTTGATCCTGAATCAGAGTAACCCTGTATAACAGAATCATGCTACTCTAACACATACAACTCTTGTATTTCTCTCCCTGGGATATGTGCTTTGTAAATGTGTACCCACAATGTCAGATCTCCTGTCTTCAGAGGAATTGTAAGATCAAACTCTGAACGGCACAGCAACCGTGAAGTGAGCTGCACTTTAGCAACAGGCCTGGATATCACACAGGATGGTGCCTCCAGCTCGGTGTGACCCCTGGACTCGGACACCCTCCTGCTCATCCAGGGCTCCAAGCTCGGTGTGACCCCTCGGCTCGGACACCCTCCTGCTTGTCCAGGGCTCCAAGCTCGGTGTGACCCCTCGGCTCGGACACCCTCCTGCTCGTCCAGAGCCAGGCCGGGGGTACGGCCTTGTCTGAGCGCCCTCGGCGGTCCTTCCCTGCGGTTTCACATGGCGGCTGCACTGCACAAATCCGCCACACAGCATGAGCCTCCAGGGCCTCCAGAGCTGCTCTCTGCCCGCTTCCCACTCACCATGGCAGAGGCCAAAGACGGGAGCCCCTCAGCACGGCACCGCCCGGCCCAGCAGCTCCAACCTCCCGCTCACCCCCCACGCCCCGGCCCGGGCTGCCGCAGCGCCGCCCCGGCGCGGTTCCCCGGAAGCCGCGGCCCCTCACCGTGGCGGAAGGGCTCGATGAGCACGTCCGTCTCGCCGCACAGCCGCCTCAGCACCGCGGCGCCCTGCGGCTGCTTCAGGTCTAGCGCCAAGGAGCGCTTCCCGCGGGCCTGCACGTCTCCGTGCGCTAAGGCCGCGGCGGACTTGGACAGGCGGTCGACTCGCACCACCTGCGCCCCGAAGTCGGCGAGGATCATCCCGCAGAGAGGCGCGGGCGCCAGCCCGGCGAGCTCCAGCACCCGCACCCCGCTCAGCGCCATGGCCTCCGCCTGCTCTGCCGCTGTCGAGCGCCCATACATCGATCGCGGAGGCGGCCCGGGGGCCGCCCCGCCCGCTCTCGCGCGGCCCCGGGGGCCGGGCCGGCTCCTGCCGCCCCTCGCCCGCGGGCACCGGCCCTGCTCCTCCGGGTGTTTCTTCACCCCGAGCCCTGAACCCCCGCGGGCGGCTCCACTACCCTCCGCGGCGGGTCGCGGTGAGGAGGAGTGGGCGTTCTGGCCGCAGGTGCCTGTGCCCGCTGTTAGGGAAAGGGTCAGCAGCCCTTGGCCTGGGGCTCCAGCCATGCCCGGGGCACCTGCACGGGCCAGAACCCACACAGCCAAGACCCCCAGGTCATACGATGGGATATTAGCAGGACACGTGATTAAAACTTGGGATTTCTTTTCACCAGATGTTTCTTTAAAGAGGGCTGCCTGGCCCTATTGTTCTTGCGGCATCAGCTGCTTACAGAACAGACATAAATCCAGAAAGAGTAATGAAATCTTGGGCATTGTATTGACACAGCTTTTCAAACTTAGGCTCTGCTCCCAGTATTTCAGGTTACCAGGAAGTAGAGTAACCCATGCTGACATTAGACATTTCTTTAAATTGTTTAGACTACGAAACCCTGCTAATTTGAATGCAGAAATTTTTCTCATTCTACAATAACAGGTCTGTTGCCGGAATACCCTTCATTTTCTGTGCAGACACCAGGTCTGTAAGGCAGGCACTGATTATGTCCACTACTATGGTGCCACCCACAAGAAATGGCCAGGAGAAAAGTATTTGCATTTTCATTCAAATGAAGCTGGCTAGTTTTGTTTGTTATCCATCTCCCTTAGAGACGCTACTCCATGTAAGGGTTTGTTTTCACGGACATTATGATACTGTAACACTGTGTTTCTCTGACTAAATTTCAATTTCATTTGTCCCCTCATACCTTCAGGTCTTGGAGTTTGTATTGAATACGAACGGGCAATTTCTGTTGTGTCACCTTTGATTTCACCTGATGCTCTTTAGTTTACCCCATCTAAATAACACCATAATCACACACTGGATAATGTCTGGATTTTGCTATGGTTTAACTGAGCAGTCCTTTGCACCTGCTGTTTAGTTGTCATCCAGAATTACAGTGAGTAATCTGTGGCAGAAACATTTAAGTCAGAACCCTATAAAGTTATTTCAGTTTCAGGGAGGTGAGGGCAGCATTTTATGAGCATTAACTCCAATTTGAAAAATTGCATTTTACCAAACCAAAAAATAAACAGGCATGAGAGAGAAACAGATAATCTAATTAACCATGAGATGGAGGCTAATGATATGAGTCCGGCAAACTCTTCTGAAGCAGGAAATTGGCCAGCAGAAAATATGTGTTATAAACAAGGAGACCTTCTCTACCATGGGCTTGCAGTGTGCAAAAAACGGTGTGATGTTCATCTATGTGATGCCATTTAATATTTCTCATTAATAAACAGCAGCAAGCAGAAGGGCGTGTGAATTCATCATTGCAGGGGTAATGGCTATAAGGAAAGGAGTTTTTTGGGGATTGAATCCACACTAGCTTGTGTGTGCTTTATTGTATTACATCAGTGAGTTGCTATATGTGTCATCTTGTGAAATTTATCTTTCACAGTTAGTGTTAAAAGACTGAAATTGTTTTTACTGGGAGTTATATCAATATGTCTTGCAGAGGTGTATGCACTTTTGCAATGCACACTGCATGTCAGACTTTTCCATTTGGTCTCAGATTTGTTGATTACAATTACCCATACATGTCAGTCCTTTGGAAAAATACTAAGGCAGCAATGTGAAGTTACAGCTGTACACAAAGTCTGGATTCTCCTCTTTCACATGTATATTGTTTACAATTTAGTCCATCTTAATGCATGGCTAAAGAGATACTGAAATCTGTACAGTTTGTATTGATTTTGTTAAAGGAAAAAGCAAAAATTACATTTATTATAATATTTCACATCTTGGTAACTAAAATTGCCTGAAGATGTAAGTAGCAAGTGAAATTTCTCTAGTAAATTGAAAGATACCCGCATTAAACTGAAATTGAGAACTCTAAATATTCTCATGGAATTTGATGGTAGTTTTGTGTCCCAAGCTTGTCAAAGCTTTCAAACATGCTTTTTCCCAAAGCTTGCCTTCATACCTTGCCAGAATAGAAGCTGTGCTCTATTCATAACACTTGATAGCCACAGAGATGGTGTGGGTGATACTCTGCATTTCTAACCTCCTATCTTGTGCTGTTCTGACAGACACACTGTCCCTTGTACAATGTTCTTGTCAAATGCAGTGCCTTAATCTCTGCCATATCAACAGATTCATCACTTTGGAGCATCACTTTGCTTTTCTGTGTTTCTGTCCTTCTGTGTGAGTGGATTTGTGCACTGCTGCTGTCCCAAGTGTACATCCTGCCACTCAGCAGCAAAAAAAATCTATCCTGAGGTCATTATGTACTTCTAAAGCAGCTGTGAATTCATGCTACTTGAAAATCTGGCTGTCTGTCTGAAATCATGAATTATAGATTTAGAAATAAAAGCTCTGTCTCATCCACACAAGGTAATTGTATAAACTGCCTTGTTCACTAAAACAGACATATTCTTGAAAAACAGTTTGCAAGTTTTTTTAGTCCAGTCAGTCATTGAGGTGGTGATCTGTCCCAGCTGCACTGAACAGGCATTGCCTTTAACTTTCACATTGTCAGAAATTTGCCCCCTCCTACTCTGGTAAATAGGAATTTCAGGTTACCGGGATTACAGATTACTGATGCCTGTGACGGTGGTTTCTGTACTTTGGACCTCAACCCTTGTACCCGAAGCAAAATATTTTTCTTTCCTTTGAGACGCAGCATATGGTATTACTGTGCTTTCATGATTCAGATTAAGAGAATGGCAAGAAACTTTATGTAGTTAATCCTTATTTTTGGTAAGGAGGAGAAAATAAATACTTTCCTGTGAGTTTATTATTAACCAGTATTGTAGAGGCTGGAAACTCTAGACTGGGATTATTTCCACATCTTATTTGCCTGAATACTAAGCTTGAGGTCTTGCTGGATGCCACATGAACTACTGTTTAGCCACCCTGCCCTAAGCTTGCCTCCAGTGAGCCATTCCTGCCAGATAATGCTGTCGGCCAGAAACAATTTCTCCTGCATTGCTAGGGCAATGGATTGAGAAACCTTTATTTTTATTAACTATTTCCATCATCTTGCCCATGAGCCATTTACTATGTGTCTTACAGCATCCCTAAAACCTTTTATTTATTTTGTGAGTCTTTAATGATTTGACAGAACAAGCATTCTGAGGAGCCGGTCGTCTTGTAGGAAAGAAAATGTTGATCTGAAGTGATGCAGTATCTGAAAATTTTTCTTTAAAACAACCATGCTTCTTCTATTTTCTAGTTTAAAAAATGAACATGAGACAAATTAAATTCCATCCAGCACTTCCAGCTGCAGACCAGGTCTTGCACATGGCAGAATGGTACAACCTCTGAATTCCAATTTCCTGGCCTGAAATTCTAGTCTTTGCAGACTTCCTTGACTTTCATCATCTTTACTATGCTGTAGGAGCCTGGAGTGTTTTTCTGTCAAAAAACTTTCAGGATTGAAAAAAAAAAAACCTCTTAGAAACTATTCTAAAATGAAGGTAGCTGTAGTTAATTTAATTCTGCCGATCTTTCTTACATATTAGTGTTCACTATTTTCTACGCAAAGTCACTGTGTTAACTGTACATTTGGATGGAGTTACTAAATGAAGATGTTTTAAATATTTTTCTTCCTATCACATTCCATTATATGCCCAAGTCCTTATTCAGCAAGAATCTTATACTTGCTTCTGGACAAGACCAAAGAAGTAGCATGTGACAAGATGGTGGGGGATCACACCGTGAGACACATTCACATGAAACAGAAGCTGAGATGTCAGAAATAATTTGAACATGGATGTTTCCACTCTTGGTGTTATAGCAATGTGATTCTTTTTAAAAATTGATTTTTGTGGAATTTTTTTTTTTTTTGTGTCTGATGGACTGTTTCCAGAAAAGGAGGAAAATAGCCCTCAATTTGTCCAGTTTTTCAGCAGTTGATTCAAGGAGTCTCTTTGTTTAATGAAACCTTGCCACACGTGGGTTTTATTATTCTGTGAATGTGTTCATGGATAGCTTGCTTTGTTCCAAATGCAGATGCACAAAATTGATCCTCTCCCACTCTCATCCTTAAGTCTTCATGTCAACATCTGTGCACTGAGTTTATCAGTCCAGTGGCAGAAGACTGGAAATTAGTGGGGGGTTGCAGATGTTCTATTTCTTTCTAAAACTGTGTGGTTTGGCCCAAGAACTAAAGGAGCGCTCACCCTTTGGTGTAAGAATGAACCTGGTAATACGAGGATGTGCACCTTCTATAAAATTCTTTTAATTTATGGGGATAGTTTCTAGAGTTTTCTTCACTGATATCTGAGCATGACAGCCTTTTGTTGTCTCAGATTTTTAAATCTGAACTGATCACCCAGCTTGTATTTTCTTTGGTTGTTGAAGCAGAACTAACTGCAAAACAGAGGAACTTTGCTAGTGATTCACCAAAATTAAGAACTGTAGGTCTTTTCACATACCACTCAACAATTACGTGAATGTTTTGTCCTTGTGTGATTTTTGTTTTTTTGTTCTGAGCACAAAAGAATAATTTTAATAATCTGAACCAAGAAGGAGGCAAAAAAGTTTTAATTCAAAGCTGCTTTTATTAAAAACTGCTTCAGAAAACAGCAGGTTGTAACATAGGAAGCTCAATGAAAGAGAGGGGAAGATGAAAGGCCTGAGTGTAAAGTTTGTTCCGTATTCTCTCTTTAGAAAAATACTACTTTATTTGAAGACTTCCCTTTGGCTTACAGGCTTCTCAGTGAGGCTGAGATGGCGAACTATTGTCAGTCTAAACTGCTTTTTCAGTCAATCAGTCCACAGACTAACTTCTGAAAGTAAAACCATAAACTTCTTTCTTTTCTCACAGAGTTCTAATGAAACTTCTTTCTTTAAATGTCATTCATGAATCTTGGACCCAGACCTGTAACATTTTTCCCTGATTTGGTTTCATTCTAATTCATGTTTTTCTTGCACAGAAGTTGTGCTTTACCCCTGCCAAGGAGGTGCACCCAGCCCCTCTTGAGTTGAACACAGCCCTGTTTTGCAAAATGCTTATGATAGAGCTGGAGATGAGAGTTGCTGGCTTGCAAGGATGTCACAGGCAAGGACAGCAGTCCCTGGAACTCTGGGGGAAGGGAGGAACAGCATTTGGGGTTGGTGTTTCACACACCCGCAGAGCAGAGCTCAACTTGGCTCTGTGTTGAGAAGAATTTTCTGCTGCCAGAATGCCAGCACCTACCACAGAGGTCAAATATCACCTACCAAACCACAGCTCCCATGGCAGGCAGGGTCTTGTGGGTCTTGCCAAGTTTTGGTTAAATCTGGGAGCTCAGGGAGGGGAGATACAGATTCATTTTAGCAAAGACAAGAAGCCATTGAGTATACTCCAAATTACTGCTTTGCAATTTCCAGAAGGTTTTTCAGTTGTAACACAAATTACAAAATACCATGTATTTTATAATAGGGGATAAAAGCCTCTGGTAAAAGACATTTTGTCTTGGGCATCTGCTAAGCAAGAGTCTTTCAATTATCAGCAGCAATGGAAAGATGACTAATCTTCATGAACATTTCTGAGAAAAAAGATCATATATTCCACATGACTTACTGAATATAAAGCGTGTTAATTTTAGAGAAGAAGAGCACACACACACACACACACACACACACACACACTCACTCACTCACTCATATTCACATCAGTTGCTGTATTTTGAAGGATCTTCCTTCTTCTTTTAAAGGAAATTAATATGTAAGTTAACTATTTATTTGTAAAGTATTATGACAATCAGCAGAGATTGCATGCAGTAAATTGCTGAGAAAAGACTGCTGAGATTTCAGTCAAAACCTGAGAATTTTAACTTTGAGTAAAAAACTGTTTAGCTTTAACATTGAAACTGTTCTTTTTTTGTCCAAGAAGGTGGTAATTCTTAGTCACCTTCCACTCTTAGCAGGCCAAGTTGCACAAAACCCATGAAAACAATACAAAATAGGTAAGGCAATACATGACTTTCTTTTATATTATGGCCATTACAGTAAGAAAAAAAGGATCTTAAAATTAGTGTATGTCATACAGTTTCTAAGTGCTTCCTTCTGACCAAAGTGGCCACGTCACAAAGGAGGAATAAGTCCCCAAAGGAAACCTTAAAGATTTAAATTTTATGTAAAAATGTATATATATATATATATATATATATATATATGTATATATACACATGTGTGTAAAATAAATATATTTTAATCCTTAATCCTTAATGCTGTCTTTCTCCCATTCACTAGTAAAATTAATGCTTAGGAAAAACATATTAAAAAGAACATCTCTCTATTGTCTCCAAATGGTAATGTCCTTGGTAAATACAGATACCAGCAAACCAGTATAGCTTTGTAACCATTAATCTTTATTGGATAAATGTATATTTTACGAAGTAAGTTTAACAAAATAACATGGCCTCAGGTTTTGAAAACCTATGTAGCACAGACTTAACCCAAGTTGATAAAGAAATGATTAAAACATATCAGCAACAGTTCACTAAAGCTAATATTTTCAGTGGTTGATGCATAAAACTAAAAAATCACAAGTCATAATCATCAAGTATCAACATGCATTTTTCTTCATAAGATGTGGTTACATACGCTAGGAACGTGTACAAGGACATACAAATTCTTAGGGCAGATTTCAATTCATTTGCTCTGTTGTGCTACTGATACCTGTATCCAGTATAAAAGAATTTGAAATAAATATTTTCCTAACTCCACCTTCTTGTTATACATTAATGGCACATAATAGCTGATTAAAATGTAATGTCTGTAAAAACGAAATTATATTTCATTCACTTTTGTGTGGAGAGCCAGAACAAGGTACATTCAAACTTCAGTATTGATTTTGGTGCTTATTCAAATGAAAACAGCAAGACAGAATTTCAGGTACCCAAATTTTGAAAAGCCGGTGACATGAGTGCCGAAGAGTGGCCCAGTGTATTGGGACCAGAACTACTAAGCCAGCTAGCATTTGCTTTCACCAGTTTAAATACTGAACTGGCTAGCTGCTGCTTTGCAATGGTTTTTCCTGAAATACTGATTCTTGGAAGGCTGCTAGGAAAACTGTTTCAACAACTTCACTGTTAAGTAAATATGCAGTATTATAAGGTACATCCTTCTGGAGAAGCTCCAAACACCTCAAAGTTTGTTTGTCGCTGTGCTGTTGGTGCATCCTGATTTCTCTAGCGTATATGCCTTTGCTTTGACACCCTGCATTGGCTTACATCAGGTTTTAAAAATTCTAAGGCTAGGGGGAAACATTACAGTTCCCCTGCCTGATCCCCTTCACACTGCAAACTAAATTACCTTAGCTTCAAGCTGCTACTAAGGCAAGAACTACTGACATTCTTCTTCTAAGAGAGAGAGAGACTAAGCATAAATATGTGCTAAAAATGTGTGAAAAATGACACCAGATACATCTCCAGAGGTTTGAGATGGGAATGCAATAAACCTGAATCCTTGACATCTATATTTTCACATTTTTTTCTTCGATTTGAGCTCGTTCCAATCCAGTACAAACTTCTTCCTTTAGATCTGGTCTCACCTGAGCCTGCTTTTAATACATTCAGGCCTGTTTCCATGATGCAAATTTAAATGAACATGTAAGAAGAACTGAATAAATGATCCAAAAATTTTGAATCAGTTGTTCAATTCCAGACAAATAACTAAAGTATATTTAGACATGAAATTGACTTTATGTAAACTGCTCTTTAAATTCTTTAAACTCATTTTCTTTTGGTTTTCATTCACTTTTGGGGAAGAGAGCAATAGCAACATTCAATGATTAAATAGGTGCAACCCAGATGACAATAGATACTCTGTGAATCTGTGTCAGCTCCCCAATGTATTCAGCTCATCTCTGATACACAGGTAGCAGCACATTGCATCAAAACAAGGCTTCTTGATCCTCCAATGTTGTAAAGTTATTTCACAGTCCAGTGAAATATAAAAGTTCCAAAAAAGATGTTTTTTCACATAAACATCTATTGAGTTGTTTCCCTTTTTTTACTTGGTTTCAAAAAGAAGAAACCCAGCAAAGGTGGAGAAGCGTTGATGGTCCCCATGGAGGGCTCCATTTCCCATTCGCAGCCAAACTTCATCTCCTTTGGCGAGTTTTAGGACTGCACTGTTTCCTGAAGTATCTGCTTTCCCTTTGGATTCATAGCTAAGGATGAATATTTTAACAAGTCAGTGTTTTGTTTCTCAACAATGACCAAACAAACAACTTTAACAAAAAAAATCCAAGAAGTACATTGTTATCCCAAGCAAAACTTTCTTGAAAGACTTGCCAACATTTTTCAACTTTATAAGGAAATTTTGGCAACTTTCTGCATTTGATCTCCTAGTCAAACTTTGCACCTTACCTAAATGCATTATTTAATTCCTTTCTGAAGTTCTGGAATTGTAATTTATTTTTTCCAGTGCAGGAAACAAATTTTTTGTTTAAAATTAAATGCTGCTCATTGATCGCAACATTACAGATTTCCTGTGATGCTTTTTTTTCCCCTTGAATTCATCCCAACTAATTTTAAGAGCTGAGTCCCTGTGCTCCCAGCACAGGCAGAGAGCAGACACAGGCAGCTTGCTCCATACTGAACCTTTCATTGGAACATAGGTACATTTGATGTGGGCTAGCCTCCTTGTTTTGCCTGAGTGTTGGTCCCCTTTCTTCTACCTCTTGCCTTTTCTTACTTTCTTATTCAGGGGGAATAGAAATGAAGCACTTTTTCCTTTGCAGGGAAGATCTATTGGAGATGAAGCTGCCTGTGGTGGTGTGCTAATGATAAAGAGGCAAGTAAATAGAAGACTTTTGCTTCTTTCTCATCCTTATTACTGCAGCATAAACACTTCCCAAATTTAAAGTAAATTTCTCTTCCCTCATGTTAACAAGACTGTAACTAGTCACTGAACACTTCATTATTTCTTTTCTCTGACAAGCAAAATGAGGATGAAGATATATTTTAGCAGAATGACAGTATGATACCACTGAACTCCAACCCTGACTTGCAGTGCTAACTCAATTCCCCTGAGTTTGAGGAAATGGTGATCAAGGCTGAATTTTAGGTCCACCATTTATGGTATGTATGGTCCAAATATGCAAGCTGAGGATGGCAAAATAAATAGGTTTTCTTGTTGGCTATTTTACCCTAGAGAATTTCTACCAAAATGTGAACAATTTTACGTTTCTTGAAAGGTGAGCAAGCTATCACAACCATACAAATGTTTTTGCATTGAGATGGCCTGGCCCTTTACTTACCTATATAAGCTGAACACTGTATTACCATTATGCATCAAGTACACGTACACTTCCTCCACATCTTCATGTTTCATCATATTGAAAGTAAAGAAATATACCCCTGAAAAGGTTATAAAAAACAACTTGTTTGCTTCATAGAAAGAAGTAATCATGCTGCACATTTGTGCTTCTCGCTTAGAAATCATAACAGCTGTTGACAAAACTGCCTTCCAGTTTTCAGCAGATGTTTTATTTCTGCTTATAGCGTTCCAAAATCTGATTAATTTTAATTCTGCATATGGCAGGTGTTGTTCTTCCTGCATCACAGCTGCATAAGAGGGGGGATTGATGCAGCTGAAAAATAACCCATGAAGAACTGTAATGCTTCATTTCCAGCCACACATCTGTTGCAGGTCAACTCACAGCTGAATTGGCGTGGTGGAGGATGAGGATGAAGAGACTGACAGGAGGCAGGAGGTGGAGGAGGCAACTGTGAAGCTGCTGCTGCTTGCTACAACACTAAGACTGTGGTTCTGTCATCACAGTGGCTGGAGGGCTAAAGAGCCACAGCAAAGCAGACAGTCCTGCTCCCTTCTCAGCCCTGGCCATGCCTCTTCCTCCTGCCTTTGTGTCAGCACTAGTCTCACTGACTGACCACTCTTGGCTTGCCCAGTTTTCAATTAATTTTTCTGGAAAGTAGGTAGCAAGAGCTATGCAGAATGAGTGCAAAGGCTGTTAAATAGTGCCTCATCCTTTTTGACCACACATCTCCCTACAGCTCCAATAATTACATTATTTTGTTTTGCAAATGCTCACCATTCACTGGAGCACCAAATCTCCCAGTCATGACATCAAAAAAATTCCCAACGTTGGTTTCAACGCTACTGAAGATGATCCCACTGTTCTGGTTGCTGAAATGAGTAGCCATCGAAGCCATAAACGCGACCTGCAAAAATCCAGTTCTTATTCAGGCAGTCATTCACGAAAAGCACATGTGTAGAGCAACCAGGTACTGATTTTTTTCCTGTATTTGCGGTCTGTTTATTTTCCTGACAGAGATGTTCTTCTAGGGCTTGCTCCAAGGCCAATAAACTCCAGTTAACAAAACTCCCATTGAATGAAACTGGAAGAAGACTAGAGTTCTCATATTCAATTGGGCTATTCATGACTGTGAAGTAAGTGTATGGTCAAGTGTTTGCAGTTCAGAACCTTAATTTCAGATTTTATTTACTTTTAAATCTTTCTAGAATGATGCAACAGCAATATAGTATTGAAGTGGTGTTTCTGACAAAAAGGTTTTATATAGTTTTATGCATTCCCCAATGCACTTAAACTGGATATTGCTTTTAACTACATTTGTGAAAACAAACAATGCTCAGTAAAATCCATGAAGATTAGTGTTTCTTGCTTAGAGAGACATGAAGTACTTTTATTAGAGGTCCTCTGGAAGTGCTGCAATGCTTTTTCTCTCTTGTCAATTGCCCTCAGTCTTGAAAACAGAGGGTGGTGGAGACCAAGAGAGGAAAATAAGAAAATTAAAACTGTGCTTCAACTTCATGCTTCACTTCTTGTCATAGAAATGTTTCATAGGAAGCAGTGCAAAACATCCCACACCAGACAATTTAAATTACCCTCAGCAAGATACCAGGGAATGACCCTGCCAGCTGGCCTGGTTAGGGAAGGGAGTGACCTTTTCTGTAAGTCTGTCATCCCCCTGCCCCCACTATGTGAGTAAATGGGGAAGAAACAGAATTATTGGACCTTTTTGCCAAAAGTACATGTAGACTTGGCTTTTTTTTCTATCTCAGCCTCTTAAATGACAAGTGTTCAATTGCATCTGGTACTGCCCATCACAAAAATGACTTTTTTTTGTGAGATTCCAGCCATGCTGGTATTTAAAAAATAAAAAAAACCAGCCCAAACTCCTTTTGATTTCAGATCCAAACCAGAACAAAATGAAAACAGACAATCAAATGCAAGTCTGGATCCAACAACGGAAATCGTTAGCCATCTGCTCTGAAATTTAAGGAGCTCCAGATGTGAGCTGAAAGCTTGGGCTGATTTTCCTTACCCGTGCATGGATGCATTTTCTATTACGGCAAATTGTTAATATCTTGTTTCTCAGCCAGGATCACATCAAAGTTCATCGTGTGTTAAAGGAAAGCAGCTGCAGTGGCAGATTGATGGAATTTATTGCTTTTTGTCTAGATTTCATTTCACAGTCTCTTTGACCCTGAGCTACTTTTTGTGGGCTGAACAGAACAGCAGAAAAATATATCTTTTCTCCCTAGGTCTCATTATGAAGTAGCAGGTCAGCATGGATACACAAAGTTTTTCAAAATAATCCTGTACTTAAAACAGTATTGTATTCAAAAGTTTTTTCTCCTATACCACCACTGACTTTAAAATTCTCAAGTATGGTGGTAAGAAATACTGTAAACATTTTTAAATACATCTGATAAAAGAAGTGATGGAATTTTAAGTATTGGAAATAGGTATTACAATATGAGCTTTCCTTGTTCATCCTCTTTCATCACTCAGTTTTAATTACAATACTACAATTGTCCTTATGTAAGGTAAAAACAAGTGGTAGTTAATTTTAAAATTGTAGAAGGACATATGTTGAATGTAATTAAAGGTATGTTTATAAGATATTCAGCTATACCATGAGTATATATTTGATGTAGTTCGACATCATATATTATGTGTATCTGCACATATATGAATATGTATATATGTATCTCTGTGTGTGTATAGAAATAGATATATATTATATATATCTATATCTATACACACATAATATACATTTATATATACATACACAAACTCTCTGCCATCTGCCAGATTCCTGGGATTTGAAGAATATTAATCAAAAAGCTGTGAGATTGTGCCAATATAAGAGCTGAGCTCACAACTCAGGCATGAACCCATATTTAAATGCTCATCTGACTTTTGAATTATTCATTCATAGGCAGAACCTACATGGCCCCAAACATATTTAAAATATGTAGACATATAAATATACAGATAACTGCTGAGGGGTATCTTTTGAAACTAGAGGACTCTTACTGCACTCAAAAATTTTGAGCTTGTACTTTGAGGAGCTGGATACATGTGCTTCTGAGAATCTCATAAAGCCAGGCTGCCCTGAGAAACATGATTCCTTTACTCTTTCCATATGCTGTGGGAAGTGCAATTATTTATGTGATACAGCTTGGTAGGAAAATAATAGTCCCTGCTATTCTCCATTAATAACCCAGACACTGGCATTTTGCCCTCAAAGGGAAGCATATATGTTTCTTCCTGCCTATTTCTCAGCTGGATTCTGACTAAAGCTTTTCTTTTCCAGAAAGATCTGGCAGAGTGCTTTTTTCAGTAAGGACAAGGGCTGTATATGCAGTTACAGTATTAATTTACAAGGGGATTTTCTTCTTCGGTATCTTACAGTAATAAGGTGCTGTTTTTTCAGCGAAGAAAACCATAATCTGAGGTTTGCTGCAGCCAATACGAGCCAGAGATGTTGTACCTGTAACTCTGGGGGAATCCCAGGGTAACCCTTCTCGCCTTTGGGTCCATGATGGCCACGCTCTCCTCTTGGTCCAATATCTCCTTTGTCTCCTTTCTCACCTTTGGCTCCTTCCTGGCCAGTTGCTCCATTATTACCATTGTTTCCATGATTTCCTGAAGGGAAACAAAGCTTTCTGTTTTATTTAAATAATTTATCATATCACACTTAACAGACAAGTGTGACAGGGTCCTCTTCCACCAGCTTGCAACACAGGTACTCTTCAGGGCCATGAGCCCCAGGCTGAGATGAAACAGATGAGAAACTGCTGTGTGGTCAGGTTGATGGTAAAGGTTTTGGTGAAGGACATAGATTTTGGGAGTTAACCCTCATGTTGCTGTATAAACTGGTGGTGTCTCAAGTCATTGCTTTGCTGGGGAGATGTGCAGGAAGACCTCAGCAGACAGAAGGCCCAAGGAAAACAAAAGCCACTTTCAGTTGCCACGTACTAGGTAGCCTGCAGAAGTAATTTTGCTTTTGCTTTAGTATAAACATCAGTTTCCTCGTAAATTAAGTCAATCATGATAGGATAAGATTGTTTTGAATAAGATTTTGCTATCTTTAAAACACATCCACACAAATGATGAATGTCTGTAGCATTAAAGTTGTAAAAATCTGTGCTAAAAACAGGACAGTGTCTATTCACAGGGTGCTGGCTAGGGGTCGTTTGATTGCATAGTCCTAGATTTAAAGAGAGACAAAATTTTTATAGTTAAGCTTTTTTTGAGGTGGCTTACTGTGAGTAAATGAGTAAAATAACTCATTGCAAACCATACTCATGCATCTGCAGTATTACTTACTTCCTGGTGTTGACTGACTAAATTACTAAGCAAATGTCTATGCAGCTGACAGGATTTTAAAGTTGGCTAGAATCACTGAGCAATTATTATGCCTCCTGCAGCAAAAGCTTGATCTTTCAGCTCAGGGGATTAATTAATGTCATCATTGTTCTAATTCAACCTGAATTAAAACTAGGTTTTTTGCCACTCTTCTTGTTCTTTGATTATTCTCTCTTACAAATTTACAAGAAGAATAGTGTTGTTTGAGATCAAATCTGATGATGAAGTGATCCTTCAGAGTTTTTCTATTAAGGAATAAAACAAACTTCAAACGAGGAAGCCAAATGCTGAAAGAATTTATGCACATTTTTGTTTGGATAGAGGAATCTGCAGCTCTTAAAAATAACAAGAATGATCCCTTGAATGTGAAGCCAGAACTGCTCTACCAATTCAGAATAGAAGTCTGTAAGCAACATTTGATTCAATCAAGGGGAAAAGCAACTGCTGCTGTTCCCCTTACAGGCACAACAACATGAAATCCAGCAAATGAAGGAGACAGAAATCCCAGGGTGCAGGAGGCTGCTGCCAGAAGTACATTTGTGGTATCCTGCACTGACAGAAAGTGGGACTGAGACGGGAAGAAAGGGCAGAGCTGGGACTAGGCCATGCCCCAGTGTGTCCACTGCAGCCTTGAAAATGTGGCTCTAGTATAAAATTTTATCTTGCTTCTAAGAATGCAACAATTTATTAGTAAGCAATGGATCACTGAATTGCATTTTTATTGTGTTAACAGAAGATGTAAGTTTTTCAAGAAGAGACAAGTCTGTCTTTTGGTGACCTGCTCATTTATGTTGTACTTCTGCTTTAGGAATGATTTCCAAATCCCTGAAGGTAGATGATATAACAAACTGACACCAGCATGCAACCAACATTTCCCTTCTCTAGGCTCTTCTATTTCCATATTAATTATCAGATCAAAGTATATACTTTTCTTGTGTATGCTGTTCTTCTGTGGACATTTTTTATGTTAAAAAGGGGGGATTTTTTATTACAAAAGCCAACATGAAAGAAGAAAGTGAAGGAATTTCTGTGGGAGAACAGAAGCATTGTGTTTCTGTAAAATATTGGCTAGCAGTATGCTAGATGAAGAAAAGCCCTTGAATACAGTACACAGTAACACAGCTGGATGTACAAAGGTGATGACAATAATCAGCTCCAGGGAACAAGTTCTTCCAAGTTTATTGGGAACTTCATGCTGTTTTAAGAAAGACCAATTTTTCCTAAGATTACTTTCAGTATGAATTTGTGAAAGCTGAATTTTAATAACAAATAGACATTCAGTGGAAAATACCTTGGAATATAACTGAAATTATAGAAAAACTTGTTCCTGAATCACTGTCCCCAAACACTGATGTTTGGACTACTCTCTGATATTTTGTAGAATAGCCTGTAATTTATGGCCTGCAATTGGACTGATAAAAAAAGTGAATTAAACTTCATCTTTACCTGGCATCCCAGGGGGCCCAGGAGGTCCTGGGGGCCCTTGGTAGAGTCGAACTCCAAAGTCACCTCGGCAGCAGGAACTGCAGTCTGGATTCTGCGGTCCAGGCTGGGGGGGCTAAGTGCACAAAAAAAGGCTTTAAGTAGCTCATTCATGGAGGACATCAATCTTATGCGTGTTGGTTACAGGGTCTTCATTATATATTTCTGTTTATATACTTGGTAAGTTTTCAAAACAGTTCTTATCTGGCATGAAATTCTCACATAGGTTATCCCTGAAGATGTTATTTTTGGAAGATTTAAAGTAATAGCTCTTGAAGCATTCAAAAATCTAAAACGAATATTAAAAAAAAAAACCCAGCTTATCCTGTAAGTAATGAAGGTTTTTAAAATAAATGAATACCCACTAATGAAATTTAGATGAATATTTCAATTCGTTTCACATCCTGATCCCACATTTCAACTGACCTTTGATGACAAACATGCCAATGTACAACCAGTGGTTGCACACAAGGGACTTGATTTGACCTTCAGCAGTGAACTATCCTCCATTAAACATAAATAAAACTGTGTTGGACCACCCAAAGAAGATACTAAAAAAAACATCTGTGCAGCATATTCTTTTTCATGATCCTAGACCTGTGTATTTACAGGCTACTAAAGTTGGGAGACCCTAAAAAAGTGCCAAGACACAAGACAAAATTTTGAACTTACCACAACACAAGGTGTTAGGGGCTTTTGATGATTTGTAGTGGCGAATGTGTAACTATGAAAATTTATATGCTGACTAATACAGCAGCATAAATAAAGTAATGAGTTTATTATGTACAGCTCAGATACTATAGTAATCAGTTTAATAATGGCTTTGTTTGAGTGGTTTTCTTTTCCATATTTTTTTCTGTTTATACTAGTGGAGACTCATTCAATTCTGACTGAATTTCATAACTTAGTTGTCATAGATCTTCCAGTATGTCAGATAAGGCCAAGATTCAGTGTTTGATTTTATTCCTCTACCTCCTCATTTGTTCCCTCTTTGTTTCTTTTCCCTGCAATTCTTTCCTAATATCCTGAGATGCAAACCAGATGCAAACCTTCAGTTCTTAAAATCTGGAGATGAATAGTTACACCAATCCAACTACTACTTTTCTTTAATCATTCTACTATTTGCATCCCTTCCCTTTCTTTTCCCTAATCTTTATCATTGTCAAGTTACTTGCCCAATGCAGACTTATTGGTTTAGTGTCAGAAAATGAGCCTCTGTCAGGGTGGGGGCTGTCAAATGAGCGCACAGATGTGCTGTATTCCTGCCCTCAGTGTCATCTGAATGCCCTCAGATGCCATCTGAAACATTCTGCCTGTATTTTGGACAATACCAAGCCCCCAGAATTCATTGATTTCAGGAGGCTTAGGAACTTATGGGTACAGAAAATTCATTTCATGACACCACCAAAACACTGCAGCTCCTCCGACAAGACAGGCACATGCCCTGTCCAGCTGGAACCAGTGATGGAGTTACCATGGGAATAAAGGCTGACTTGACAGCTGAACAAATATCCTTCATATTCAAAGAGTTATGGAAAAGTTAAGACTTGCCAATGGGCAGAAGGGCTTCATACTTATGGGGTTTGGTCAAGGTTATGCTTTTTAGATTAATTCTGGACAAGGCCTATACTTAATGAGAAAAATAGGTTCTGCCTCTTGAACTCTCTCTTCCTGGAGAACCTGTTTGTATTTTTCCGGCTGTTTTGTCTCTTCCAGTTGTTAGGCAGGATATAACTGACAATCACCAAATGCACTTTTTATAATATTCCTGGTATGAGAGAAGAAGTAGCTCTGCTTTCAGCCCATTTTCAGTCCTCAAAAGGGAGCCAAGTACAAGAGGACTGTAATTGTGCAAGCATGTTGTATCCCCTAAAAGAATAATGTTGATTTTTGCATTGAGATTAAAATCTCCATCTCTTTTTAGATAGTGCTTCATATTCATATTAAATGGGAAGGTGAACTAAATACACACCTGCCAAGAGCAAATAAGTCATATCAGCCTAAAAAAATCCAAATACTTAGAAGAGATTGTAATTGAAGGAAGAAAATTGAAGGATTGTAATTGAAGTGGACTGCATGTGAGACTTTCTCTGTGCAGAGGCAATTTGTCTTTTTCAGACAATGTACTGAAATCTTGAACAACTTTATTAGAGAAACAGCTATTTTAAAATAAAATAGATACAAGCAATAGTCATAACCAAGTGCTATTAGGCATTACCTCAAAAAAAAGCTCATCAGGTTCTCAGGTGTGAAATAAGGCAAGTCCTGCCAGTCTGGTTGTATGCAACAGTTCCACTGATTTAAAAATAACTGTTTATGCAAGTCATAAAGTAATTAGTTTATTACTTTTATTCTTTCACTAGGAGAAAAAAATTATTCATGGTCAGCTGCCAAGGCTGAGGAATATTTAGGATTTTCTTCTAATCTTTAAAAGCAGAGAACTTCATGAAGAGTACATTTAAAGGAAAAACATGTTCCTAAAATAAAATTACACTCAAATGTGACATAAAGATTAGTTCCAATCTACTTGCCAAAGGCATCCTTTGCAGCCATTTGTGCAGAAATTTTGTCAGTGATTCTTTGGCTTTGCTGCCAGGACATGCATATGATTTAGGAGCTTGTGAAATGCATCTGCCACATTGATATCCTAACACTGATAGAAAACTGGAA
Organism: Haemorhous mexicanus; assembly: GCF_027477595.1. Taxonomy (NCBI): domain Eukaryota; kingdom Metazoa; phylum Chordata; class Aves; order Passeriformes; family Fringillidae; genus Haemorhous; species Haemorhous mexicanus. The sequence continues at coordinate 78,781,889 of NC_082381.1, read as the reverse complement.
CTATTTCTGAGGCTATCTGCTGAATTTCCCATGATTTATTGTATGGGAGAATGATCTAGGCAACAGATCATCTATGAAATTCCCTTGATTTAAAGCTGTGAACAAGTCATAATTGGAGACCCAGCCTTTGACCTTTTTTGAGTTCCTGATTAATTTTATTAATTTCTATTTTATTGTCTAAGACAATGCAGAAGACGAGTGATGTACCTCCACCATTCTTGGCTTCTGTTCTGAATGCAAAATATCTGTCTCTGTGGGCACTGAGGCCCTTCATGCCCCTTTCTCCAAGCAAAGAAGCAAACAAAAGTTGCCAAAATTCAGGGTAAAACACTGCTTGGCTAGTGATATTTAAAGATTTTCAAAGAGCAACCTGAAATGGAAAAATGGTCTGTCATGACTCTCCTTAGTCACTAAAAGTTCTTGTTCTAGAGAAATATTTTACATGAGTTTACAGCAGAGTGGAAGCTAGTCTTGCACCCAGTGCAGCAAAGACAATAGTAACAACAAATACTGTCATCTCTTTTTCACAACAGGGAATGAGACCTTTGAAACACTTCGGCAAGAGGGTGAAATTCCCTAGCCTGAAATCGCTTTAGCTGGGTAGAGCTATTCCATCTAAAACAACCAAGAAAGCAGGAAAAAGGAATTGAATAGTTTCCATATAACTCTAGGGAAAGAGAGAGATTTGACATGAATTAAAACATGTCAGTGCCACCTTTGTTCTTCCTCTGCCTAGAAATTCCTGGAGTCTGGAAGTGGAAAACACATATTGCGTAAGCCACTGTGTGATTGATTATCCCTGTCATGCATCTGCTAGTGCTCCATTTCATTTCAGTAAGCCAAAAATTGCATCATTTCTCCAGAAAAGATTGCTTCCTGGAGATGGGCTGGCAGGTAAATGACTGCCATCAGCTGTACTCACATCACAGGGCTTGTTTTTATTGTCACAACCAGCTCCCCAGCAGGCAGCTCCAGACAAGTTGCATTAAACTCTCTGACAAGAGACACATGCAGCCCGAACACACTTTCTGCAGAGGAAAGTTTGAGCCCTAAAAAGAGGTGGTTTTGCATCAAATCCTGCATTTTCTGAATTTGTGTAGTGTTAAAGGGGACTCTTCTGTGCAAGGTCTGCAGCACGCAGCTGCAGAACTCTCCCTGCAGTAAAGAGGTCTACTGGCTCTTTGGTCTGTGCACATTGTGTTTTACACTGCTTACATTCTGCAAACACAGTTCAACATGCCTTCAGTTAAATATCTGTTCTGCTGAGTGCACTGGAGGAACATTTAACTCCTGCCCAAGAAATACAAAATGCAAAGCACTGTGAAGTTTGAATACAGGGAATACAGTGTTGTATTAAACCTCGTCCCTTACTTGGATGTGTTTCAGTTCTTCAAGGCCAGCACAGGATTAAAATCAGACCTCTTCTCTCCTTATCACAATATAGGTTATTATTCAACACTTATCTGCATGTCCTTGATTTTGGCAATTCAAAATACCGTATTTTGATCTGAAGAAATTTTAAAACCCCAGAGGGTAAAAGGTGAACTATACAGGACTCAAATATTTGTATCAGCTGTAGGAAAAACCACTCATGTTCTTGCTGTTAATAAAACACACTGATGGAAAAACCCCCTTCATTTGAGTGTAATTTTGTTTTGCCTAGTGCTAGGAAAAGCTTCCTCTTCTGCCTTCAGATTTTTTTCTTTCAAATTTGGACTACAATATTTTGTGTAAAATCAAGTTATGCCATTTTCCCTGTGTTATAAACTAATGACTGTAGTATGCAAAGTGCCATGAAAGGCAAAAAATATTCTCAGTTTAAAATGCAGATACTGCAGATGATTTAGAATTTCATTGCAAGCCTTTTTTCTTCTTAAACTCTCAGTTGATTTATATTTTTAGATCTACTCGATTCATTAGTACCTGGTTTTTTTTAAGCTCCTCCTTAGAATAAAACTTTTTTAGCATTCAGAATTTCATTATTTTTGTCTCAAGCTCAAGAAATATACTTTATATACATCATTTTAAAGTAAAATTATTCTCTGCTAATTGAATCTCTCCAAATACTCTAGAAAAGCTGTATCTTTCCTTCACATCCAAATGAATTAGAAATATCTGAAAACTTTGATATATTAATAATTAATACCTTGGGATAATTAAGAGTATGTATTTCAGCATATATGATTTCACAAGTTCACAGTTTCAACAGAACAAAGCACTGCTGCCTGTGTTGAAACCAGTGTCCCCAACCACTGATGGTTCTACCAGCTCATTTAAAGATCCTATAAAGCAGCCCAGCAGGATACAGACCAATACACAGCTTTAATAAAAATTATTTCATTAATATATCACTAGTAATGTTAGCAAAAAAAAAAAATCTCATTAGCTTTAAAGATATCTTTAGAAGATTAATTCAGAGTACCTGGACTCTATCTGAGGTAGTCAGTTCTACATCATCTACCTCTGGTCTCAGGACATTATGGTCTGTAGATGTGCTATTATCAACAGTCCACTCTATAAGTTGATGCCGCTGCTTCAATATTTCCCTGCTTCTGGAACCTTTGTGACCAGTCTGGTGGTGACTTTGCAATATTTTGGCCACTGGTTTATAAGATCTTCTGCTCACCTCCATGTATTCATCTTGACACAGGCAAAATGGAAGAAAAAATAAAGCCAGTAGATGCCAACTGATGAAATCCTTCTCTGCCATGTTAATCAAAATAATTTTTCAGGAGTCCAGCAAATGCCTTGCAGAAGGAGAACTTCTTTGCTGCACCAGACGTTATGTGGTCCTTTCAGCTTCTCCACTAGTAAGCCTGGCACTGAGACCAGTACCAGGTTTTATACGCTTGCATGCAATAAATAAAACTAAAAATGCCAAAGTGACAGGATCCTTCATCCAAAATCAGTCATGCTCCTTTAAACAAACCAGGCATTATTCACCACTTCACCACCACAAGGAAAATTGATTTGTATGCTGGAAATGACCACAGCATTTAATGGACTCCTGTGGTTCCTATTTGGGGGCATTAAAAAATGTAGCACCTTTCCTTTGGCATGTTTTTGTTTAAGTGTGAAAAAATGTGATGGAAATGGGGAACATGTGGCTAATGGTTTACGCTCCTTGATTAGACATGGAAAGGCTGTGAATTCACACTCTTAAATGTCTTTTGGACACAGTCACCTTTCTTATTTGCCAGGAAATTCACACACACAACTGCGTCAGCCCAGTCTAAAAAACCCTTCCAAAAGCAATTAGGAAACAAAAGCACAAGAGGAGCTTTTGCATATGAACCTGACCCAGTGGCTGTTTCTGACTATGCTTTTCATTCACTAGAAGAAAAATATTGAATTTCTGTCAGTTGGCCAGCAGTGGAAGGAGACTGGGTAAGTAGCTTTAAAAAACTGGGTTGAATTCAGATTCACAGAGCCCCATTTCTCAGCATTAGTTCAACATGCTTGGCCAAGTTGTATTTTCTCCCTTGAGTTCCTAATGTTTTCCTAAATCTAATTGCCAAACCAAGTTTTATGTTTTCGCTGCCAAGTAAATATAAATTTACCAGGGGCTTATTTCAGACTAAAAGAATCAAATTATATGTGTATAATAATAATATCCTTATTTTACTTCTTGAACCACCCACTAGTATTCTCTGGAAAGCCATAACTGCAGGATGCAGTTCTGTATGCGCATCCACAAGCACACCCAGCCTCCCCAAAAGCAAGCAGCTCCTTGGTCTGTGAGCAAGTCTTCACCAGCACATGGCTGCAACAGCATTCCTGCAGAAGGCATCAGTCCCAGGAATGATCCCCAGCCCTGCAATGTCATGGCTGCTGAGTGAGGGTAAGAGATCTCCTCAATGATGGTGAGAAAGGATTCTCTGTTCCATATCCTGCTTCCTTCTCTGGGAGTCAGCGGGAGAACTCATGCCCCAGGAGAGACCCTGGCTGGAGAGGAGTGAGAGGGTGAGCCCTTTGCAGCTGGGGGCTGTTTGCCAGTGTCACCAGCACAAAGAGTGACAGTGTTGGCTGGTACCCTGCCACTTGCCATGGCAATTTCCCACTCAACAGCACTCAGAGGGGAATCTGGGCCTGCGGCACTCCCCCCAGAGACAATGCTAGCCCCCATAGACACGAGGGGTCTGGAACAGTGCTCCAGCCAACTAGAGGCAGCCAAGGGCTGGTGTTCCCTTTTTCTCATTCTCCACCAGCCAAGTATGGCATAGGAGCAGAAACCTCAGCTCCTGTGGGCTCAGTGCTTGCCCCCAAGGATAAACATGACCGAGTTGTCTCAGTGACACTCACTCTTCACTGCCAGGAACAGAGGTGGTTATCCTGATTATCTCAGCCCACAGGCTTGCCAGGCAGAATTGCATCTTCTTGCTTCATGCTTTTGTTGTGTTTATTGCTCCTGTGTTAAAGATTTAATGGCAGGAACCTTTAACTGAAACTTAATTCAATTGCAGTGAATTTCAGTCTTGGATTCCCAAGGCAGATATTCAGAATTATTAAATAACACTTCATAGATTAGCTCTTGAGCCTTGCTGCAGTATATAAATATTAATTAACTAAATCGTCTTGCAGAAGATGCTCATTAGCCTATGCTTTATGACTACTGAAAATCCTGATATTTTAAAAAAGGCAAATACTCTGGCTATTTCACCAGGGAAACAGAGGTGGAAGAAAATTTACAGAAGAGTGAAGCAAGAAGCTGCTGCCACAAAAATGGGGTTCACTTTTCAAATAGGGAGGACTTTCTTGGTAGGAAAGGGGTTTGAAAACCTTGGATTTTGTAAAACTGGGGATGACAAACATTAATTTATCTTGGCATTTAATAATTTGATTCAGCAAGTGCTGGGAGAGCACTGATGTTTTGGGCTGACATGAGGGCTTTCATAGCTTTCCAAAGTCTGTTCCAGGAGCTTCCTGTGGCAAATGTTTCCAATGTGAGTAATGAACATCCACAGCACCCATGTCCCAAAAGGAGAAAAAATAAAACCAAAGAGATTCGGGCTTCAAAGCCACCATCTATCATTTCATGCAAAAGCTGAAACAAGCATGTTTCTTGGCAGCTATTAGGAAGAAGAAAGAGTCCTTCTCTTCCTTGCTCACTAATAGAGTCCACCTGGTCCCTGCCCATCGCTGCTCTTGTGGTTTGATGCTACATACATTTTTTGGTCCCAATTAATAGCAGAGTTTAGACTTTGCTCTTTTATTTCCAATCTTTTTGAACAGAATCCCATCCTCAGAAATATTTGCTGCCCGTTATTCTGCTCTGTGCCTTCAGCTAGGAATAGTTATCCCACAAAATCATTGTCAAAAGGCAGAAATTCTGGACTCAGAAGTAAAGAAAACAATGCAGGAGTGGATTCTCATTCTCCATTCTTGATCTCCAAATGATCAAATACAGTCATTCAAACATGTGGCCCAAATCTAAAATAACAGGACATCAAAATAGCAAAGCTTTGATTTAACTTTCTGCTAGAATGAAACTCTGAAAATGCTTCACACTGAGATAAACAGATCTTCCTGATCTGGAGATGAGAAAAGGACTGACCTAAAGGGTTTGGTTTTGCTTTTAGGTGCAAGGCTGGTGTGTGTTGCAGGTGTGCTGACTAAGAAAATAAAATCTGACCTCTTCCCTACCTCTTTGCTGGGCATTTGCACACCTGGCATCACCCTTCCAGCCTTTGCCAGCTGAACTCACACACAGCTGCCACTGTGTTTGTCCTGTTGGTCTCTGGCAGCAGGATGTGCCTCTCTCTGCTAATCAGCACCCCAAGATGAAGTTAAGCACGTGGGTCTGTTAATGTCAGGTAATGAGATATCAGCTAAAATGCAAAAACTGTTGAGGGGAAAGCTGCTTTCCACCTTGTCTGTAGGCAAAAACTGCTCCATGAGAAAGGGGACTCTTATAACCATGTTCTCCATAATCACATTGGGTAAATGGGTTATTGGTGAGGTTAGTATGTAAAATTGAAGACTGCTTTTCAAGAGGCAACAAAACAGAAGTATTACTACAAAAAAAAATTTAAAGTATTTTGTGGCCCAGAGAGGCTTGCGTATGTAGTTAAACATTAGTGGCTCCTTCACTTGCAGCTAATTCTGTTCGCAGTGATAATTCCTCCATACCAAATGCAAAGATCATCTGCATCTGCAGTTTCACAAGTCTCCATTGAGACAGTGAAAGAGACAAGCCACAGGTGAAGGGATGAGAAGGGATGAGGGTCACCCTGTCCCGTGCCACCACGACACATTGACCAACTCCAAATTCCCAGGCCATAGTAGTTCTCTAGGCTCATTGCTCCCTGGGTACATTCCTCATCCTGCCCTCGTAGGGCTGCCCACCCCCTGATCTGGCTGGAATTTCCACCACTCCTGCAGCTGCACAGGGATGAATCTTCTCTCTCTGGTGCCAAGGAAGAACACCCAGCACAGCACTGCCCTTTGGCTCAGTGCTATAGCAGCCTTAGGCAGAGCCCTCAGACCTCAACTTGGCACCTTTGAAATCTTTTCTCATGTCTGTGCTGACCACTCCAAAGGAGCAAATGAAGTGTTTTCACTGAAAGCTTCTGTGATCTGCTCGTTTTTCTGTGGCAGTTTTGGTCAGTAACAGGGATTAAGGAAAAACCCACCACCCCCCTCCCCAGGAGAGCCTCCAGAGTGAGCCACCAAGGGGTAGACAGATTCATGGGGCTTCCCAGGTGTTTGTAACCCAAAAAGGGCTTACAGTCACAGCCCATGCATCACCTTCTCTGTGGTTAAACATTTTGTTCTCCTGTAACCCACAGCCAACTGAGCTCTGCAGGCAGTGGTGGTGCAGTGAGTGCCCTGTGCAGTTTGGCTTGTGGTGCCCAAGCTGTGTGTGGTTTGCAGTCACACCAGCCCCCTGAGGTACATAGCAGAGTCCTGTGTTTTATAGCTGTTTCCCAAATTTACAAAAGGAAGCTATCCCACCAGCTGTGGAGAATGAGGGTAGGGCAAATCCAGCTCCATTACAGGGCTTCTGCCCTCACCCAGTGCAGATGACTTTTCAGAAAGGTGTGGATTCTCCCTAACTCTGACTTTCCATCAGTCAGGAAGTCCTCTTGCCCTGCTTGACATTGGAATTTTCTTTCCAATATGAGAGCTAGGGCTGAGGTCCTGTCTCTCCACCCACTGTCCAGCCCCTCTTGGATTCCCCAGGGCAGTACCCTGAGGTGATATGCTCCAGCAGCCTGGGATTACTGCTACCTCATCCCTCCATTTTTACAGCCTGAAAACATTTTTTCTCACCCTGTCCATGCACCTAAACTGAGAGATCCTCTAAAAGGGCAGAAACTCAGGCCTGAGCTCCCAGCTACAGAAGAGCTGCAGTCCGGATGATGCTCCAAAACACAGCTCAGCCTCTGCCAGCTCATCTGCACAAACCTTTGCTCCAAAATATGTACCAGAGACACATTCACTCCCTCAATGCCCTTTTCACTGGTCTGTGACAAACTGCCTGGATCAGACAGTTGGCAGTCCCAGATGGGATGGCCAGGTGGTTTGTCCAAGTCCCTTTCAAACTTGAAGAAATAGGTTTCACAGGGGTGATGGGGCTCCAGTGATGGAACAAATAATGCAGCGTGATAAGCTTTTTCCAGTGTGCAATGCATCAGTTATCCATCCCTAATTGAAGAGCCAGAGCACAGTGACTTCCAAGAAAGCAGGGCGGGGAGAGAACAGACACGGTGCCAAGAGAATAGCCGTGGTCAACATTTTTGTCAGGGATAGATATCCTAGTTTGGATTAAACAAGATCTAACCCTAATCTTTGGCTTCCTCTTAATTCACCTTTTTTTTCCCCTCAAGTTTCAAAATGTTTAAATTTATTACTTGAAATATGCTCTTGTCTGCAATTCCTTTGCCTTGGCCAGGACCAAAACTGTGCACAGCTAAAATACCACAGAAACAATTACTCATTATTTTAACCACCCAAGAAGCAGTAATGAGCATCTTGTGGGAGCCCCTGTTCTGACTGCACCCTCAACTCCACCTCTGCACATGCAGGAGGGGTGGTGAGTTCAGGTGAGGTGTGCTGGTTTTGGGTGGGAAGCTGTTCCAGGTCTGCAGATTTCTTCTGCCCTGCACAATGAAAGGCACAAAGACAGAAGGTTCTCAGTGTGCTCTCATACTCAGAATAAACTGTAAAATATTTGTCTGGAGACTGTGAGCAGAATTCCAGAGTTTGCATGACCCAATGTCACACAAATAATTCCCAACAATGTTTCTCAGATTCCAAAGATCTATAAAAGACAATATGTCTTCAAGAAAGCTGACTATCAAGTGAAAAACAAGTTTATATTAATGGTCAAACTCTCCCAGCTTTCCCTCTCCTGCTTGGGCCCAATGAATTGTGGCAGATCCATAATCCATTAACATGGTAAGATCTAGTTACTGGGATAGTTCTTGACTGTTTTGATTGTATATCTGATTATTCCAGCCATTGTTTTATTAATATATTGGGACATGGGAAACCATAGTTCAAGGGTGGAGCTGTCAGGAAAGTGGCAACACTCTGGGTTTGGATTTCACCTTTCTGGTGAGCTCTGCTGAGACCATTAGGCAAAAGGTCCAAACCCTTGCTTGTGAACACACTATGTCCAGGCTGCAGTCAAAATAATAAAAACCTGTGTCACCATGCCTGGGTCATGAAAGGGATGAAATAAATCAGACTGTGGTAGGAGGAGGCCTGTCCATCACCACCTACCAACAATATATACCCCAAATGGGCCAGCTTGAGAGACCTAAGAAGCCAGCCTTAGAAAGGTTGGGAAAAAGTTTGGGAAACCTGGTGTACAAAGCCAGCAGCTGCAATGTGCTGCTAAGGCCTAGCTTTTTGCTTTGTTTATTCTCCTTGTAAAAGGTTTGTGATAAATACCGCATCCACAACCATCTGTTTACCCTAGAAGAGGGAGAAAAGGGTAGACTGGACAGAACTGAGAGGACATCTGGCACATTCACTTTCATTCATTGCTTGCCTGCTTGAACTAAAAATATTTTTTAAAATTTATGCTGTAATAAGAACTGCGAAAGAGCCACATGGACTGAAGACAAGTAAAACTGTCTTAGAGGGCTGGCAGCCCTTGCTGGGTTAAAGCCCAGCCAACTAGCACCATTTATAACAAAGAAGAATGAGTTTCCTACAAGGAAAGGCTAAGCTTGTCTCCCTAATTTGGGTTCTAAATATTCATAGGGCAAAAAAAAAAGGTATTTCGAAAAGGATGTTATATCACCATGGTGAGGGGTTTATATTACACTTTTATACAATGGCTTTATACACTTGAGGAATTCCTTATTCATCCATAGAAAAGGATAGATACAATGGTCCAGACACTTACAGATAATTTCTAGTCCTGTTACCAGCCACATCCAGCCTTTGGTCTTGAGACTGTCAGCAGTGACTCTGGTTGAGGGGACAGCTCTTACAAGACTTTCTGGAGTTCCTCCAGATATTTTCTGCCACATTTTTTACCAAATGTTCATGCCCTTATGACAGCCCCTGGACTGATATGGAGTGAGTGGAGTGGAAATAAAAGCAAGCTAGACCTAAATGGTTTGGCTGGACCGTTCTCTGACTGTGCCATAGGCACTTCTGCTGCTGCTTCAAGCATCTGTGTTACCTGGAGTTTCTCTTTATCAAAGACACAAGAGGAGTCTGCCGCATCCTTGCTGCCAGTTAAGGACCTGAGCAATCTATTTATGGCTGTGTATCAAGGGAATGTTGTTTTAACCTGCCAGGTCCATCGGGACAGAGGGGTGGTAGGAAGAGGTGCTGCGCAGAGCCGAGGGTCTGAGAGCAGTGATACCATTTCAGCACTGGTCAGGGGTGGGAAGAGTGCCCTTCAGTCCTGGAGAGGATCCTTCTCCTGCTCCCAGGCACAGTTGGTGATGTGGTGTGGCTACCTAGAACAGAGGATAGACAAGATTAAGAGAATAAAAGTAGGTGTTTATTAAAGGCCTTCAACAGATACGCCTTGGGCAGTCAAAAGCCTCCAAGCGGGGCAACACCCAAGATGGAAGATGGTCATGAGTTTTTCAGACAATTATAAGTTTGGTCTATTTGCATATTAGGGGTTAATCCTCCAATTACAGCTTCAGGTAATGAAGTAATTTACCCCCAGTTTTCCTCTCCCCCCAGTTCACTTCTGTTTATACTTTTCAGGGCCTGGGGCAGTAGGGTGTCCTTGAGCTACCAGCCTAGAGAGGGAATTGTTTTGTCTGAATAAAATGGGAGAACAGTAACTGACAGGCTATGGAGTTTTAGAGCTATACCCTAAAGCAGTACAGGATTTGAAAAATATGAAAGCTGAAATCCTAAGGCATCTCAGTGAGGCAGTGTCTCCAGCCCATCGTGTGTTGCCCTTGGGGAAGATGCATCATGTGAATTGATTTCCGTGAGCACAACCTCAGAGGATGAATAAAATGCTCTGTCATGGAGTAAACAGTTCAGCAAACAGTGTAAAAATTAATGGTGAAAACAACGCTGCCTAAGATATTTGCCCTTTAGACCTTCAAATGCTGAAGGATTTCTGCAAATTCTTTCTGCTAGCAACACTGGGAGTCATGTCCTTTTCACTTTCATGGTAAGACAAATGCACTGGATAACCCAGAGTGGGTGAGAATAGCTTTTGGGTGGTGCCCCAGTCTCAGACAGTGGTGTTTCCATCAGAGATAGCCATGAGGTTGTAGGATTGGGGATAAATCCTTCACTGCTCACTTCAGAGCAGTTCTGGTTCTTGTTCTCCCTGTGCTTCCATAGGTGGGGAAAGCTGTGTGAACTTTCTTGAATTGAGTGATTTCTTATGCTTTGCTTCCATACCTTTTTACCTGTCTGTTGCTTTTAAGAAGGGTTAGATGTTTCTCAAGCTTGTAGAGCCATGATCCACATGGTAGATCATGCCACCCTGCCTGGCACCATTGCTCTGTACCCTGTTTCTGAGGTCAGCAGCAGCCTCTGCTTTGCTCTTCCCATGCTGTGCTTTTGTCAACAAACAGGACAGCCAAAAAGCTTCTCTTTTGGTAACATAAAACTAAAAGTCACTTGGAAAGCTGAGGACCTTGTATAAGCAATTAATTCTCTCCAGTATAGTGTAAGCCACACACCCCCAAACACAGAGACTGGACAGTGAGGGTCTGCCGCAGCTACCTCATCACCAGTTCCAGGTAAAAATGATCCCTGCAAAGGTGCAGGTTTGAGCACACTTACTGAGGTTTTACTCCAAATAATAAGTAAAAAGTATTAAATTCATTTAAGAAATGGGTGGACTCTGAGCTGGTGCCTTTGCTGTCATCCCCTGCCAGAAAGTTCAGTTTCAAAATCACCTCCCCAGTATAATGCAATGCAATGTAATGGCTGTGTTATATCCACCCACAGCATGACCATGTCAATTTACTTTGTTAGGAACATGCTATGGAAAGACACGTTGCTTTTAATTTTTAATAACACCTTATGGGAATAAACCATTTCTTTCTACAAGTCTTACCAGGTAAAAGCTCTCAGAGATAAGTCTTTTGCTCCAAATCAATTGCTGCCAAGGTGTATTAATTAATTTAATTTTTTGTTAACTTATTACTCTTTCTATTTGGGAAAAAATGTTTTAATTTTTTTTTTTTGAGAAGTCTTGGCATATTCAGCAATTTAAAGATAACAAGGTGGATTCTCTTGTCTGGTGGGGCTGAAAATGGTCAGAGGGTCAGAGGGCTGGAGCACCTCTCTTGTAAAGACAGATTGAGAGATGAGATTGTTCAGTGCAGAAAAGAGAAGGCTGCAGAAACTTTCCTGTGGCCTTTCAATACATAAAGGAGGCTTTATAAAAATGATGGAGGCACACCTTTTAGCAGGGTCTGCTGTGATAGGACAAGGGTCCTTAAAACAAAGAAGGTTTGATTTAAATTAGATATAAAGACATATTTTTTGGAGTGAGGATGGTGAAGCACTAGGACAGGTTGCCCAGAGGGCTGGCAGATACTCCATCCCTGGAAACATTCAAGGCTGAATTGCAGGTGATTGGAGTAGGTGACCTTTGCGGACCGCGTCCAGTCCAACCCATTCTGTGATTCTAAGAGTGGAAGTCTGGATGTGTTCTTAGGAGGTATCATTTTTTCAGATTCAATCAGGCAACACAGGCTTTGGAGAGAAATAGAGAGAGCTGATTTCTCTAGCGCATTTCTAGAAAAGCCTCAGAAACCTCAGGACACAGAAGCTGCTAAAGCAGACATTAAATGAATGATCTGATTTTAATGTAGCTCATTAGTTCGTAAGAAAAACAGATGGGACATTGAAACATGGCCAAAAGTTCATCTGCAGTGGGACACTTTTGGCTCAGCTAGTATCACTCCACATCTGTAATTTTTATTAACTTCTTCAGTAATGTCAAATTCAGTTTCTGGTGGGAAAGAAACCTGAGTATTTTTATGAAAGGCTCAGCCACACTATTGTTAGCAAATCTCTGAGAAGAGACACTCCCGAAGCACGAGGCAGCCAGCCTCCCCCTCCATCTCAGGCTGAGTTAAGAGGGTGGGGGGCAGGAAAAGCAAAGCTGACATTGCCATTGGCTCATCTGTTCTGCTGCTCCCCGTGGCCAGCTGCAGGCGCGGGTGGAGCAGGCAGCTGCCAGAGTGCAGCAGCACCAGAAGGGTGAGCAAGGGAGACAAAGTCTGCACCCCACAGCAGCCCTTGGACATGCATGTGCTGTTGCTCTGTCACTCTGCCTGCCTGCCTGCCAGAAGCTGGTGGACCACAACACCACTAGGGAACCCGGATGGCACTGACCAAGATCATCCCCACCAGCTGAGGAGGGGCTGGGCAAATTTGGGCTGGGGCAAATTGCACCCCTCTCCCCAGGGCAGCTTCTCTGAAGACTCAGCATCTCTTGGCTTCTGTCAGAATTGGTGCAGGAGACCAGCCACAGATCCTCCCTTTACATTTTTTTTTTTTTTTCAGAGAAAATCTGCACTTCTCAGGGTGCCTCTGAAAGATAAAACTCAATCCTTTCAAGTAATTTCTAAAAGTGATATTATTACCATGTGCTGCAGCTGATGGGATTCTCATTCCCATTTCCCCCTGCCTCCTGAAACATACCACGTAGCACAGAGTACCTGTGTCCTAGGAAACAGGAAAGCATACATTTTCCTGAAAACTAGGAAAAATCAATTCCCTTTGGGAGAAGGATGCCAGGAGGTTGCACAGGCAGAGAAAAGAGGAGTATCACAGACTGAGGCTAAAGGAGTTCACCCAGCCAGCCGGAGAGAAGTGCCTGTCAGAAAGACAGATTTACCATCCCACAGTAGTGAATGTAACTGGACCTGGGAAAACCTGAAGTGATCTGCTAAAGTTTAAATTATAGCTGGCCACAAACACTTTGCTAGACTCACAGCTTCTGTCAAACATTGCTGTGCCAGCCTGCTTCTCACAGCAGCCACAGGGGAGAGGGACCTCATCTGCCTCCTCCCTAGCAGCAAGCCTGAACTGAGTCCTCAGTGAAGGCAGAATGAGCCAGAGACTACCCACCACATATGCAAATTTCTCTTAAAATATGCTCTTCTGCTTGGCTTAGTTGCAGGTTCTGCTGTAAATTAATTTCTGCATCCAAGCAGGTTCATGCCTTGAAGGAATGTGCTATGTGACATGGGATCTGTCTATGATGGGCACTGCAGAGAGGAAATATTTGCTTCTGGGGATGGGAAACCCCAAACCAACCACAATTTCTAATGGTCTGACATTGCTATCAGAGCAAGTAGGGTGCTCTGTGTGCAGCGAGCAGAGCAGCAGGAGCTGCCACAGGAGTTCCCATCACTGCCCCGTATGGATCCCTGCACTGGACTGAGACACTGGAGCAGAGGGAAGGCAAAGAGGGTGAAAAAGTGGAAAGGAACATTTCAGCTGAGGCCAGACCCAGCTATCTAAAATAGGATTATTTGATACAAACTTCTTCAGCAGAGGGAGAAGGCAGCCCCATTTGCCTCCATGCCCGGAGTGCATTGCGTGCCTGCAGCTTGGTGACGAAGGAGACAGATCCTGCCCGGTGCCACACATCCCTTTTAATTGAGGAAAAACTGGAACTGAGCCTGGCGTGAGACATGGCAGTGAGGTCTGTGGGAGGATGTTGCCAGGGAGCCTGGGCCAGCTGGAGCAGATGCTGGCAAGCACTGCCAGCATCTGCTCTCCCTGTGCCAGCTCTGTGATGGTCATGGGGGTGGGCACGGGTGGGTTATAGAGCATTTTTTCTCAGACACAGCACCAAGTTCTGGTCCCACTTGAAGAAAGTCCTTACACCTGTGTTTTCATCTTCCTTTGCTCAGCCTAGAGTTTGTTTATTTTCTGGTCTGGGGCTACTTCAGGAGCTGCACTCTGTGTTCAGCGGGTAGGATGCTGAAGGGACTCCAGAAGCTGCTGCTGGCCCCAAAAAACAGGGAGAATTTGGGAATTCAATACTAAGCTGTATCTCAGAGCTGCTTGTGGAGGCTTGTGAAGGTCATTCAGAAACTTCCTCTGGCCCATAAGAGGAAGATGTGTCTGAACAGCCATGGGCTTTGAATAAGCTCCTCAAAGAGCAAGATCAGAAAATACAGAGAGATCTCTAGTTTAGATGACCAAAACCATAGATTAAGAACATGACATTTTCCTTTACACAGGATATTTTCTATGTGCCAGGATTATTGGGGCTTTGCTTGCCAGCCCTACTATATTTTGACTGCACAGAAAAAATAGTGTGTAGAATATCCATTCTTTGAGAAATCAAGGGAGAAACTTGCTGAACACTTTTAACACTTACACCAACCCATTTCAAAACAGTGTCTGTAATTACTCTGGATAAGTACTTACATAACTAACTTATTTTGCACTTGTGAAACTTGGTTTTTTTGCCTCCCATTTGCATTACATGGTACAGTGTAGTGAGTAGTGCCATCATCCTTGAGCAATCACTAGGGAACTTTGCACCATGAATATCTGGCTGTGTACTACAGATGTAACACACTTACAGATGCTTGCGTGAGGAACCATCTGCTTTTCAACTTGTGAGAGGTGTTGGGAAGGAATACAAAACTAGAAGTATGGGTTATTCTGTTAATTTTTTTTTTTAATTTAAAGTTGGTGCGTATCTGAACACTTGACTCAAAAGGTAATGACATAGCTCATCACAAAATAACCCAAAAAAAGTGGCTAAGGAGATAAAGCAATGCTTTATTGAAGAGGGTTATTTCTCTCAGTCTTGCTCGAACAAAGGCAGCACCATCTGTTGCTGTCTGTGCTGTCAATCACAGGAGCTTTTTTCCTGCCCAGAAGACGATTAGGAGAAATGAACCATATGTCAGAGAACTTAAATGAGGAGGAAAATGTTTATTTTCAAGGTGGGCTTAGACTGGAATAATTTAACCTGATCCATTGGAAACGTAGGGCTGAATCACAACTGCTTTTTCATTTTACAGGAACAATGCCCTATCTGTGAGGCTTTTTTTAAAACCTGGTAAAAGCAGTGCTGATTTCACATTTCTCCAGCAGTCTTGCAGCATAGGAATGACCCTCAAGAAGTTATAACCACTGAAAATGGAAAATACATTCAAGGCTTATTCTGATCCGTTAACATCAAGTTGAGTATATTCCTCAGGATGCCTCTTATCCAAGCAGCATCACCCATCATTGCCTGGTTGGTTGAGAAGCTGCATTTCTCTGGACTGCTTTCCTCAGTCACTCGCTCCCAGAAGGGTTAGGCGACACTGTGCTGAAAGCCCTGCTTCCAGCTGGAAGCTGTCTGGCAGCAAGGCTCTCAGATTGCTGTGGCTAACCCCTGATAGCAATGGTGGAAAATTCCTCTCTGTTTTCCTGCGTAAGCCAATATATGAAAGAGTGTCTGGGCTATGGAGCAGACATGGGCAAACCATGGAATGCGCACAGGGATCTCCTGGGCTGTCAGGCTTGTGCTGTTCATCACACTGCAGTTCACTCTTTTAGGTGGAGATCCTTGTCCATGGCTTAGGGGAGGAATGCTGCTGTTTATCGAGGTTGTGCTGCTCCCGTAGTGAGAGCTTCCTCTGGGGAGTCTACACAGTGCAGATGGCTGGGGCCAAGGCAAGCTGGGCAAACTCTGTGTGCTCACAGACCCAGACATGGGAGAGGGAATGTTTTATTTCAACTAGTCTTCTGTAAAGAGTGTCTTACAGTCTAAGTTATTCAGGAAAACATTTGGCAATTATGATCTCTAGGGCTGATTGTTACTTGCACAGCACAGAACGTGCTTTTTGCAGGCGCTGGAGTAACCTAAGCTATTGCAGTCCACGTGTCTGCAGCAATTGCACCCAGGAGGACACTCAGGGCAGAGGTCTTGCATCAGTGCTGTATTCTTCAGGGCACAGTGCTTGGTGGCATGTATTGCCACAGGACCTCCAGCATCCATCCCAGGGCAGAGCAGAGGTACCAGGAGCTGCACACCTCCACCCCACTGCAGTCCTCGCCTATTGCTTCGTGCAGAATGAGGGCCAAATGTTTCCTTTATCTGAATTTTGAAAAGGAGGTGAGGAAAACAAACTACACTGTTCTGAGCAATTGAAGGAGGGTGCTGAAAGAGTCAGAGGAGACTGGCAGCTGCTGTTCTCTTTTATTTCAAAGTTATGTTTGGAAAATGGGATATCGGTGCTACGGTCGAGATACCTTAAGGGCGCCTGATGGAAAATGTGATTTCCTCCAATCCCCTCCTCATTCCCCACACTCAAGTGTTTGGTTTCCTTACATAAAATATCAGCATAAAACTGACATTTGTTTCACATCAAGTCTCAGTTTTCACTTGAAGTTTTAAAATGTGAAGAGAAATAAGAAAAAAAAAAAAGGTGGCTTTCTTCCAACTTTTTTGAAATGGTTCTTTCCTTTTGTCATCCCACTGTAAAAGTGTAACAATATTAAAAAAAGGGGATAAGTGAAGATTTAAAAAGGCAGAAACAGAGTAAGCTAAAATGCACAAATTAAACACTCTTTCTTTGTTATCTGCTTTTCAGAACTACATTAGGTTACTTATTTGACTTTTCATGTTGAGATTTTGGTCCAAAATCAAGGCTGTTTCACAGAAGTTCTCAACCTCAATAACATTAGAGGCTTCAGTGGAAAAATACACATCAAAATTGTTTGAGGATTCCTTCCTGTGCAGACTGAACATGTGAGGGCTGCCTTGAACTGGCAATACCCATTCCAGATATCCTTGCCACTTGACAGACTAGCACAAGAAGTTGGAGGTGGGTACATCTTGTAGCCACAAAGGGCACAGCCACCGCTGATTAACACTCTCCTTATGCACCCCCATCTAGATCAGGGAAGCAACTGCTGCTGGAGAAAGAAATAGTAAATGCAAAGTTAGGATATCACTGCCCTCCAGTAAAAAGTGCTGGGAACACTGTAGGAATACTGGTGTGTCTCCTGTGAGATCTGGGAAACTGCAGAAAGTAAATATATACATCAGTGCTTGATTTTTGTCTGCTCTGGTTTTTATGTTAGGAGAAAATAAAGGGAATGTCTCAGATGAAGAAAAAACTGGCTTAAAACAATTATTCCCACCTCCAGTGGTAGGGTCTCAGCTCCACAGCATGGGAGGTTACAGGTGAAGATGCTCTGTCATGGCAGAAAACATTTCCCAGAAAGCAAATTCAAGGGAGACTGACCCACAGAAAAAGGCACCAGGCAGGGAAAAAGTGCAGGAAGCTCTATATTGGAGTCCTGGACACAAAAGGGTAATGTTAAAACCAGAATAATTTCTCACCAGAAAGCTCAACAAGATTGGATTTTACCTACAGAATAAATCAGTGTTCACATCACTGTTGGAGAGAGCAATTCTGGGAAGATGCCCAGGGAGTATTGTGTGTACAGGAGGTAGAAGTTCACTAAAATCTGAGTGCAACACATCTGTCACACAGGCACCCTTCAGCTTTGGGCCTTGAACACCACATGATACTTGCACAAACACAAATAAACATATTATTTTAATTAAGTGTGGACTTGTCCTTGTTTCAATCTTAACACAGAAACCTGACTGTTGGCTTCAGAAACTCCACTCTGCTTCAGCACAGGCAGGGCTTTCTGGCAAGCAGAGCACACATCAGGGACCAGCCCCCATGCTCTCACCATCTTCTGGGCCCAGGGGGAGGACTGAGAGGAGGAGCAGTCCAAGAGAGTTTTCCAGTCTGGCCCCCTTGGTTTCTTTCTTGGGCACTCTTTGCAGCTGGGATGGTCCTGCTCCTGCCAGCCTCACTCCGTCATTTACCTTCCACTGTCTCCAGCCCTGTGGAAAATGTTGGTTAGGTCCCACAGAAGAAATCTGTGCCCCAAAACAACCCTCAGGGCAAAGAAAGAAAGGTAGACAGAGAGTTGTTTGATTGCTTGTAGCTGCCAGGACACTTACCAGCACTGTCTGCATGTTTCCAAGTCTTTTTCTCTACTGTATGAGCCAGCACCCCTTACTCTCCAGTCACCCAGTGCTATTCACCTCCACTGCCAGCAAGGAAAACCATAACCTGGCCTCAAGGATTCCACAGAGACCAACCAGAGCTGCAGGTTATCCTGAGCCAGCATTGTTCCTCTGGCCAGCTAGAGAAACAGCTTCAACTCTCCTGCCCAGACACTGAAATCTCAAGCTCCATCCAGCACATTCTCTGGAGCACCTCTGTCTCTGGAAATAGCTAGGATGGCTGCTGTTGGAGAGACACCTGTCGTGCCAGCTCGTGTGCGCCAATGTCAATGTCCTTTACTTAAACTTGGATGCATGCACTTTGCCCAGGGCTAGCATGTTCTCTATGTCCTGAAAATGAAAATGATTCCACAAAGCCATGAAAATACATTCTAAAGAGCAAAAAAAAAAAAATATTTTCTTGAGGTTCATGTCCAAGTGTTTTTTTTTTTTTTTTTGTATTGTCCAAACCTTGATATTTGTTTCTTACATGTATGTTCAGTGTCCTGGTGTGATGAGACCCACAGTCTGATGTCAAAGTCCAAGGCCTTCATTCAAACAGACAGAAAGGAATAATACTCAACCTGATGGCACTGCCATGCCTGAAGCAGTGTAGGAAGGAACTGAGAACAAAATGTGTCTGAGAGAGGAGCTGACAGCAAGTTCATATCAGCAGTATTTTTGGTGCTTTGGGTTTGCATCCATTTTAGGCTACAACAGCCTTTCATCCACACTCCTGAGGGGAAGGTTAGTTCTTAGAACTGTCCTTCCTCTTGCATGCGCCTGTGATGACTCAGAGACACTCCCCTGCAGCTTTCACATGCAGCCACAGCAGAAAGTCAGTGTCAAAGGGATTTTATTAAATAGGCTTCAGAGGTTTGAATAGTTTGGAGAAACTGGTGGAAAATACATCTCACTCCCTGCAGCAGTCTGGGCACTGCCAGGAACCACTGTGGTCACACTTCTCCTGCTAGGTCAAGCTGGCCCTCAGAACCCTGCAGCACCCACTTCCACCAGCTGTCCAAGAGAAACGCTGAATTCAGAGCTCTCTCTACAGCAGGGACAAGCTTGGGAGGAGCTACAAGCCCATGGGACAGCCATGTGAGAGTGTTAAACCTCTCAGTGCTAGAGTAAAAAACCAAAGTACGGCATAGAAGACTTCAGTGCTACCCTATCTGTATCTAAAATACAGATGGGCAGTGGGATTCCTGTTAATTAAGCTGGCTGAGAACAGCATCCGTGTCTCTCCTCTACATCTGTATGGACAAACACTTCAGATGAAGTTATTAGTTCCAGGCTCATCTCTGACCTTCTGTTTTGAGAAAAGAGCCCCTCACAGCTGTGAAGAGAAGCTGGAAAACAGGACTTCATTGTAAGCAAGAATAGATGTGCCTCCTTTGCAGGGCTGCCCTGGTTGCTCCGGGGTATATCTGACACAGACTGACACTGCCAGAGGTGCACCCACCTGGAGGCAGGAGCACAGTGGGATGGTGATCTTGCACAACTGTGAGCATTGTAATTTATCATTATTAATTTCAAGTGTTTCTCCTGTATGCATTTTCATCCCTGCAATGTGTGGAGGGGGCCCTGCTGCTGCATCTGATTGTGCTGAAGGAGAGGGATCTTTCCTCACCTCCCTCAACTCCCAGTCTGGGAAAACCACAGGGATGCTCCATGTTGCTAATGCCATGACTTTGGCCAAGAGTGGCACTAATGCCCACGCTCAGTCCTGCCACACTGGGAATCACTTCTTCAGCATAAATAAAACCAGAAAAACTACTTCATGTGGCTGACCTGTGTGCTTTGAAAGGTTTCTGGGGAAGGGGACAAAAGCTGGAAGTAGGTTTGCACGTGAAGGGTGAACTTCTGGGGAATAGGTTATGGGACTAGTTCAGTCAGCACTTTACATGGTGCTGTATCAGCTAATTATCAGTTAAGTAATTAGTGTAGTATAAATTGAAGTATATTTTTTACAAGGATTCTAGATCTGTTATGAAAACAACTTTGATGTAAGACACGTTTTTTTCTTACTTAAATTAAAGGGGACGCTTTGCAAATACAACAGGAATTTGACTGCCCTCAGCATCACTGCCCCTGTGCCATAAAGACCTAGAAAAATAAACAGACTTTTCTTTGTGAATTAAAGATGTGCTCCTCCAGCACCACACGCTCACACAACAAGGGGTGAATGGCTCAGCAGACATCGTGACCTCCCGTTCCCAAAAGGTCATGTGGGAATATGGAGACACACGGCCAGAAATGCCAGCGTGCAGAAGAATAAACAGGGGACAGGAGGTGAGGTTGGGGAGGGGGACTGGGGAAGGAACTGTGTCAAAAGGGTTCATGTAGCAAAGGAGTCCATAGTCTAGATGAGTATACAGATAATTTATGAATTTGGAACACACACTCGATAAATCTCAACAGATTCCTTGTAGTCATGGGAGGCTCTGTATAAATATGTGCATTTCAGATCAGATGAGAATTGCGTGTGAGGAGTGGGGAGGTTTCACTACTTTGAAGCGAGTACTGATGGGGAATCTGTAGCTACTGTTTAAAAGCACTCCTGCTTGTTCCAGTTGGTACTTGGAACAGAACTAGGTTATGAAAATACTGTAAAATAGTATGCTGTTCTTACACAATAATGTTGAACAATGCTGTCCAGTGTTTCCCCCTTGCTATGGCAAAGGCTCTGAAAAATAATGACTTCCTAAATCAGAGATCTGTAGACAAAATACAACTATTGTATTATCAATAATGAGTTATGTTGGTTTAGAAACCTTTTCCTGTAGCCAGTTTGTGCATCACAAGATGCAGTGCTCAAGATCAGGGTCTTTTTAAAATGGCAAGAATGCAGCAGAAGTCCAATTCTGAATGAAGGCCATGAAAGAGCTTTTGTGCCCTGGAATCTTGATATTTTAAAAGTTTATTCACAGTCATTACTAAATGTAATGACTGTGAATCCTAAAGCCTCCCTAATTAGAAGATATGGAGACAAGAGTGGATATTTGCATGTGTATTGGAAATAACAGAAGCAAATCCATGCAAGTATGGGACACATGGTGTCCTCCATGCAAGTTAACTGCTACAGATTTCACTTTCATAGGCACAATTTATTCTCAGTGCATGTGGCTATCTTGTTTTATTCATTGTTAATCCATGGGTTAATCTGGGTGGGCAGGCCATGAGGGCTGCTACACTGGGCATGACTTGGGTTTCTTCTGGGAGAAATAAGCAGAAGCTGCTGTGGTCCATGAAAGCATCTGAAACATTGTGTGGTGGGGCAAAGGAGTGAAGGAGACACCACACAGCAGAAAAAGGGTCAGGCAGACCAAAGGGATGGTGGTCATCCTGGCTGGGACAACTGTGTGTGTCAGCAGGGGTGGAAAAGACATCCCAGGGCTTTTGGAGAGCACTGGGAATCAGAAGGAGCCATATGGATGACTCATTGCTCAAAGTGCAACAGGGAGGCTCACGTGGAGCTCAGCTAAGGAGCCTGGCCATTGCCCAGTGTGAGAAGGGTCTCACTGTCTAACATAGGTGATAGGTATTAGAAAGTAATTGTAAATATTGTACATGTAGTTTTTAGTCTAAAAAGACAACACCACCCAGGGGCAGGCAGAGTGCCTCTGTCTCTCCTGCTGAGCAGACCTCGGCAGGCCAGGAGAAAGAATTTTATAGATAAGAAAAAATAAATGGCCTTGAGACTGAGAACTGGAGAGTTCTGACTCCTTCTTCGACTGCCTGGCTGGGAAAAGAGACTTTCTAATGTATCTCGGGGTCCCTCTGACCAGCCAGAGACCCCGACAGTTTTTCAGGTCCCCAAGCAATGATTTGCAGTGATGAGAAGTTTGGTTTGAGAGCAGAAAGGACTGCCAGTCACACTGAGAGCTGGCACAGCCAGGCAGGGCAGGCAGACAAGCCATGCTGAAGGGGCAGGTTGTGAGAAATTTGGTGGAACCAAATTTCAGGGGGGCAGAAGTGGCAGACTTGTAGGAGGGCACAGGGGCTTCTCAGGGCAGGCCAGACATCCTTGCAGCTAAAGGGAGGTCACCCTGTTACACTGCCAGCCAGGCTGGAGCACCCTGGGCTGGTGCAGTCCCGGGAGCAGAGGCAGCTGTCTGCCAGGCACTGGCACTCCCTCCTCTTCATCCACTGCTGCTTCTTTGCAGAAAGATACTTTTTGCAGGAAAGCAATGCCTTGCCTTTTTATGCACATTCACAGCTGATACACTGCAATGTAATCACAAGTCCCTGCTTATAAATGCACTTCCTGCCCATAGAGCTCAAATAATTTTACAAGTTATGGCAGTATGGCACTGCAGTTGCCAGTATTTGACAAGTGGATAAATCAAATAGAAGAAGGAAAATTGATTTGCTCGCTGCTAAAATACAGTCACATAAAGTCCCCCAGTTCCCAGGCATTTCCTGCTTCCAGTCCTGGGACTAGCATGTTCTTACTATCTCCAGTACCGAGTTTGAAGAAAACACCAAAATATCTCAAATAGAATCTGTGGCAATTTTTATACGTAAGATAGAATTGCACCAGCAGTTGCATAAATTTAAAAATATGCCAGAGAAAAATGACCGCTGAGAACAGCATGACAGCTGGATCACATGCTGTTTGCTAATAATCTTCTCGTGCAATGTGCCATACATACTTCAAAGTGCAAGCACTCCAACTTGCTTAAGTTTTGAATTGGGAATAGAATCTGCATGACAAAGACTAGGAAACAAATGGTTGAGATATGCAGATTGATTTATATCTGCACATCTGTTCTAAAAAAAGCAGAAAGAGAGGCAAATAAAATGCAGAAGAGAAGCAAATAAATAAAGGAGACATAGGAAGTAAAATAAGACACAAAATTAAACTTTCTCAAAAGTCCTTATTTCATGAAGTAGAAAAAAATCTGGGGCAAAATTTCCAATACTACAGTATTTCTCTTAGGAGTGTCACATAAAAATGTATTTCTAACATAACCAAAGTAAGCTCACAAAGCTGTAAACAAAAATATGAGACATATGCTGCGAAGTCTCATATGTAGGGAACCATGGCAGTGAAATAACACAATAGTCACAGTGGTTCAACAGGTCAGCAAAAGCTCCCAGCGTGATGTGATAAAACTGAATTTGCACCCAAGGGAAAAACACGTGTGATCAGCAAGGTAATCTCGAGCCTGGGAGTAGCGCTGGTGAGTCCAGCTCTGGAACCAGGCAGACTGCTCCGCTGGCCATGCTGTCTTCAAAGATTTCAAAAGACTTGGAGATTGTGAAAGGACTGAAAATATTCGAAATGCTTTCAAAATGTAAATTGAGAGCACATTTGAATACAGTGATTAAACAAACTCATGTGGGGGCAACACTAACAGAGAAACATACTTGTGAGGACTTGTTACCAGAACCTACACCCAGGTGAATTGAAATCAGGAACTAACCTGTGCAAATAGTGTGCTGCCCAGTCTTTGGTGTGCCTGGCAAATGCCCTGCTGGAAATGTGCTTGTTTGTGCTTGATGGAGGAGAAACAGGTTGGTGTGGAGTGGGCAAAGATACACAGCAGGTCCAATTAGCAGCTTTGCTCAGTCTGTCTAGCACAAACCAGCAACAAGGCAGCTCTTGTCGGTGAGGTGTGCAGGCTCCTTCTGCAGCCAGTGCAGACAGTAAACTGAGAGAATGAATCACACCATCTGTGTCAGACATCAGCCACAAGAGACAGTGAGCTGCCTTTTGTGGGTGTCTTTCTCTGCTGTTTGGACTGGGAGATGAGACAGCTTCTAGCAACTTCACCTTCAGACAAAGTTCTGTGAGGTAGCCCCAGTTCTGATGGTCCCTTCTGATCTGATGTGACCAGGCAGCAGTGACTGCCACCACCTGCTGTCCTCCCTCTGGCTCCCCCCAGCTCCCACCCACCCACTGCTTTAACTTGGATACCTGTTGTGCATGGGAAAAGTGGCTGCATCTATAAGAGCACCGTTCAGCAAGAACAGATTTTTGTCTTCAAACCCTGTTTTCTTCCTGCAATTCATACATGCTCGGTTCTTCACGTCTCCCCCACTGTCACTTACACTTCTGCTTGGTGGCACCTCTTTCTGCTTTCCCTTCTGCCTCCCAAGCCCTTCACAGCCCACTCCTCTTCCTCGGGCACTCTGACACATTGGCTACAGACCCGAACAGAGTCGCTCCTTTCCCCGCGGGGTGTGTTCGGGCTGGTGCAGGCTCGGTGCCCCGCTGCCAGGCGAGGCGAGCCCGGGGGGTGTCCCCGCAGAAGATGCCAAGTGCCCAGTGAGCCCGGAGCGCTCCAGCGTGCTCCGCCATGTCGTATTCCCCGCTAATAACCGCAAACAGAAAGACAAGGTATGGAAAATGGTGCTGGAGGAGCTTCCTCCGGGCAGTGCCACGAGACAGTGCTCCGTCTCCCTCTAGTGATGCCTGGGAGGAGGGAGGCAGTCCCGAGTCCGCGCTCACACGGGCGTCTGCCCCCTCCAGCGCACAGGAAGCCCAGGTCCCCTCCTTGACCAGTGGGACAGAGTCCCGAGTCCCATCCCTGCCTGCAGGACAGAGCTCCGGTTCAGGGTCTGGATTATCCTTTACTGTGAGCACTACTCCCAAGGAAAAGCTGCTGTCTGCTGCAACCCAGTCTAGCAGAAGCCTTCTTAGAGATCACACCAGCCCGCTGCTGCCAGATGGTCCTCTGTGTGTCTGGAGAAAACCATCCACATCAGCAGCTTGCAAACTGGAAAAGCAGGAGCTCATGAAGTGGTCTTTTGCCCGGTGGGGGTGTATTCAGTCTCCTCAATGTAGCCATCCTGTGTGCTGGCTTTGGCTGGGGTGGAGGTAATTCACTGTAGCAGGTATGAAGATCTGGCTTGGACTCGTGCTGGAAACAGTGCTGATAACACAGGGATGATTTCATTATTGCTCAGCAGCACTTGCACAGAGCCAAGACCTTTTCTGCTCCTTATCCCAACCCACCAGCTGTGGGTACCAGGGAGCTGGGAAGGGACACAGATAGGAGAGCTGTCCCCAGATGACCAAAGGGACATTCCATACCATATGGCACCATGCTCAATAGATAAGGCAGAGGGAGAAGAAGGAAGCAGAAGGGACGCTGGGGGTTGTTATGTTTGTCTTTCCAAGTCACCACTACATGTGATTGGACCCAGCTTTCCTGGGGATGGCCAAACACCTGCCTGCCCATGGGGAACAGTGGATGAATTCCTTGTTTGCTTTGCTTCTGTGCACAGCTTTTGCTTTGCCTGTTGAATTGTCTTTACCTCAGCCCAGGAGCTTTCTCACTTTTACAATTCTCTCCCCCGTCCCACTGGTGGTGGGGGAGGCTAGGTGGCCAAGTTGATGGCTGGGGTTAAACGACACATCCTGCTCAGAAGATGCCCTGGGTTACTCTGTTTTGAGGAGGAAAAAAACCCCCTAAATCTGCTTTCTCTAAGTAGCCTCACATAACAGGGGATAAACGCAGTGTCTTTGGTCGCTGGTGATGAAAAGACACATCAGTCACCCGCGCTGGCACAGGGCTCCTGGCTCTGCTTGGCAGTGGCCTGGCAGCTGCACTCCGTCTGCAAAGGCCGTGGGACAGAGCACAGCAGGGACACAGGCAGGGCACGACCCACCACCCACCAAAGGCAGGGAAGGACACAGGACACGGCACTTCCAGCAGAGCCCGCTGGATGGCAGCGACAGGTCTGGGATGGAGCAGGTCCCTGCGCGGCTTCCCTGGATTAGCTCCTCGGACAAGAGTGAAACCTCTTCTAGCGCCTGTACCGTGGGCACACTGGTATGTAGCCCTCCTAATATTTGCTGGGAGCTCTTCAGGCATGATCACCCCACAAATGAGGAGCTGCACCCTGCATGAAGGATGCTACTGTGTCTGCAAGTGCTGTGCTTTTTGTTGTGTGGACGGCCCGCACGGCGGGGTGCAGGTTGGGTGCATGTCCCGAGCTAAAATCGAGCAGGTCATCATCTGAGAGGAATGAGCTGAGAGGAAGAAGGGTCCTTCTCTGCCACATCCCGGCCACTCCAAACACCGTCACCATCCTCAGTCTGACAGACTTGACCTGCCCTGAGCCTGTGCCACCTCCTGACAGCACCCCAGGGCTGGGGGCCAAGGCAGCCCGATGGAAGGCTGTAAGCATGGTGGAGAAGGCAACACATGCCTAGGAGCACAGCAAGGAGGGCAGGACTGATGCTACTTTTCTTGTTAGGAATTTTGTTTGGTTGGTTGTTTGGTTGGTTGGGTGGTTGTTTGTTTGTTTGTTTGTTTGTTTGTTTTTAGAGGAACACATGTGGGCTTCATCTAGTCACATTTGTAGTATGATTAAAAATAATAATTTTGGGATGGGCACCCAAGTGGAGTTTGTGCAGTCCAACACCCTGTTCCAAGTCGGTGACACCAGGTTGCTCAGGCACTTTCCTGGCTGAGTATTGAAAATCTCAGAGTGCGGAGATTCCCTGCGTCTCTGAGGCCATCTTCAAGACCCATATGATGAAAAAGTTTTTGGCTCATTCTAGTGCTCCAGGTTGTGTCTGTACTTCTTGTTCTACAATCAGTGAACTGATCACTTCAGGTGACTTGCACTTGCCTGATCAGCCCCACCCTCCCCTGAGATAATTCTAGACAATGATAACATTCCCTTCACCTTACAAAGATCCCAGTCCCAGTATTACACCTAGAGTTTTGCTACAAAAATTGCTGCGTTTTGTTTCAGAGTGATATTTTTCTAACAAAAGACATTTTGCAAAGCGTTGGGCAGGTAGATACACAAACCCAGTGGAGACGAGTGTCCTGAAGCAAAGCTTTTTCTCTTGCTTCCCGAGCGTCAGTGGCCGTGGATCCCCCGGTGGCTCACTACTCCCGATCCAGGGAGCGCTCCAGCTTGCAGGGCTGGCGGCTGGCACCCACACTGGCCGCGGGAGTCGGAGCGGCAGGGACACGCGGGGCTCAAATGACTTCAGGGGGTGAGGGCTGTGACTCACTAATGGGCTTACGGCAGGCATGGGAGAGCTGACCTGACCGCCTGCCCTTCTCTCTATCCCACCCTCTTTTCGGAGGTTCCCTCCCAAGCTGCAGGTATGGCTAAGTGTCTCAAACACTCCCGAGCTGCCGTAACCCGGCATGCTAATGTAAGCCAGCACCCATCTCGGTTCTCTTTCAAGCCACAGGACTGCAACTTGTAATTTCTTAACTGCTTCTCCCATTGATTATCTGGAACTTGACGGGCATGGGATGCTTCATTTCCAGATTCAGGGAGCTCTGGTATTCAGACTGCTGAATCATACAGGCTATATTGTGCTCACCGAGGATTTGAGCCTCAAGGAAAAGAAGAGCTTATCTCTGCACTCGCAGGCGATGAATCAACAAAAGGACACCATTAAAGAGCTAAAGCTGAGGGAGGAGAGCAGCCTGAGTTCAAAGTCACATGAACTCACTGTCCATGTTTAAGCTAAGCAACCTGGGAGGTGGCAAATTCTTCACGACTTTGAATTAACCTTGGCAGAATAATGTTGCCTGAAAAAACAGAGAACAAGAAGAACAGTATCATTCTAAAAGCCGTCGTGCCAAGTATCCCATTCAGTGACTCAAATATTCAAATCTCTGTATGCAAGTAGAGCAGATCTGCAGAAATATCAGTCTAACTTTTAAACTCTTTATTCCTGATTAATTGAAAGCACCCATTGAAATGTGAAGGTTTTACTGTCTGTAACCTGTGCTTAAATATTTCCACAACCAGTTTGCAAAATAAATATTCTCCAAACCAGGAAACAGACACAAAGGTCTCCCTTGACTCTGATGATTTTCTATAATTTATATGATGACATCATGATTCCAGGCACTAACCCTTGCTCTCACTATCACATGCTGGATGAATGCTATGCCATCTCACCACCCCTTCCTGATCCCTTTGATCCAGGCAGACACACCAGCTGCAGCAGCTGCTGACATATGTCTGGAGAAAGAAAGTTCTGTTCCATGAAAGATTTAAAGGTTTTCCTGGTTGATTAATTTGAAGCTGGAACAAACCTTCTGAATTTATTTTATTAAGAGAAACCTTGTCTCAAGCCTGTGATTTCATTTTGACAAAATGGGAGTGTTTGTATTTTAGGTTGTAATGCAGAATTGAAAAATGTTTCAATATTAAAGAACATCAAAGTGAAAGCAGTTTAGTATACAAACTAGAAACATGTGTTGAAGCAGGACTTTTTCTTCCATCTCATGAGCTGAAACATCAGCAAATTCAATTCCACTTTTCACAGCATGTCAAATTCCTCAGATTTCCATATTCTGGCAGAATTTTCCACCACTGCTTGTTTCACCACTTCCAGTGCTTGTACCTACACCAGTTTCAGAGCTGCTTTGCATTGGTACTGGACTTACAGGAGTTCTATCACAGTATTTTTACATGTGAGGCCACATTTTTGGGGGTTGTTTTGAGTACAGCTGTGCAAATTTGCTCAAAAAGGCAACCTAGCACAGGTCTGCTCGGGACACCAGCCAGTTCTGCCTGGCATGCAGTGGAACACAAATGGAGGTTTTTCTAGCTCTAGTAATCACAGCCAGACCTGGTGCTGCTTAATTTAACAGCATAGCTGAGAGGCCAAGATTTTCTGTTTGCAGAATCACATGGGAATTGTAAAAGGCTCAGAATGTCTGAAAATCAGACAGCTTATCCAGATGGCTGAACAGCGTGCTTGGGGACACAACTTCAGGCAGACAGTCTCAAAAGTCTTGGCTGTACCAGCTGTAGGAAGGAAGGTGATATCCCATTTTTCTTTTATACTGTGTAGAAATGTAGGTATTTAAGGAATTGAGTCATATTGCTTAGTTAAGAAATCTTGCCTCTAATCTAGAGCACACTATATTGTCCCCCTTTCTCTGGGCATTCATAACTTAATAAAGCAAAAGATAGTGCTTACTATGAATGGAAGAGAAATAACATTTATCCTCATTGTTGTTAGTTGTTTTGAAATGGGAAAACCACTTTTGCTGCTGTATTTTTTCCCCTGCAGAAACTAGATGGGATAAAATGGAAAAGTGCCTGCATGGAGAACTGGCGCTAAGACAGGCCAGGACCCAGCAGCCCCAGGGAGACACAGGGAAGCAGATGCTGACATAAGCAGCAAGAGCAACCTCTGGCCACTCGGAGATCACCTTTCCAGCTCTTTCACCATCTTTCCACAGGACTTATTTGAGCTGTACACCTCAGTCTCTGAGATGTGCTACTATGTGGTCACAGACACAAGCCCCTTCTCCTGTGATTGCCTGTCGTGTTGCTGACTTGACATTGAGTCCTGTGACTCAGCCTGGGTATGATGGACACGCACCCCTCTGTCCAAGGGGACACACAACAGTCTGGTCATAGCTGAGCCAGTTCTTTTCTGAAGCACATCTGGTGAGATGCTGCAGGAGAGGACATGGCACATATCCTTCAGACACCTCCAGTGGCTGTGTGGCCCTTTGTAGCTCAGATGCTGGCTGCTGCATCTTTTGAGTCCCAATTGATCCTCATTTCCTTCAGGGAGGGAATGTTGGTGTCCTGGGAACAAAAGGCACAGAAAAGCTTGTGTTCAGTTACTGCCCATGTTCTTGGCCTAGCAAAAACTGTCCCTGGTTCACCTTACCCACTGGCCTTGCTGGTGTCCTTGAGAGTGTGAGGTGCACTCATGATCAAACAACAGGGGGAGCTGAGCCTCTGCCCTGGCCCTTGTAGCTGGCACAGGCAGATGTGTCCTGGATGCACAGTCCCCCCTGGATGCAGTCCTCTCCCACCTTAAGGTGAGCAACAAATTCCCTGGGGGGCACTGCTTGGGTGGCACTCTTTGTACCCTTTGGCATGGTGAGAATGGGTGCTCTGGGGCCACTGCAAGCTGCCCTTGCTATAGGTTTCCTCTTCCTGGCAAGTCACACTTTTCCTTGAACAATATCTAGGTTTCCACCTTTTCAGTACTCACCCACCCCTCACCAGACATCAAATGCATGTCCAAGCCCTAAAACAACATGGCCTTGCAGAGTTTCAGTTGCCTGTTAGCAAGCAGGTTGAAATTGCTGGTTACACTGCCCTGCACAGGCCAAGGAGCTTTCTTGTTTCACATAAGGCTAACAAAAGCTGGCAGCAAGCTTGCCTCTTGCCCCTCTGCCACTTGAAATTGCTGCAGCCCTTTGAACTTGATGGGCAGTACTGCCAATTAATCACAGCTCGACTGTGAGCCCAGCAGGGAGAGTGCAGCTGCAGAGGGCAAGGGGAGCAGGGTGGTGCTGCTGTAAAGGGACCATACCCCCTGGGTGTGGAGATGAGGGTACCAGGAGACATCTTCAAGCAACGCTTTTAAGAGGGTTTCCTTGATAAAGGACAAGTGTCACCACAGCAGGGCATCCCACCAGCCCTGCTGCAAATGGGTACATCTCAAGTTCATAGTCAGACCCAGAGTTGCTCAGGGCACAAACTTAATTTTCATCAGAATATTATAATTTAATTTTCCTTGGAGAAAAAAGATAGCTTTTCACTGTCACAGAGGCTGAACCTTGAAATACCTTCCTTGAAAGACAGAAGTTTGAATTCAGTTGTGTCCTAAATAGAAGCTTATCCAACTCTAAATATCACCATCATCCATCATGAAAAAGAGAGACAGTTATACTGCAGGAATCATATCACAGGAGATGTATATCAGCTGAGAAGCCTGAGTACAGAAAAGTTCAGAGGTATAAAGAAACAAGATTGCACCATTTGACCCTGGAAGGTCAAATGGAATGTCCAAACTAGATTATTTCAGGGTATGAATTAAAGAGAAATTTTAAGAAACACCTTTCCCTCCCCCCCCTCCCCAAGCACACATTTTTCAGTGGTAAGACAGTTTAAATAAACCAATCCAACCAATTTTATAAGATAATTTTGTTTCAAATAATACCAAGAGGAAAAAAACAGGACAGCGTGAGAAGATGCGCCACCCCCAGCAGTCACATTCCAGTAGGAAAAAAAACAGCCTGTGGGCTCTGGGTGGTTCCACTTTCCCAGCACAACCTAATCAATAATCTCACACGCAAACCATGCCAATAGCCCTGCCCACAGGCAAACACGGGACACAAGCACTGATTTCCCAGAGGGAAGGTGTCACCTCTGAGTGCATGGGAACACCGCTGCTCCACGCACATCTGGGGCTTCAGGCACTGAACTCTGAACCCACACGTAAGGATGTGGTGTTTGTCCTGGCCACAAACATTGCAGTCCAAACCTAGATTTCACCATCGTTCCTGCTGTCCAAATTAGTCTGCTGTGAAAGGTTTCCAGAGCTGTGGGAAGGGAAGGCCCTCTTGGTAATGTCCTATTAGAAATGAACAATGTATACACACTCCTTTCACTGTCTTTTGAAGAAGGAACATGTGCTCTGGGAGCTCTGGCAGTCACAGTCCTGCCACATGCCAGCAGTGTCATACTGATGCAAAAATGTATTAATTACATATCAATGTAAATTACATTGATATGTAATAAATAAGGCACAGAATAATTGGCCTCAAATTGCCACTACTGGAGTCTGAACCTGAGTCTGTCTGGGGCAAATGTCCTTTGAAATGTAGACCCAAGAGGAGGTAAGGGTGCCAAGAAGAACAATTAGCTGTCTAGAAACCTTTTCAGAAAAATTGAACTAATGGAGCAGGTTGCCTTGGGAAGCTGAGGGGGTTTCTAAGAATAGGGTTAGAGAACATCTGTCGGAAATGGTTAAATTATAGTTGATCTTATCTTGTAGGAGGGGAAGAGACTAGCTGGCCCTTCAACATCCCTTCCAGAGCTATTTTTATGTTTCCATGACAACTCTTTTGCAGATAGATTTTTCTTTGTATCAAGGCACCGGGATACTCTAAGGTGACTCATGAAAGCGGATTTTGGGAGTTGGCACTTAACACCTACATGTGAATTGTTATTAACAGTTTTCCCCTAGACTGATCCTTGTATTAATTATTTGAGACTTATTAAATAAATCTGTTGTCATGCCATTTTTATCCTATTCACATCCTCCTATTGAAATTCAGCCAAGGATGGGATGGCAACAGAGAGATTGTACCCAGTTTTGGTAGGATGGAGAGGGAAGAACAACATTTCCTGCTCTCACTACTAAAGGAAGTTCTTCTAAGTAAGATTATCCAACTGGAATTTGCCCAGGTATCCCAGAGTTCACGTCATTGCTCTTTAAAAAGCAATGTTAGAAACAAGTGGCTGGTGAGAATCTGGATTTGCAGTGCCTGGCTGAGATGGGACTGGGCAGCTGCAGCCTAGGGAAGTCCCTGAGGAGGAGCTGAGCACGGTGCAGAACCAGTGCAGAGGATGCTGTCAGTTTGGATATACTGAAAAGGAGGCCAAAGAAGAAGCTGCAAACCAAGGGACCACTAATCAGCCAGGACTGATAAAGAAATACTCAATAAGCAAATATTCTTGGCCTGGGAATGTGCTTTTACAAGAGGTTTCTGCAACAGCACTAGGACAGAAGATGGAAACAGCTATCGAGTGATGATAAGCTGTTTAGATACAACAGGTGAGATGGGGGAAACTCATTTTGCCATTTAGAGAGAAGCTTAAATTTTCCTCCCTAAGTGGTATTCTACACCCTCCTTATGTAACTGTAGGAAAATGTTAGCTAAGCAGTCTCTGGTCTGCTACCCTGAGCAAGCTCTTAACCAGCTTGGCAGGCGGCTTGGCAATTGCCTAGGATTCAAAAGCCCGGATGGAAAATTCTGAAACTGAAGCTCTTGCCACGTAGCACATTGGCATCCTGAGGAAAAGACCTTGGCCTGGAACCAGGGCCTTCTGAGTAACAAAATCAACCCCTGGGACAAGCTAGTATGGATACTTTTCAATTGTAATTTACACACTGTTCAAACAATTTTAAACAGTGACAGAAGTACAAGAGAAATAAGACCACCTAAACACCTACTAAGACATAAAGACAGCAATTATGAACTGAAGTTACATGGTGTTAAAAAACCAACCACTTGTCTTTCCCTACTTCCAAACTGTTTTTCCTTAATTTTTTTCCCTTTACCACACCCCACTCTGGCTTCATATGACATTCCCACAGGGCCAGCCCAAGCCACATGCCCTTGGGGCATCTGCTGATACCCCAACATACATCCAGAGCCCCTTAACAGGCTTTCTTGTCTGGAGCTGCAGCCAGCCAGCCAGAGCCAAATCTGGGCCACCTGGGCTGGGGAAGGTGTCTCACCCTGTGGCTGTTCTTACTGAGCAAGATGGCAGCAGAAAAGTAGTGAGGAGCTGGGCCAGATTCACATCTCACTTGGGCTAGTATTTACCTTGTGAATATATTGGTGTGCAGCTGGGGAGAGCGAGATCAAAGTGAGCTGTCATGCTCAAAAGGGAACACGGAGTGGAGGCAGGTCAAAGTCATAGGAAAGGCGCTGTGATGCTTAGCTGCATTTGCAGTTACTCTATACATTGTACCATACATTGTGTTCTTCCTGCCTCTGCAGTCAGCCAGCAATCCAGAACTGGAAGTTCCTGAGGAAATGGCCTTTAGTTCTTCCACCTGTCCCCGGTGTGGCTTGAGGAGACCTCTCCATTGCTCTGGGAGAACACAGGACACGGGCTAGGACAGCTGTCACTGCTGCATTCAAGCAACTTATTTAACTGCTGAAAAACTTCCCTAGCATCCAAGGAAGGTACAGAGATGAAAATGTAATAGGCTAAAAGGAAGAGTGGAGTCCTTCACAGCAACATGACATGAAGATGCATAATTTTATTTTTGGTATCATTCAATCCTTTCCCCATGCAGGATAACATCCAGGCAGCAGAAAGGGTTCCTTGACTGTGCTTTTCAGTATTACCAAGAGTGGGTGATTGCAGCTGTAACTCTGGCTACTTCAGATTAAGTATCTCTGGTCTGAGGGATTTGTTTTTATTCCTTCTGTAGTCAACAGATAGAGCAAGGCAGCTGCAAAGGAGTGATTCACCCCACCCTAAAATAGATGGAATGAGTCATGACCAGACAGGCTTATCTCCTTTCACTGATTATAGAGAGAGACCAGCCAAATAGCTTAGGTGAGATGCCATGACTTTTAGATGGCTAAAATTAAATGTGTGGTATCCCACTCTGTAATCAGAGGTCTGTAGGTTTCCTGGCCCAATGAATTTTTTGGAGAGAAGTTTTTCCATCTTTCACTGCTGAAAAAATGGTATCAAGTGTTCTTGTGTATTTAGAGAAATGTTGCCCAAAGAGAGGTTTCAGAGCTCAGCACAATAGCACAAATTCCAGAAGAGGATAAATAGGGCTCTAGGCAGTGGGACACAAAGAAAATCCAGTCTCAGTTATGTGTGCTCCATAGTGACTTAACAGAATGGGAAGTGTGTATTATTAGTAAAACGCATTTGTGGTCCCCCAGCACCACTTGCTCTTGCAGTTAAACAAACACACCATGGGACACTTTCTACAGACACTGAACAAGGAACCAACTGAATACTGCTAGACAATGTCAAGATGCCTGAACCCAGGCCTTTTACTGCAGGCATTTTGTGTAAAATCTGCAGTCTCTACTCCTCTGCGTACGTGTTAAGAAATCTCTTTTCTCCTGACAGAGAGGAGGTGCAAGATTTGCCACAACAGAGTAGAAATATAGACACTGTAGCTTCTCAAAGTTTCAGCATGTCTTACAGAATAATAAATAATGGCCTGCAGCATAGCTTAGGGAAAAGCTGCTAAAAACAAGCAAAGTCAGTTTTGCTGGATAGCGTATTGAGCAGGATGATTATGAGGGTGAAATATCCGAGCCCAGAAAAGACTGGGGCAGTGGGATGGAGATGGAGAGCAGAGCTTCTGGCAGAGAGCAGAGAGATGCCTTTGCATTGCCAAGCACATTTCCTGCAGGGTCAGTATTTGCTTTGATTGCATTTTCCACATGACATCTGCCAAGGTGGCAGAGCTGCAGAAGAATAAAGCCAATGGACAGTGGCAGTTTCTTTGGAACTTGTGATGGAGATTGAAACACCCCAGCATAAACAAAGGCCCGTGACTCATGCTGCAAGGGACACTGTGTGGGTATAGACTAAGACCTCAAGGAGCAAGGGTGAGCTGCTGCTTGGGAGTGTCTGGAACACAAACCAAAGCAAATATATTTCAGCACAGCTGTATTGAAACTGGGGAGACAGTCCAGCTGACATCTCTAACAGTTACTTGGGACCAACCACTTCTAGAATGCTTGAAGCAATTTACAGTGTTACCTCTTGTACTGAGGGAGGTCTCCAACACTCCCAAGTTAAAGAAGAGTTAAATAACAGCATCCCAGGATCCCAGGGCTACCTGACTTGTAGACTCAGACCACCTGGTAGCTAGCTACATAAGGGAGCAATCCACTGGCCAGTTGCAGTAGTGAGGAGTTAAAATCCTTGTTTCCCCTTTCTTTAGACAAATAAATCTTTCTGTGGCTGCCTGGAAGGAAAAGCAGGCTGTGGTATGTGGACATCTGGGAGAGATTCAGGCCACCCTTTGTGGTGTGGGGGGAGACCAGTGTGGTGAGGCTGCTGTGGGCCACCTCCTGCCCCAGGCTTCTTGATGGTTTGGCAATGGCCTAACAGCTCCTGCTTCTCTTGCAGCTGCACTGGGATGCAATGTCCCCCAGGAGCCCACATCTGAAGGAGATGGGCTTGTCCTCACCAGGTTGTTCTATATGTACCTTCCTCTCCCTGGAGTATGTGGCTTGCCCAGAAAATAACTTTCTGAAAAACCTCACAGAACAGGAATACAGGACCTATCAAAGGAACAGCAGAATTATTAAATGAGTGAATTAATAGCTCTTGGAACTGCCTTTCCAGCAGTGCTGGGTGTGCCTTCCTATTTACCTTTGACAGTGTTTTTCTCACACTGTGAGCACAAGTGGCACAGATTTTGCTTTTCTGCATGGAGGCAAAGAGGGGCCTGGCAGAGTCAGACCCCATTGAGCTGCTCTGAGAAGACCATGATTTCTGCTGAGATGTTCCCATCTAAACTGTCTCCTTAAATGTCTCCCACTGAGAGTCCAGAGGCACAGCAGCAGAAAAACACTCTGGGCTAACACTTCCATGCAGAGTTGTTTTGGAAACAGTCAAACATGCCAAGTGTAAAAAAAAAAAAAAAAAAGGCATTTTACCTAAAGGAAATGACTTCTGCCAGACAATGAGCTATCAGATCCCTTCCAGATGGAAATTGTGTTTTGAATCAACACTTTGTGCCCCAAGGAACCACGTTACAGAGCAGGAGGCACTGACCTTGGAGGAAGCGGAAAGGTTTGCATGACTCCTCTGTGCCTGCTGCAGACCAGGGCTGACACGCCTTTTAATGGGCATGCAAAGTTCAAGGCAATACAATGATAGGTTTGAAAATAGACATGGAATGAAGGCACTGAAGGGCTCAGTGCTTTGGGGGTGGTTTGGTTTCTCTCAATTTGAAGCAGGGGCACTTAAATAGGTTATGAGCACAGGAAGGAGTCCCAGATGCAGGAAGAACACATAATGGGGCAGTAATTGTGATTCCAAATGCAATGTAATCCCATAATATCAGTGTGATGCTGATACCAGCTTTATGCACCCCGCTGTGGCATTATGGCCTGACACAGCTGTTTTCTGCATCGCCTCATTGCGTGGCCTCTCCCTCAGAGCTGGAGCCACGCCTGGCCGCTGCTCCATGGGCTGGCAGCACTCACTCTCCTTCCCTGGGAAGGGCTGGAGCAGAGCAGGGCTGCCTGCACATTATGGAGCCTCAGAGTGGGTTGATGCCCTGTTTTCAAGAGAGATGTAGGAAAAAAGGCATCTTATGTGGTAATCTGTGCTGTGGATTGAAAGTCACGGGGGTTTTTAGTCATTTCCTAGGTAAATCATATGACAGGGGGAGCAGAAGGCTTGTGGCTGTCCAAGAGACACGGATGTACAGCCAGCCCTGACCCTCACTGTCTCTTTGTCCAAGGACTGGTGGTATCATGTTATGAGGTGAATCATAGTGTTGGTTTTCCCTGTTTTTATGAAAGATGCAAGTGGTATTGCCCATGGCTGTTACATGATCTGCTTCCTCTTTAGAATGTGCTTCCAAAAACAACATTCCTTTGGTATTATCTTCTCTTTTCTCTCCTTTCCCCTTCTTCCTAATCCCTTCTCCACAGACTGGTCATTTGTCACTGTCTTCTCAGACTAAATTCCCCATCAAGCTCTCCACCAGAGGTGGAGAAAAGGGGCTGCAAACATCCTGTACACCAGTCCTCAAGGCCACACAATGCCTCACACAGACAAGCCACATCGTCTTCTCCAAAACTTTCCATAGTCACTCCTGTCTCAAAGCAGATTATCTCGGGAGATGAGGTGGGCAGTAGTGACTTGTATGTGCCAAGAAAGCTTAGTGTGGAGTATTTGAAGAGCAGCAAAAGATCTTGTTCTGCTCTCCTCCATCCATCACTCAATCAGGCTTGCCACTTGGAGAGCAGCTGGTAGATTTAAATTAAAACATCCTCCTCACAACTTCTATTTGGTTCTAGTTTTACAACACTGAAATTACCAGAAGAATGCAGTAAATAAGCTCATGTAATTTTTACAGGAGGTCGGGCACCAATTTCGACAACTTTAACTCAAGCACTTTTAGTAAAGGTTTTTGTATCGATGTTTTACAACAGCTGAAGGCAGGGGACCAGGTCAGAGCTCAGAGCAGGGCAGCTTGTCAGGGAAAAGAGGGCCAGGGTGAGGAGAAAACCAGATTGTATACAGTCTAAACCACTGCTGTGGTTTTGGTCTCTTAGGATTAAATAGCTTCACTGAGAGCAGCCAGAAAACAGCTCCAAATGTACACTACAGCTGCAAGCAGTGTAGGCACAGCCTGTGGAACAAGGCAGTGCCACGTGCCCAGGTAGTCACACACCTGAAACCATTTGCCATTGCTCACGGCTGATGTCTAGACTGTGCTTTCACTCATCTGCCTCTGAACAACCCCCACCAGCAGCTAAGAAATGTCCTCAGGCGGGTGTGGAGGAAGAAAGCCAAAGGCTCTTGCTTAAACCAGTCCTGTGCTTGCGTTTGCTTCAGAGCAGTCACCCCAACCACGGTGCACAAACCAGAGAACAAAGTTTTAGACCCCCAGGACTGGATCTCGTTTTCTGGGAAGTCAGTGACTAATCCCCGAGGAATGGCTGGGGTGGGAGATGGCTGCTGCACAATGCTGCCGCCTCTCCGCTCAGCTCGCCCCCGATGGTAGGCTGAACACGGCTCCGAGGAGCTCCACAATGAGCACACTTCCTCGTGTTCCCAGTAACTACGGAAACATCACTGCTTCTCACGCTGATCCTCCCCACCCACCCCTGCCAGCCCAAGCGCTTCACCTCTGGCTGAGCTGGTTAGCACAGAGATGCTGGACGAAGAGTTATCAGACAGGTGACAAGGAAAGGGGTGCACTCAGTTCTCCTGGTGATGAAATTCAAAATTTCTTCTCCAGAGAACCCTAGATATCCCTTTACTGGGGGAGAAGTGGCGATCAGGAGCTGCACACTTGTGCTGATGGGGAGAGCTTGAGAGCTTTCACTGGTGGAGAGAGAAAGAGAAAAATGGGAAGACAAAACTTGCTTCATACTTACTTTCACACCCTTAAAATCTGAAGACCTGAATTCATCTAAACCAGGGGATTTAAAGCTCACATTTCACCTCTTGGGGTAGAATCAGACTAAAACACCCACTCCCTTTGGCCCTCTTTCTGAGTCAGTGTCAGAGATAAGATTCTCTGTGTCGGAAAGCCCCTTCTGCTCCAGCAGCGGCGGCAAAAGCTGGGAAACCAACCCATTCCTGGAAATCCCCTGCGACTCCAGCAGCTCCAGGCTGAAGAGAGAAGCTAGAAATGATCAGGGTTGCACTTCAGGAAAGCCCAACCAGCCTGGAGGGCCAGACAGGGTCTGCACAAAGCACCACAGTCACAGGGGCACACTGCAAAACAGCTGCACTGGGAGCTGCAGGGTGGTGAAGGACAGTGGGAGAGGGTGGTGGAAAGGAGCCTGGGCTTTTGCATCAGGGAATAATCCAGGAGAATGAAGATGGCTGAAGGGATTTTCCTATCCTCTCCCAGCCTCCTCTGTGGGACAGAAGTTACCAAGGCCATCTGAGACTGAGCAGGACCAGCATCTGCTTCCTCTGCATTTTCATTTTGTTTATGTATGTGTATTACTGTCTGGAAGAAATGTCCTCTGCATTCCAGACAGGGATAATGAAATCCATTCAGGGGAGGCAGAATGGGGATGAGGGTTAGGAGTCCCAGACAGCCCAAGTCAAGGCTTTGGCTGTGCACAGGCAGCAGCCCAGTGGTTCCACATCATTGCCGTAAACTGTCACACACAGGACTCGGCTTCCTGCAGCCTCCTCCCCCTTCCTCCCCCTGATCCCTTCTCTTCCCCTCCATCCGGTTCCCGAGGGAGCCAAAGTGAGCTTAGGAAGATGCAACTCATCATCCTGGGACTTGCTCAGAGTATTCGAAACCCCTTTCTCATCAGGGTTTTTCACATCAAATTGGTTTGATAAACGCTTTGACCTCTGCATACCACTGATAAACTCTGAGGGCTGCTCCCCTCCTCCCTCTACCCTTACTGTAAATATCTTGCAGATGCTCTGCTCATTTTTGTTCTTTTACAGCCAGCTGGCAACTTTGTTGGCATGCCAAAGAATTTCAGACCTTGGAGCAAAGCAACTTTTTAGTCTTCCGCTCTGAATCTTTTCTCACCAATATGTAAATCAGTTATTTTTAAGACTTCTATTTAATTTTACCATTAGACCATTGGACAAAAAGTGTAATCTAGAAAATGCTGTCCATTAAAATGAGAATATTAAATGTATGCAGCTGAGAAACATTATGGAAAGGGCCAAATAAATTTCACAGAAGGTTAATGCCTTCAGACAAAATATTTAAACCAGTCTATAACATTTTATAATATGGATAGAATTTTCTATAAAATTCCTTAGGTGAGGCTAAAAGTTCACCTGGAAGGATCTCCTTCATATTGAATTTTCATTTGTTGGGTACATCTCAGACATTTCCAACTCTGTTCCCATGTAATAGCATTATTTTCATCCTTATGACATGCTGAAGATTTCCCATAGAACAAGAAGCACTGCAGCTGACTGGATCTGCTAGGTAGTACCACTGTGGGCATCAGCATGCACAAACTGCATTAAGACCATGAGGCTGACATCTGAGGAATGTGCACAAAATCAAGGAAAAAATGTGCTGGACACAGTTGATTTGGAGCCCCTGTGGTGCTGTGTGCTGTGCAAGGAAGAAAGCCAGAGAGAGAGGAATTTGGTTCTGCCTCTGTTAGTGGTGAGAAGAACAGATAAAGCACGGGGGGGGTGCTTTGAGGCTGGTTCAGTATAACCTGTCTTTAATGGAGCTCATTAGTTTGGACTCTGGGCCACACAAACCCAGTCACAGGGCTCCCAGGCAGCCTCAGGCACAGGCAGGGCGAGGCTGCCCTGCTCACCATGCACCACACAGGCAGATGCCCAGAGGAACAGGCTTGTCTGAAGGAAGCCAAGTTAAGCCTGTGGTTTTCAAGTGCTCCCAGCACTCTCTCCTCTCCCATTGCCACCCCCATGTTATTCCCATGCAGCAGCCAGGGGAGCTCTGAAGAGAATTGCAAATGGGCACTGCCTTTTCCTCCTTCTCCACACAGACTGTTAGTGTAGTGACCCGCCCCAGCACGTAATATCAGATGTGGCACCATAAACATGAGTAACAGGGAGGCGCGAGGGTGACGTAACCAGGAGCGTGGGTACAAACCGGTTGGGCAGGTGTAGCTGTCAGGTAAAACATCTACAGGGTTTGGCTCTGAAATGGAGGGGTTAATCTGTGAGTAAGTCAGGGAAAAGTGTAATAATGTGAATACCAGCTGAACATGGTGGGGTGGACAAAGACAGAGTCAGGAGTGGAAAATCAGGGAGATCTCAGAAGCATCAGGAGAGGATGGAGCAGTGAAATTGAGGGAGAACAGCATTTTGAGGAGAGAGTTAGGCTGCTGAGTGGAGTGGAGGAAAAGAAGACAGATAGATGACATATCAGACAGTTCTGGAAGAGGCAAATCCAAAATGAGGCAGAAGTTTCTGTTGTTTCAATTATTTCTGAAACAGAAGTGATTGATTTGTGTTCCACTGTTACAGCCTACCAAATGAAAGGTTGTTTGCTGTCACAGCATGATTCAGACATTTTCAAGAACCATTGCTGGAGGACACAGATGAATACATCAAGCCATTGTGTCTAATTTACTTGAGTGAATGCACTGGTAAAAGAGACACTGTTTTAAAATCTTTAGGGATGCTCAAGTTAAAGTTCCTGTTCCTTGCTCAGGCAGCATTTCCACTTTCCCTCTTCTCCTCCAAATGCCATCTTTTCCTCTGACTTGTGAGAGGTGGTGGTGGATAAGGAGGCAATTACAGTCAGTCAGGAGACCTAGCAATACAGGAAGCCTGCCTGACCAGCTGCCTTCTGACTCCTGGCAAGCGAGAAGGTTACAGGAATGGATTCACAGACCGTGTGTGCAGAGTCAGGCAGAAACACAGCTGAATTACTTGCTTCCCCTGGCTCAGCACTACCTCTGAACCACATCCCAATTCATCAGCTCCTGACAACCGAAACACTGTCTCTGAATGCCCCTGAGATGAATCCCTGCCTTGCTGCAGTGTCAGCACACAGCCACCCTGCCAGTCCCCAGTAGCATCAGCCCTAAGCCTTTGCAGCCCTTTGGAATTCTCTCATCCCAGTCTAATCAGCTCAATCAGACTTCCCCCTTCCTGTCACAACTAGAGTCAAATTGAATCAAGGTCTGAGAACCTGAATTTGCCAGTCTGTCATTACACCTTTATTTATTATCCCATTCAGACCTTAGTCTGGATGCCTTCCCCCCCAGCTTATGCACACATCTTCTGACGTAGTCTTTTCCTGTTTTTTTTCTTCCAGACCCAGTGCAAGCTGGGTTATGAAGTCAACCAGCTTGAACCCAAGTTCTTAGCAGTGACCTCTTCACCTGTGACGTAGGGAGGTCCTGCAGCTCACAGCAAGCTGGGGCAGAGGTGCCCAGTGCCCTGACCTGCCTTCTGGGTATGAGAGTTCCAGTAGCAAACCAAAACCACTAAACAAAATATAAGCATTTTGCAGAAAATACATAGCATGGTATGAACACAGCAGAGCTGAGAAGGATTTTCCCATGTTTGTTATGCTGCCTGAAGAAGGAAGAATTTGGGAAAAATTTAAGACAGTGGCCTTTCTAAGGCAGGGACAGGCAAGATGACAATCAGGACCACTACAGGACTTGAATATCACAGTCTGATTAAATTGTGCTGATTTTTCATGGGTATGAAAGTGCCAGTGTAGCTAGAGGGCTGTAACTGAGGGGACAGAAGGAGTCTGGGTCACCTGGTTGCTGAGGCAGGGGATGCCAGGCACATGCGTCCCAGCATCTGCAGTACAGAGCAGGCCAGAGGAGTTACAGGTAAGGGACTGGCCAGTGAAGCAGTAAAGCAGATTTTCTGTATTGTTTACTTATTGTAACCTTGTTTCCAGCCTTGTAATGCAAAGCCAGATCCTGTTTCTTCCTGAGTAAAATCTTCATCTCTCTTTATCCTTACATTCCTCTGCAGCTGGAAGGATTCCAAGTGGGACTCGGTGGCTTTTCTATTTCTTTTTGTTTGTTTGTTTTTGTTTTTGTTTCCGATAACTAATGTAAATAAAGCGCTGTGTACACTCCCCATCTTGGGTTTTTGCACTGTGACATCTGTTTAGCTTCATAAAATACAAAGACCCACCCTTGTCTCCTTCAAGCAGAATGAACTGGGAAGCAGACAACATGGAAAAGAAGTCAAAGAAAAGCAAGACATTGTACACACAGACACATTCTGTCAGAGACCCTATACATTGGGAGCTGGTTCTTATCAGCCTGTGGTAGTCAGCAAAGTTGCTAGGACACAGGCACACAACTGCAACACCTGCAAAAGCTGTTTTGTGACTACATGGTTATGTAATACAATGTGATGTAATGTGAAACTACACCTGAAGTGGCTGAAAACCTGATTAGTAAATGTGAGGTTCAG
The DNA here is from genome assembly GCF_027477595.1 of Haemorhous mexicanus. NCBI lineage: Eukaryota > Metazoa > Chordata > Aves > Passeriformes > Fringillidae > Haemorhous > Haemorhous mexicanus. The sequence goes on along the minus strand of NC_082381.1, from coordinate 78,738,358 downwards.
TTTGTTCTAGATCTACAAGGCATGTGTAAAAAAGCCAACAACCTCCCACATGCATGTGTTAATCAGGCTCTCAGGCCATGTATTTGAGTCTGTAATACAGGTTTTGCTGTAGATGACATTCAGCTTTGGACGCTGTGCTCCACTAGGTTGAACTCGACGAAGTTATTTTGTTCCCAAGAGAAGTAGCTTTGTGTGGAGCAAAAGGGAGATGAATCACTTCAGCGAGTAAGGGTTTATGTCTCTCTCTGCCTACCCTGTCTCCTACTCCACCAGGTCCTCAGGAGCCATTGATGGCTCTAACCCATGCTGTCCACCAAGGATCCCTAGGCTGAGATATTTGTGTCCTGCTGATGCAGCTACCATCCAGCTGTGCCCATTTCTCCCCAGTAAGGCAAAGTGTAACATAAATCCTGTGAAAGTTACTCTGTTCTCATTTAAACAACAATCTTCTTAAAGAAATCTGTCTCTTCTCTAAATCCCTAAAACTTACAAAAGGAAAAAGGAAGCATAAATCAAACCTTAGTTTAAATGACCTGGACATGGGCCTCACCAGGAAAATCTAAAATTGTTCTGTGGTTGCAAGAACAATTTTCACTCCATGTTTCTGGACTTCGTAACACACCACCAAAAGCACTAGACACTGGGAAAATAAGATCTCTTAATGGAAATATTATAGAGTTGTAATTTGCTTAGGCAGCAGTTTCTGTAAAAAGATTTCTTACTATTCTAAGGAAATGAAAAACGTGTGTTTTGGGTTCATATAAAAAGCACAGCCATTAGCAGAGAGAGGCCAGCAAACAGCAAGTGTGTTTCAGCAAAAGCCTTGACGTAGTGCTATTTTAAGGATGGCTGGATGCAAGTATAGACTGCTGTGCTGAAAAACTTTAGCAGACTTGTACGGACAAGATGTTAATTTGAAATGCAATGGATGGCATTATCAATACTAAATGTACTGAAACTGGTTTAGGATGGACTTCACACTGGGCTTGAGTTTTGTTGCCATTTACACCAGCATAATTTCCTTGTAATCAAATTATGTCTTTCCCCATGCTTTATAGTCATGGTACCGTTGGACCAGCAAGCTCTGCAGAGGGACATTTACCTCCACCTTAGCCTGCTTTCCAGGTGCTCTTGCAGGCTAAAGAAACATTTTACTCAAAATTGTAGATGGCTTGTTTTTCTCAGGGTGTCCTCTGGATTGCAATATGGAGGGTCAGGATGTATCTACTTGTGGTGCCAAAGTGCAGGGAAAGTTACATGCCTATTTACAGGATTTACATAGTGCATATTGAAGTGCGAAACCTCAGTGGATCTCTCTGAGTGATTATATGGATTATATGGATTCTGTTGCTGGCACAGGAGTAAAGCAGAAGCATAGAATTGTATACATTGAATTACACTTCCAAATACTTTGAAGTTTGCCAGATGAGTTAATATATACAAAATCACCATTTTTCTGTTATTAAATCCATTAGTTATCTGTCAAACAAATAATTTTGAGTAGGTCTTGGCTGCCATTGAACAGTTCTATGGGGGAAGAAATTTTTAAAGAGGATAAGTGACCTCAGGTGCCAGTCTTTCTAAAATCACATTAAAAAAAAATCAGATCTTAATTTTATCTCATATCCAATGCCCCAAAAAGGAGTTATCTGATGTCATAATTTTGTAATGACAAATTGGTGTCATGTCTTTGCAAAATCTAGCTCTGATGCTCAATCTGAAACTGAATCCCTCTCCATTTTCAGTATATCCAGATTAAGCATTTAGGTCTGGTCTTTTTTTTTTAGAGACAGTGGCCCATGTTCAACCATAATTGAAACATGCTCAAGGTCAGAGTGTTGGTGAGGATCTAGGTTTCTAATTCTGACTCCTCTCTAATTTAAACACACTATTTGATGAATTTACTCAGAATAATGAAGGATGAAGACTAAATGGTCTTGTGGTCATTCCTGGAAAACAAGTTGGTTTGTTGCTTTTTTTGTTTGGTTGGTTGGTTTGGTTTTTTTACTGGAGAGAATTTATATTCATCATGCTAGGAATTTAGGCTGACTTGTATAACTTTAAACACTATCGTGTCAAGGAAATGGGAGGAGCCAAGAAATGCGTTGGATATCTAATAAAGGAGATCTGACAACTGAAAATCAGCTTAAACAGGGATTGTCTAACTCCAATATTCCTGGTTAATAGTGAGCACATTCATGTCAGACAGCTAATGGTTTTCAATAGCAGCTCACCTGCACACCACACAGCCCTCAGCAGTGTGCGGGCAGTCTACAGTCCTGCAGGATGGCACTCTCAATGGGTTTCCCAGTTCCAAACCCATCGTGCCTGGCTGAAGCAACGCAGGACGAGCTGACCTGCCGTGTGAACTTTTCACAGTTGTTTTTGTCATGTCTGGACCCTGTGGAATGTGTAAGTTTCCTGTTTCCACCAGTGTACCATGACTTGCATTTTGGGCAGGGAAACATGTAAACATAATTAGATGGCTGGCAGCTACAATTCTCTTTGAAAATGCTGTCAAGTTTTGTGCCTTTAATTTCTATTTTATTGGGGTGGATTAATCTGATATTGCTTGAGGCTAAGTTGTCTATTGACTTAAGAATTTGGGAGTTTCCTAGCACACTGTTTATGGGTTGAATTTGCCTGTCTGTCCAGAATAAAGGTGATGCAGAAATTGTATTATTTTCACAAGTCAAGCACTCTCAATTTTAAGCTAGTAAGAGATGTGATGTGTCATCTGGCTTCTTTCTTGTTTTCCTCCCAATTATCAAGATACACAACTTTCAAATACCCACTAGCAGCAGGGTCTAGGCTTTCAAAACTCAAAAACCATGTGTTTCCCTGCTGAGGGTGATGGGCTGAAAACAGTGATTCTGCTCCCAAAGCAGCCTCCTCCTCTGTCCATGCTGCTGCTCTCCATGTGGAGGCTGAACTGGATCAATTTAAGGCCAATACATTATCGATCACTCTCTGGGCAGGCACAACAAGATTCACAGCCTCAGGGGCTCTAGGAAAAGGACAAAGGGACTGACAAAGGCCAAGGCCTGCTGCTGGAGGTCAGCAGTTTCCTTCTCTAATTGGGCATACAAATACCTGATTTTTGTCAAAACTGCAGACTGCAAATGCCCTTTTTGCCCACCTCCCCACTGGCTGGGTAGGAGATGCAGACTCCTGGTGTCATTGCCCTTTATGTTTCTCAAAATAAGAGGACACCAGACCTTGTAAGGACTCTAACAGCAGCCCTTCCCAGCAGTTCTCTGGAACCAGATAAGGATTTACTGCCCTGTATGTGCTGAAAGAGGAGTATCCCAGGCAGATTGATTTCAATGCATCAGAACTTTCTCTCTGTGCTGACTCTGAATGCATTCAATAGATAGAGAAGCTTTGCTAAATAGCTTTTCCAGAATATCAAGAAAGGAATTAAAAAACTAATAGGCACAATGAAGATATACTACTAACTTATCTTCAGTCTCTTGCAAAGCACTCATAGATGAGCTCCTAAAGCCAGCCTGTGAGAACTACTTGATGGCTGGCAACAGACATGTGCATTGACACCCACAAAACCCAGGATGACTTTTCCTTATTTTTCTTCTTTTGCGTCATGATAGTTTCTCTTTTTCTGCCACTAGGTTCAATAGAGATGCCTATTTTATTTAACCTTTAAAATCTGTTATCTCCTTTCCATTTGTCAGGTCTGGACACATATTGTCATGGAATCTCATAATGGTTTGGGTTGGAAGGGATGTTAAAGATTATCTCGTTCCAACCCCACTGCCATGGGCAGGGATGCCTTTCACTAGACCAGGTTGGGATGACTTGTGAAAAGTCCCAGTCCAGATTTCTGGCAGGCTCCTTATAGGTACTGGAAGGTGCTACAAGGCCTCCCCAGAGACTCCTCATGGCTAAACACCCCATCTTAGACTGTCTTCACAGGAGAGGTGCTCCAGCCCTCTGATCACCTTTGCGGCACTTCTCAGGATTCACTCGATGGTGCTCCTGTGCTGGGAGCCCAGAGCTGGATGCAGTGCTCCAGGGGTTCTCAGCAGAGCAGAGCAGAGGGGCAGAATCCCCTCCCTGCCCTGTTGCCCACGGGGCTCTGGATACAGCCCAGAATGAAACTGGTTTTCTGGGCTGTGAGTGCACATGTTGCTGTGTCATGCTGAGCTCCTTGTCAACCAACAACCCCAAGTCCTTCTTCCTACATCTGCCCTTAATGAAATCATGTTGGCAGTTGCCAATCACTTCCTTATTTTCCATGTGACTTAGCATAATTTCCAGGAGGATCTGCTCCATTATCTTGTGAAACACTACGATGAGACTGACTAATGCTTAGTTCCCTGATTCTTCCTTATTTCCCATTTTAAAAATGTGGGTTATCTTTCTCCTTTCCCAGTCAGTGAGAATGCCACAGGATTGTCACAACTTCCCAAAAATAATGGACAGTGACTTAGTCAATTCATCTGACAGTTCCCTCAGGAACCACGGATGCATCTCAGCAGGCCCCATGGACTTGTGCACCTTCACATTCCTTAGATGTGCTCAAGAACCTCATCATGTGCTACAGCAGATGGCTCTTCATTCTCTCAATCCCTGCTTTGCCTTCTGTGACTCAGACAGTGTGGCTGGACCACTTGCTGGTGAAGATTGAGGCGAAAAAGGTCATTGAGTACCTCAGACTTCTCCGTATCTTGGGTAACCAAGTCTCCTATTTTCTTCTGGAGAGGCCTCACATTTTCCCTAGTTTTCATCACTGATGTACCTGTAGAAGCTTCTCTTGTTGCGCTTGATAACCCTAGCCAGATTTAATTCTATCAGGGCTTTGGTTTCCTTAATGCAATCCCTGGCTGCTCAGGACATCCCTCTGTACTCCTGCCAGGCTAAGGGAGTTTTCATTTCAAGTTCGACTTGATGGTGTTGTTTACATAAACCAAATATACCTCCAGTTCAAAGATGCACACACAACTCAGTTTTTAGGGAAGAGTTACAGATCTTTCCTACTTTCCTGGTGGCAAGGCCAGCATAAAGAGTCCCTAATATACTCTCTGCTGGGATGTGAGCTCACAGCTTTCCCAGCTGACGGAATTGCTTGGGAGGCCAAACTGTAGACATTTTTGCAGTATTGGAAATTATAGAAAAGTATAGGAAAATACCTAATTATATCTGGAAGTTATCTAGGTAAAATCCTTCCTGCTTTTCAAAGTCAGAACTCTTTTTCATTCCAGCATGGAAGTTCTGCTGGAAAATGAATTTTGTGTTTTTACAGCTGATCCAGATTAGGGTTATCATTAGCTTAAGATTTTCCAAACGTGCTCTCCCAAACCCTTCTCCTCCTCCCAGGCTACCAGCAATCTGCAAAAACTTGTAACAGCCACAGAGGGATCTTTTACTTGAGGCTGTGCAGAGGAATTCTCTGGTGCAGTCTCTAGCTAGTATCATAACCATTCTGCTTATCTACCCGAGATGAAAACTATAGGAAATCCCAGTCTAGACCTAAATTCCTAAACAACTTTTTTTGTTGACTTTGAAAAAGAAACTACATTTGAATGATGTCTTTAGAGCAATTAGAGAGGTTCATCCAGTGTCATCAGTGTCACTTGCACGTTTTTATTATTGCTTTTAAAAACATTTATAGAACACTTGGACCTAGTCACAGTCATCAAGTATTTGTCTCTCTCAGATTGATACTCCTCAGAGGCAGAGGATGGACTCATGGAGTACAGATCCAAGTTAATCACAGTACCCAAACTACAATGCTTTTTATCAGCAACCAGGATAAACATGAGGTTTCTATTAAAAATCTTCTTTGGAGACATCAGAGTTTATAAATAGAAGACAAGTCTATCATGATCAGATTGACATTCCCTCACGAGATTTTTCCTCCTGTTAAAAAGCTTATTTGCGATTTTCCAAGTAAATTCTGTTCAAAGGTAAGAAGCAAACCAAGCAAAGAATGTTACCCTATTTTTATTCTCCTACTATTGCAAAAAAAGCTATACCTTCTACAGCTGTTTGCAAATAAACAAAAAGATAAAGATCTACAGGGGGAAAAAAAAAGATAAGGATGTATTTTTATAGTTACAAGTGACCACTGTGAACATTCAATCTCATCACAGGTGTAGCCTGTATTTCAGAATCTTTCTCAGTTAACTTTTCACCCAGTCCAATAACTTGCAAGAACCCACACTCATGTCCTGCAAGGATATCCATATGTCTTGAAAATTCCTTTATGGATTTGTGCTGAATCACAGGGGTCAGCAACTACTTTCCTCTAATGCCACATATTATTATAATTTACAGATATGTGAGATATTCTTGTAATTTACAGAAATTCAGAGGTCTCGTTTCATTGGTAGAACCTTGTAGATAAGTTTTAATATGAATGCAACTGAGTCTCAAATGCATAAATAACTAAAATTCCATGTGTACATAAGGACAGATATAGCTACGTGATGTGCTAGTGGGGAAACAGTGCTTTGTTCCATCATGAAAACTGTGCCCACTTTAGCCTACCAGAAAATGGGAATTTATCCTCAGTTTTAATATTTTGTCCACATTCTTTTTACCTTTAGGGCTTGCTCAAGTGCCCTTCTGCTTTCCAAGAAGATTAATGGGGGAAGTGAGGAGATCTGTGCTCCAGAAAGGTAGCATGCTCTGGGAAGGGAGTATATTTTGAGGAGTAATAACCTGGAAAATTAGTCAGAAAGACATAAGCTTTCTATTTTTCTGATTGTCAGGTCTACAATATAAGACTTCTCATTGTTGGGGTGCTCATATTTGGGTGTAACTCTAAATGTATTAATTAAAACATAGTCTTCAAAAAGATCAGTTCATGATCAGCAGCTTAGAAAATCTGAATCTCATCATGAAAGCTGCCCTCTCTGTCACAGCTCCTGGGAAGATACAATGGATGGAAGGAGAGAGAAGGGAGGAGGAGAGAGAAGCAATATCAAAACAAGAGTGGGAGAAACAGAGGCAAACAGAAGAAAACAAACCCCACAGGGGAAAGAAAACACAGGTCATGGAAGAGGGCAAAGGGATGAAGGGGGGGTGTAAAGCAAAAAATTCAGACAAACAGAGAGCATATGGGCTGCAGACTGGAAAACAAAAGGTGTGGCGGAGGGTGATGGAGAGGAGGAACTAGAGTAACTTATTTCATCAATTCTTGTCACTACTAATAGAAGTCTTTTTAAAAACCCCTGATGAATGCAAAGTCCTCTCAAAAATTTACACATGCAGCCTGGGAGGGCTTTGAATTTATTTGGATGCATAGCTATGAAACCCAAATTGTACTCTGATCAGTGAAGACAACTGTCAGCATAAATGATGTTTAATGGGTGGTCTTGACACAAGTAAGGATATCCTGCATTCCTGATTTATAACCCTAAGGAAATAAACTATGAAAGAATCTTACACACCAAAATTCTTGTTTAACACAGCCTATATATCCAACAGAAACACTGAACGTTCGTCTTATATTCTTTTGTTATGGATTTCAACTCAGAGCAACAAAATCATAGGATGTGTTCCTGTGGATGAAAATTTAAATTAAACATAAATTGGTCCTATTGATTAGCTATCTATAGAGTCTCACCATGCCACTACTTGGAGGTATGACGAGAAGCACTCAGTCTCTTAAGCACATCTTCAGAGCACTTCTGTAGCAGGGAGAGGAAAACCTCAGAATGGTGCAATTATATGAAATGAAAAGATTGAAGAATGTGACAGTGTGTTGGAGTGCTTTTGACTAGACATAGTACACACACCACCACAGGTTTTAGGTATTTTTCAGTCATTTATGCATCACGTTTTTATATTTATAATCAGATCTATTTTAGTATAACTATTTTCTTGAGAAGAAGCAACCTAAGTAAATGTTTCCAGGACTGGTCCTTAATGGATTTCAGTATCAATATCAGTTCTGGCCATCTGTTTTTTTCATTCTAACTCTGTAAATGAATGTCTGTCCTTTGAGAATTTCAAGAAGCAGAAAGTAACAATGAGCCTCTTCTGCAGTTCCAGACTAAATACTCTAACAATTATTAGTTGATGGGATATGCAGTAAAAAGAATTCTTACTGACAATATAATTTATAAGGATAATTTGCTTTAGCTAAAAAGTATTATAACATTTCTATGCAAAGATGTGGCTGGCTTAGCTGTGTGCTTAGCCAGTTTTGAGCTGGTCTTTGGTGATGCAACCTAACCCAAAGAACAAGTACATAATCAGATAAGTAGCTCTGTGTTAATGGTATGTCAAGATTGTGGATTATTAGGGTTTCCATTTAATTTATTTTGTTTTGAAGACCATAAATTCCAAGTTGGCAAGTAAAGGGAATTAAAAACCCACAACCAATGAAAAGAAGCTTTCAAATCTGCCATCTATACTGGTATGGCTGGAATGCTGGTGAAGGATACAGTCAGGAATTTAGGATTCAGTGCTTACTCAGCTTTTGTTAGCACTGCCGTAATTAGTTTTAATAATGAGATAATACCTAAGGATCCAGCCTTTACTGTTACTGGGAGCTGTAACAATGTAAATGGAAGCAGAGCTGGCTCCTCAACCAGAGACCTATGAAATATTAGCTAAAAGAAATAATGGAGCACATGGATAGGTTCTTATTTACACCAAGGCAGGAAAAGCAGTGAAAATGCAATTGGATCCACTTAGAAGGAATATTAAAAGTAGTAGACAATACAAATCATGCCTGTAAATGAGAATATTTGTTAAAGTAAATTTGCACTAAATTAAGATTTTGTAATTTTTTGGTCATTTTTTCCACAAAGTTATTGATGAATAAATATCCTCAGAAAATAAAAGTGTTGATGTAAATGCAATTCCATATACAGCAAGAAGTCCACAAAGCAGAACTCTGTGCTTATCTCCTTACCCTGAGACTGATCACAAATGGACAGTAAGGTGAAGGGAAGAGACTCTTCTCTGCCTATCCAGGAGAGGAAGAAGTGGGAAAAAAAAGCAAACCAAAGTACAAAACACAAAGCAAACCAAAACCACAAAAAAAAAAAAATCTTAAAGCAAACAAAAGCATAAGCAGTTATAAATTGTATAATATTTCTTACTGAGGTCAGGTAAAAATTGCAACATAATTAAGAAGGCTTTTTTTAAACAAATTGTCCTAGTTCAATTATAGAAGAATACCACATTGTTCCCTAACCTGCTGTACTAGTGAAGCACAAAACCATTCCAGATGGATAAATGCTTCTTTGGAGAGCAGGTGTATACAGAATTTTGTGCTGCTTTGTGGATTAAATTCTGCTAAATACTGATGGCAATCTCACTCCATCATGAACTGAACTGAGACCTAAGTGCCTACTGGCATGGCATGGATTCAATTTAATTTGATACAGCTCTCATGCATGTGTACCATGCAATCCTCCCCCACGTGCAGAGAGAGGATTTGGACAGGTATTTGCTGTAGTGTACAAAATAATATCCTGGTTGGTTCCTAAACTGGGTTAAAGTAATCACATTTAGAATAAGTCAGGAAGCTTGTACTGTGTCTGCATAAACACTGTGGTTTGGTGTGGCTACAGAGTCAATCTCCCATCATTCAAACCAAAATGAAGAGCAACTTTGGTGCACATGAATCACAGAATCACTGAATCACTGAATTGGATCATCAGGTCCATCTCCTGGCCCTGCACAGGACACCCCAAAAGTCAAACCCTGTGCCTGAGTGCCTTCAAACACCTCTCGACCTCTGTTAGGCTGGTGCTGTGACCACTGGCCCAGGGAGCTGTTTCAGTGCCCAGCCCCTTCTGGGTGAAGAACCTTTTCTTAATATCCAACCTAAACCTCCCCTGACACAACTTCAGACCTTTCCCTTACACTCTGTCTCTGGTCACCACAGAGCAGAGATCAATTTGATTCAGAAGCTCCATCCCAAATGCCTATTAAACATTCCAGCTCCTTGGAGGCATGGAAGTAGGAGAGTATAGGGGTCTAAATCAGTAATTTGCTCTTTAGATGCCTTTGAACCACCTGCTTTGAGGACAGTTTGCTCAGGGGACAAGGCCAAATGTTGTCTGAAGGAAAAACTCCCAGCTGGTGTAGTGAAACCACGGGGGCCAAAGCCTCAAATGTCTTGCTAAAGCAGGCATTGGCAGTAATTGTCCCAGCTGGGGAGGGTATCTCACTACTATTCATTGTATCCTATTCATTCCTCATTGATGGAGAAAATGGTTTTTTTGACATATATTGGAGGACAGCATGTGGGACACTCAGGTTCTTGAAACTGAGAGCTGAGTCTTGGGAAGGTGTGGTGCTGAGAAAGAGGGGTGAAGGGAAGTTCAAAAGCTTCATGAAAGCTCTGGCGGAAATAAAACTGAACACGAAATTCAAAGGCAAAACTGCCATTCCAAAGGGAACTTCTCATTCCATTAATTTGAATAATAAAAACTCTCAGGTCAAAGGGACCTCTTCGCTTTCTCCAGAAAATGCAGTACTTCAAACAAATCTCTCAAAGTACTAGTTGTGTTGAAGGATGAAGTTGGTACCAGAGACTGAATCTTCACCAGTCTGCCTCTCATTCCAACGAGACACTATCTCACTGCAGCCTTTGAACAATGCATCATCCTGATATAATCATGGTGAATGTGATTCCAATTTCATTCTGCATACTATTTCTTATACAAACCAGGGCTAGAACATCAGATGCGGGATTCTGGAATAAACAGCAAGGCTGAATTTAAGAGTGATTCAATGTAATTGTGGTGTTTTGACCTGTATTGGAACTTGTAGGATATCTAATGAGAGAAGGAGAAATTTATGAAACTTTGATCCAAAAGGCAGAATAGCAGAGGCTAAGCCCATCAGGAAATGAGTTCTGGAAAGAGATCAGGTATGGGCCCAGCTAATGACAGAAAATACAAATATATCCAAATACAGAGATTTTAGCATCTTCATTTAAAATATGTGCAAGTAATAACTTTAGTATATGATTTAGTGATCTGCCTAGAGAAAATTAAGTTGTGGAGTTTGGGAGGCTCATTTGATAAAAGGGGGAAGGTGACCTACACCTCTTTTAAAATAAAATGACAGAAAATGACAGTTTGAAAACCATTTTCTAAGCTTTCATGTGCACAAATATCCTCAATGCTCTTCCTTTCTTTGAATTTTCTAAAGAAAAAAAATCTTGGTTTTGCATATGATCACAGAGGCAAATACTGAGAAAAGGAAATAAAATTATTTTAATGTACTCAGTTTTTATTTCATTCCAACAACCACCATCTAATGTTCATAGAAAAAAAAGCATACTGTACCCATCTGTCTCCACTCTTCTGCATCCTATTGCAGCTATAATTTTGTTAGTCAGTTATTTAAAATGCAATTGACAACACCCTTACCACTAATACTAGGCACTGTTTATTCGCAAAGATGTGTGTTTTCAAATTGCAGAGTAAAATAAAATGACAAGCAAGTACCCAAGCAAGCAATTCTTTCTTAATTATTTTTGTGCTTTATTATTACATTTTATTGTAAATGGTTCCATTCCTTCCAGTAATAATTTCAACCTGAGGCTATAGGTTTCTTGTCTTTTTTCTTTTAAATGTACTTAAAAAGTGATTCATAAACTGTACCTGTATGTCTCAGTAATTGTATTCTTACTTTCAGGGCATCAGAAGCAGGGCAGATGATTATAAAAAAATGTTACAAATGTCTGTATTTACGAGTCTTATTAATCCTGAAATTGAAGGAATTGAAAGCAGCACCAGATTGTCAGTTGGGCTCTCACAGTCACAACCAGCAAGAACAGACTTTGGTGCCCAGGGCAGAAGCTAGCAGGTTCCAGAGTCAGGCTCTGTGTTTCCACAGAAGTCAGTACCACCAGAACCTTTTGTAAAATCAGATCTCTCAGCATAAGTGGCACTCTTAAAAAAGGAAAAAAAGAAGCTTTTTTATTCTCATTTCTTGGGCAGCAGTTCAAACTCAGAAAAAAGTTCTTTCCTCACAAAGAACTGGTAGGAACAAATTGAAATCTGTACATTTTGTTTACTGAAAGACAACAGTAAGACACTCAAAGATTTTGCTGATCCCAGTTAGGAGGTGAAGATAAGAGCCTTAACTTCTAGAAACTCTGCAGACCACCTGTTATAATAGCCCATGGTTTCAAGGTAAATATTAATGGATTTGGGTTTAGCCAGGCAACTCTCAGCACAAACAGGATCTGTGTTAAATCTGAGCACATCTAACCTGGCATCAGATCAGCACATCTACCACATGGTGCTCACACTGATGTGCACAAGGGACCTAGTGGTTCCTATAAAATAAAGGCTTGTGGTACGTTTGGCGTAACTGGAAAGCAGCAGATCTGTTTGTGTTTCTCTGACTGGGAGAGAAGGGTACTATTTGGCCTAGACTCAGTCACAGACCCTTAAATCTCCAACTAGTCATGAAGGACGGGCGAGTGTGGGGAAGGAGAAGGGGGAGATCAGCTGGCCGGTGACTGCTGACCATTGGACACAACTCTCACAGAGGATGATGTGATCCTGTGCATCATTCCATGGCAGGCAAGTTATTTCTTCTCTCAGGGCCAGAGGAGCCTGCTAAACATATGAACTGAACCTACTTTGGCATTAGGCAGTGATGTGCCTGAGACAGACTATTTAAGCAAAAGATTAAGCACCCAGTGTAAAACTGTGAGAATAGAGGGCATTTCAGCAATGCGTTGTAGAGATACATGACACTGCACGTGAGAAAAATTCCACTAGACAGAAAAAATCACTTTAAAGAAATAATTTCCAGAAATGATTGAATGACTTCTATTGAGCAGAGTGAACTTATGCTCTGGATAATGTGGCCTTGGCATTTTTAAACTTTGACCTCATCCCTTCATGAAACTCTGCCCTCAGGTCCATACTTATAAATGTCTAAGTACAATTGTATTCCTCTGTGACGTTTTGGTTTGTCACAATCTTTAAGGACTGCTACACCATATTAAAGATTTACTCTCACTCCTTTGTTTGCTGTTTATTTAGTGGTAATTAGATGCTTCATTTGTAGAAGTCCTTAAGAAAAGCCTCTCTGGTGGAGCAGGATTACCTAAGATTTATATCTGTCCTTGTGCAAAGTGCAGAAATCTCCAATGTCTCCACACTAAATCACAGTCTTAAACTTGGATCCCATCCCACTTTCCAGCCCTTTGATATTTTCTCTTGTGATCCAGGATAAATGCTGTAGCCATCTCTGAGAAATAAAAAGGAATGTCTGACACTCATTTACACCAACCCCAGTAGAGGCAAGGGTCTTTGCATGCAAATATGAATGAGACCCAAAGTATGATTTTCATGATACAGTGGAAAGAATCCTTGGATTTTTTTTTCTCTTTTTCTTTTTATACAAGTTTTGATATGGTCTGAAACCCTCTGCATCAGAGAAGCATTTTAAAAAACAAAACAGATGACTGACAAAGTGAGATTCAGTTTCTCTTGAAATGTAAGTAAACTTCTTTTCCAAAACCTGGAAGAATGTCAATGAAGATGTAATGCATATGGGGTTTTGAACCCCCACAACAAAATCAGCAGCAGAAATTTTGTCGTGGGAATACAGCATGGGACAAAACTGGAGTTTCAGCTTGCTGATGCCAAGTGCATTGAGAAATCCTGTGAAGAGCAAAGACAAAAAATAGGCAGTTTGAAATGCCATTTGCAAGGTGCTTGGCTTCTCTGTAATGCAAATAGTCATATAAAATATGCAGGAATGTGGTTTTTTGAGGTTTGAATGGGAAGAGGAAATTGATTTACAAATTCTGACTGGAATAGGAATCTTAGAGCAAGACTAAAGACAAAGCAACTCCCTGCACTTCTGTGTGGAGTGTATATGGCATGTAGCTGCCTCTTTCTGTGGGAACTGCTTTGACTTTGTTGTATTACAACATAATCAAGGTGCTCAACGGTGTAATTAAACACTAGGAATTTTGCTCTTTAGTGATCCTCAAATTAGTATAATCTTCTTCATGGTTGGTCCTGGGCAACTGGCCTTTCAGGACTTTCAGTGGTGGGCCTTCAAAGGGCCCTTTATATTTGTGAAGGGGTGGAAGTCAGCTCTGCTCAAGGTGTGCTCTCCCTGTTGTGGTAGTCTGGTGGCTTGACATCGGTGTTCTCATCTGGCTTTTGAGAAATCTCAGCCCTCAAGCTTTCAGGGAAACCTCTAAGTGCAGGGTCTGGGTAGAGGTTTTTCTCGTAAGTGATCCTGGTTCCCTTCTGTATGTGTGGGGCCAAGCAGAATGCAAAATCTTCCTCTTGCTTGCAGAAGAATGGAGAAAATGGGAGCACAGCCACATGCATGGAATTTCCATGGCACTGTTCAAGAGAGATTGAAGCAGTCCTAACTCAAGGACGGAGCAGTAGATGCTACACATAAACAGGAATTATGGTGCTGAGACCTGAAATACACGCTGTTGATTCTGAGACAGGCTTTTAACAAAGCTTTGTTCTTTACCTCCAGAGCTTTTGATGTCTGTTTGATCAGTTGTTTTTCTGCTTGATGAGTTTTTCTATGGGAAGAAACAAAACACTTTTTCCTTTTTAAATTTAAAAAAGCATAGATGTTTTGGCATTTCAGGCATGGTCTGTTTGTGTAAGGGGTATGTAATTTTCTTTTATTGTTTCCAAAAACAAACACTTGGGCTTGTACTTTTAAAATATTTTCAGAATTAAATATGTTATGGAGTAATTCTGAGGCTCTGTGGCAAACCTACATTAAATCATCAAGACCACTTCATGCAAAGCAAAGCAGAGTTTGTCCCTAGAAGGAAGATATACAAAATAAACTTATTTTACATCGGATGTTGGTGAAAAGGCCAAATTTTTTTTTCTCCTAGTTAAACCTACATAAATCACTCTCATATCAAAGACACTAACATGCAAGCACAGATTTCCATAATAATGTGAGAAAGAGAAAAAAAAAAAAAGAAAGCAATTTTTACTCTTTGTACTTAAGAAGAATTGCATTAATTCTTTTTGTATATTCCAGTAGCTACAAACTAAGATGAAGAGTATAACCAGAGGCAGATAATGTCCTTTCTCTCACAGGGAAAGAACAGTAAATTATGTTTCTGTTCTCTCCTAACTGGAACATCTATTCAGTCCCACTCAGGTAAGGCTGCTGTTTAGGGCTGGCTTTTCAGGGTTCACCTGATCTCTGCAGCAAAACCACTGAAGGGTTTAGCAGCAGTAACACAGACAGCCTGGCCTCGTCCCTCGGCTCCTGATTCCTGCTCCCATGGCAGAGGAGCAATATTCAGATTTAAAGGGCAGCCCAGCCTCACACTACCACTTGAGGCCATGGCAAAGCAGGACCCTGTGGTGCCAGAAGAATCACAAAGGTAAAACTTCACTGGAGCTTTTCAAGATATGTCACCTGGGACTGTGAAGAGGTCAAGTTATAAACTGGGGCAGAAAAGAGTGCTAAGGTGAGTGCAGGTATGAAAACCATGAGAAAGAAGAATGGTTGCTGGAGGCAGAGGAAATCCGTCTTGAAAGAGAAAGTTGAAATAATCTAGATAATTCCCTGCAACCATTCCTGGATTTTTCCTTCACCCCGTGAAAAGTTCAGTTCAAAGTAAAAGAAGTCCCTAGGTAGGCTTTCCTCTCTCTGAAGATTCTGTCTCATTTAAGGGCCAGGTGTGAGCAGATCCAGTTGTGAGTTTCTTCCACTTTTAGTGTTGTCCTCTGGTGTTGACCCTTTCAGGCTCATTGCTGTTGCTATATGAAGAGCATGGAAACAGTAAAGGCAAAAAAATCCCAACCAAGTTTTCTAAACATACCATATTGTGAAGAGGCATCAATCACCTCCTTTCTGTGCTAACAAGTTATTAAAAAAAGAAAGTGCTCTGGTGGAAGCAGATAAAAATGACACTTTTTAACTGTCTCGCTTGTTACCACAGTGATTCTTGCATTTATGGGGGACATCTGCTACAAAGAATGAAATAAAGTATTTTACTGTAGGCAAGGAACAGTCTGGAAACAAAATCATGCCTTAAAATCTCAAGCCAAACTTTCTTTAAATTGTATTTCAGTGAAAAATAACAGCCAGGATTAGTAAATCAAACTATATTCCAATTGAAAATAGTCAAACCAGAACCAGTCCTACAAGGGAAGTGAAAATGCAGCACTTAGAGCTTATAGAACAGGTTTAGGCTGCTTGAAGGGATAGCAGGAAGTAATCAGCCAGCTCAGGAGTGTGATTTCCTTTGCAAATGATTTCTAGGTGGAGATGTGGCCAGTGCTTTTTGTTATACTAAAGGCAGTAGCCAGAAGCAGGGGGGGGGGAAATTAACTAGCCAGGAGCAGCATAAAAAAATTAACTATGACAAGGTGAGCTAATTAGCAGAAGCTATCAAGATAGAGTGATAAGATGTGATTAAAGACATCTTTAAGCCACTTCCAGGCCTCTCCCTTCTGGAGAAGTGGCTAGGAATGCAGAGGTGGTTTCATTACACCCTCCCTGTGGGCAGCCAATTCCAAGTCAAAACCGACTGCAACCTCTCACATTTTCCAGGAGACTGAGCAGAGGAAGGTATCTTGCTCCCCCATCCTCCCATCATGCCTGCTGCACAAAGAACTGGAGGGGCATGGTAAGGCTGTCACGCAGCCTACATGCTAATATTTAGATTTTGAGAGAAGCTGCTTGTGTAGCATGTACTTTACCTTACAGATTTAGTCCTCTCCATCTAGCTAACAATTTAAGTTTGTTTATGGTGAGCATGTAAGGAAACTCTCAAAGAGGTGTGTTTGCCCCAGAGTAGAAGCACAGGTGGAAAAAGATGACTATGGCAGAGTACCGTAGCACTATGAGGGCAAAATTTGGAATAGACCTGAGCTCATTCAGCTCTCAGCTTTGTCCTCTGCCTGCAGAGGCTCCAGCCACAAAATTACATAGGAGTGCTGTGAATAAAAGGCAATGCCCAGCCCTTGGAAGGGGACCCAAAAGGGGGCTCAGGAATGAAGAGATGAAAGGACAGCCTTCCATGGAAGAACACTAACCTAGAGGGCAGGTACGTTCTGATGCACAGATCAGTTTGGTTTAATGCATTTAAGCTTGCTGCATCAACACACCCCAAAGCCTTTATCTTGGTCCACAGCTTATATGATAAACAATACTTCTCTGGGAAGTAGTAAATATGGTATTTTCCACTTCTCAAGAACTGAAAGTTTTGTGATGCTGTAGACAGAAGGTACTATCAGTTATTCATGTGTCATTTTATATGTCAACATCCCATGCAAAGATACCCAGACTCCATCTTTATTATATACTGGCATTGAGAACGGAAATAAAAATCATGTTCGGTTAAATTATGCAAATGCAAGAGATAATGTCTAACATTTTCAGGTTAGTCACACGTGACTACACAGACATTCACTGGTGTTGCTATAAGTAGGCAAGAGACTTGCTAACAGTGCTGTACATGCGTATTTGGCTTTTAAGAATAACAGGAATTAAAGATAACTCAATAGTAAATGGAAGACGTTTTGTATCAGATGCGTTAGCATTGCAGGGAAAGCTTGATTTTCCTGTTTTTATTGGTTTTGTGCAAATTAAGTTCTTATCATTAACTATATTAGATTAACATTTTGGGGTGTGTCTTTTTAATTAAAAAAAAAGTAAAAAGAAAAGTAAACAAAGAAAAAAGAAAAAAAAATAAAAGAAACAATGCTGGCACAATGATGGCTGCTCTCAGACATAAAACATATGCAGAACAAATTGACCAAGGTAAGGGCTGCAGATTAGCAGGGGAAAGTATACTTCTGGTGATAATCAAGTGTATTTGTTTAATAACAATACTTGCTACTATTACAATAATCACCTAAAGTTTTGAAGTGCTCATTTCCTCCCTGTACTGTTTGCCACTTCAGGAGGTGTGGGTACTGTTGAGAACAGAGAAGATAAGAGCAATTACAGAGATTAAAGGAGAACTTCTCAGTAAGGGAGCCCAGCTATGGTCAGTGGGAACAGTAGATGGAGAGCAGCTCTGGCAGGACATGGTGGGAAGCAGCTCTGGCAGGACTCTTGTGGTGGGATGGGAGGCAGATGCTCACTCAACAGGTTAACTCATTGACAAAGAGTGCAAGGTCTTGTACAGGTGATGCTTTTGGTGTGATATTACCAAATATTTGGTAGTTTTGGTGGTTTGCCATTGGCTTGAGGAAGACTCTGGAAAGAGCGCTCCAGAGGTTCAAGGCTGAGAAGAAGGGTTTGACCTACATGAGAAACAGACTCCTAGAGCACATCCAGTGAATCAGAGCCTTGGTAATGCTATAAAGCCCACTTGTGATTCCCAGTGTAAGCTCCTATGCAGCCGAACACTACACCAGTCATTAATTTGGATCCTGAACAAGAAGTAGCCCACTTCTCTTTCTTCTCAAGTAATCCTTTCTACCTAGAGGTCTGACAAAGGGACATTTGACATGCAGTGAATCTCTGGGGAGAACCGAAACACAGGACTTCCCTCATGTGCTGAAGCACTTGTGTTTCATTAAGAGCTTGACACAGGTTTGGCCCCTGACCCCAGTTTTATCCTAAGGGGATCGTAAAGTGTCC
The DNA here is from genome assembly GCF_027477595.1 of Haemorhous mexicanus. NCBI lineage: Eukaryota > Metazoa > Chordata > Aves > Passeriformes > Fringillidae > Haemorhous > Haemorhous mexicanus. The sequence goes on along the minus strand of NC_082381.1, from coordinate 78,719,800 downwards.
AAAGATGGCAGTGGACTGGTACCCACCTTCAGCCCGGGGGAAACTGAGGGGAGACACCACTGCAGTTACAACTTCCTCAGGAGGGGAAGAGGAGCAGCAGACACTGATTTCTTGTCTGGGGTGACAGTGTCAAGGTCTCAGGGAAAGGCTTGAAGATGTGTCAGGGAAGGTTTGGGTCTGATATCAGAAAAACGTTCTTTCCCGGAGGATGGCTGGGCACTGAACAACTCCCCAGGGCAGTGGTCACAGCCCCAAGCCTGACAGAGCTCAAGAAGCTCTTGGACAATGCTCTCAGACATGCTGTGACTCTTGGGTTGCGCGGTGCAGGACCACGAGCTGGACTCTGACGATCCATCCTTGCGGGGCCCTTGCAACTCGGCATATTCAGTGACTCCGTGGCTCCCCGCACCCCTCCAGGGACACCCTGAGCCAGCAGAGAGGTCGCCCCTCACCGCCGCCCCCGCCCTCCCGTCCCCTCACAGCGGCTCCCGGGCGGGGGCGGGGCCGAGCCCCCTCCCCGCGGCCCTCAGCCCCCGCCGTCACGTGGCCGCCGTGTCACGCCGCCCTCCCGCCCCATCCCGCCCCTGAGTGTCCCGGGGCGCTCGGCGCCGCCGCTCCGCCCTTCGGCAGCGCCGCGGATTGCTCGGTGCGCGGCTCCCGGCACAGCCGCGCCGGCGTAGCGGGACGCGGGCGCTCCATGAGGTGAGGGCGCGGCGCGGGCGGCGGGCGCGGCTCCGTGCGCGGCTCCGTGCGCGCTCGGCGGCGGCGGCGGCGGGCGCTGTGACTGGGGCTTTGTGTGCGGCGCCCACCTGCTCCCGCCTCCGCCGCCCGGCGCGGGGGGCTCCGGGCGCTGCCCCGGCGGAGCCCGGGCGGGGAAACCTCTGAGGGGCGCGGCGGGAGGGAACTTCTCCCTTCTCTTCGCCGGGCGCTGCCGGAGCGCCCCGTTTGCCCAGTGTGGGGGAGCGGGGAGCAGCGGAGGGACGAGCTCGTGAGTCGCTGCCGCTCGACTGTTTATTTTCATTAGTCTATAATTTATGTTTTGTTTGCTCTGTTTTGTTTTGTTTTCTTCTCAAGATGCGTGGCGGGCAGTGACAGCTGCTCGTGGGGGTGAGGGATGGTACCGCCGGTTGGCTGCCCTGCAGCCCTGCCCGCCCGCAGAGGGGGCTCCGCGGGTCCCTCGGCCCCGAGCGGAGCCGCCCGAACCGCCCCGGGGTCGGGGGTCCCTGACAGAGCGCGTCCGGCTGAACCCCGGCAGCGGCTGTGCCCGTCCCGGGGCGCCCTCATGGGGATGAAGTCCTCCCCCAGCGGGACCCTCAGAGTCTTCCCTCCGACCAGAAGGGTGGCCCGGCTGTCCCGGTGCTCTCCCCGGGCGTTTGGAGCCCGTGGAGGGCAGGGTCCTGCCGGGCTCCGCTGGTCCCCCCGCCCCGCTACCGGCCGCGGATCCCCGTACCCCGCGGGCCCGCGGGGGCTGCGCCTTCCTATGGCAGCGCAAGCTTAAAAGATCCAGATTTTCTGTTGCCGTTAAAAAAAAATTTAACTACTCTGCTTTAGGAATAGTATCGAGTTTAATTGGGAACCTGTGCTTCTAACTTCTCGCAGGGCTTGCGGAAGATTTATCTTCCTCTTGTACAGCGTTTAGCAGCACAAGCCTTCTGCTGTTGCCACTTGTGACATTCTTAACTTTCCCCTTGTGAAAAGAGAGCGCTTTAACAGCGTTGCAGGATCTCTAACGAATTCTCCCATTTGCTTCTATTATAAATATGAATGTGCTTACTACAGCACTGATATAAAACACTTAGTCTACTACTACTTTTGTAGAAGCTGAAGTCTCTTTTTTCCTTTTTCTTTTCTTCTCCTCTACCCTAGCAGGTTGTAGATTAGCTGTGTCATTAAAAAAATAAATATATCAAATGCCAAAAATTACACATAAATCATGTTAGAAAAGTTTTCTGGTGTCCAGGATTAACTAGGAGTAACTGAATTTAGTAAATATCTGTCAATGACCTGCTTGGCTCTTGTCTTGGGATACTCATGGAGAGCTGTGAATGAGATTTTATTTACTTATAGAATTGCATAACAGCCATATGAACCAGAGTGAAAGAGCATTTTGGATAGAACAACACATCGTATGAGCTCAGGGTCCCCTTGATTTGAAGCCAAGCTCAGTGTCAATAAGTCACTGTGCAGTAGCAGACACCCATCCTTCCAATCTCTAAAAGTATTGGCCCTCTGCTATTCTTTTCCCCTTCCAAGAGCACATCAATGAAATGCTACCTCCTCCCCTCTATTTCCCTGAAACAAGAAATTGATGGATAACATCAAGTGAAGAAGAGACTAGATGGGAGGCTGCTCATCTCATGAAGTGATGTAAGCATTTCATCACTTGCTTGCCTCATATCTTTGGTTTTGTGGTTTTTTTTTTTCTTTCTGTATGTTCAGTTTTCCTTCTCCCCCTCTCTGATGGCTTCATGCCTTTTTTGAGGGAGAAGCAGTGATTGGAGAAACATGAAAGCTTGTTCTTGTGTAAGATGTTGGTAATTTCTACATCCTGTTGCAACAATACTCTAATCACATTCCTTTTGGGAGTTGGTTGTGGTCTAGTTCTTTTTGCACAGGGATAGTGCTTGAAATAAAAATAGAGAAAAAAACCCAAGGGAAACTAGAACAAATTCAAAGCTTTAGTGCCTTGTTTAATGGCAGACTTAGTAGAGTATTAAAAATTCCAGGGTTGAAGCACAGCAATCCATAGCATCTTCTGGAGTTAGAGATTTGAGCAGCTGGCTCCTGCTATGTGTGTACCTCTTGCATGTCTGAGAAGCCTGCCTGCTTGCCAGCATTTTTTGGAGCTTCTAAGTGCCTTTGTATGCATACAGGTGATAGCTCTGTGTTTGAGGTCACTTGCACTTTGCTTTCAGAGTTGTCAAGCCTGCTGTTTCTTATATTTAGAGTCATCTGATCATGGGCTTTCAGTGTTCAGAGGAAGTAATGCAAACAGGTATAATTCTGGTAATATATAATATATAATTCTGGTAATATATAATATATAATTCTGTCCGGCTGCCAGAGACATGCCAGTCTGAACTCTGGGGGCAGCTGAAGCTCTCCCTAGCACTTTGGACTAGCTGACAGTGCAGGTACTTGCCAAGGACTACAGGAGTGAAAGAATGCATCCTTCCTTTGTGTTGAGGTCCTGAGCAAGATGGCCAGTAACACTTGGAGGTGATGGAGATGGCCTGTGTGCTGAACTTGAGATGGTCACATCTTAGGGAGAGCCTCATGGTTAGTGCATTTTCCTGGGAAGATTTAGGTCTTGACAAGTCCTTCCTCTGCAGGCAGAATGCTGTAGTAATTTATGTACATTTTCTAAAGCTGTCATAGTCTTCTTTTGGTTTTCTGCCTGGAAGCCATTGCCAGTGCTGAAAATACTGTAAAACAAGATGAGTCTTATTTTTTCCCTCCCACATGAATCTGTTGGTAGAGGAGAGAGAAAGCCAAATTTGTTCAGTCATTACGACACGAAAAGAATTTGTGTGCTAGTCTGCCTGTGACTCTGTAACTTCAAGGAGTTGGGCATATTCCATTTCTTTTCTCATAACTTTTGAGAGGCAGGGAGCTACTGTTAGTTCTTGCAGATGTCTGACTTCCCAAAGGCACTTCGGAACACCCTGAATTATCTCTTCAGAGTTTTGATTCTTGAGTACTTCTGAGGACCTTGTTTACAACTACTTGCCTGAGACACCAGCATGTTAACTCTAAGGGATATGTGAAGATTCCTAAGTTTATGAAGGCTGGGAGAAATATCTTAAACACTGTATCTTCTTCTTCAGTATTTATACAGCACCTAGTGCTGCTGCTGTTGAATATGAATTTCAGAAACCTGAATATAATCAGAAAAAAAAATCACTTGATTATCATTAAGATCACAGAATGGCTGAGGTTTGAAGGAGCTTCTGGTGATCATCTAATCCAACCCCTCTGCCAAAGCAGGTTCAGCTAGAGCAGGTTGCACAAGATTGTGATCAGGAATGTTTTGAATATTTCCAGAAAAGGAGATTCCGCCTCTCAGGGCAGCCAGTTCCAATGCTGTCACCCTCAAAGTAAAGAAGTTCTTCCTCATATTCAGATGGAATCTCACGTGTTTCTGTTTATGCTCGCTGCCCCTTGTCCTGTCACCAGGCATGCCTAAAAGTGTCCGACCCCATTCTCCTGACACACATCTTTAAAATATTTGTAAGCATTCATAGGATCCCCTTTCAGTCGTCTCTCTCCAGGACAGACAAACTGAGCTTTCTCAGCCTATCCTCGTGAGAGAGATGCTTCAGTTCCCGAACCATCTGTGTCCCTCCACTGGACCTTCTGCAGAAGTTCTTTGCCTTTCTTGAGCTAGGGAGCCTGGAATTGGACACAGCGCTCCAGATATGGCATCAGCAGAGCAGAAGAACCTCCTTCAGAGTGCTGTCCACATTATTCCCAAAGCACACCAAAATACAATTGGAATTCTTGGCCACAAAGACATACTGCTGGCTCACATTTAACTTGTCCACCAGGACTTCTGGACAGAGTTGGATTTCAGCAGGCTAACCCCTAACCTGTGCTGGTCCCTGAGCTGCAGCACCCCACACTTGCCTTTGTTAACTTTATGAGGTTCCTCTCTGCCCAGCTTTCTAGCCTGTCCAGATCTCATTGAATGGCAGCATCGATACCATTCCACAAATATCATTTACTAAATGTGGGTGTTAATCTTGCTGATGTCCTGCTAATTTATAGCACTGAGAGTCTTCCAGAGTTGAAAAGATCTGAATTTTTAGTGCTTTTTATTGAAGATTGGAAACACATGAAATTCTAAATTTTTGATAATATTAAAAAAGATGCTCAGTTTTCATCAGCTAAAGTATTTGCCCAAAAACTTGGTAGCTGAGAAGGGGAGCTGTGTTATCAGCATGGTCTCTGAAGGTATTTCTAGATTAAAGCAAGCTCTGGTAGGGTACCCTTCCAAGGTGTTTATGGGAGTGGGACTTGTCAAGTGTCTCAGGTAAATTGCTTTGATATTCTTGTCTTTCTAATTTCACCCCTAATAGGTGACTGCTCTGCCGTAGGCTGTTTCAGAACATTAATCCATAAAGTCTTGGATATATCTCCTCATAGATTTAATGTTGCAACTGTAAAGTTTGTTGTGTTTGATGATTCTGAAGAACATCAGGTTGAATGGTTGATAATAGAATACTAGGAAGGAAGTATAAAGAAGTACTAGCTGTTGTTATCCATATAGGCTTCTCATTTAAGAACTGACATTTCAGAAGTGGGACTCTAAGACATTTTCTCCATTGCTAATTGTAGCTAGATGTTTTATTTCCAATCTCATCCAGTTGAGCTGAATATTGAATGTAGAAAAGTCTTCAGGACTGCACCATATCTTATGTATGATCAAACTAAAAAAGATTATCTCAAAATTAAGAGCTGTGCAATGGTGTGTGTGCACTTTTGTTTGAGAGACAGGAAAACTGAAGGCAGAGAAGGAGCATTAGTATGTCCCGGTTCATTCAACAAGTTTTGTCTCTTTTGTTGTGCCTGAGTGTGTGTTGATAGACACTTCCAGACAAAAGAATGAAAGTGGGACTGGAATAAAATCGTGTGTAAGGAGTGAATGACAAATTTACCTGGACTTAAAATTTAAGTAAGAGTTTTGCCAAGAGGATTTTTCTCTAACCTACTCCTGTTCATTATGTGTAAGGCCTTGTTGGTGCTAACTTTCTTCTGGCTGTCTAGAGCTGCATTTGAATACACTGTTTAAACAAACTTCCTGTATCCCCAGACTGACCATCTTGTCTGGGTTTATATTTTCTGTATGGCATCCTCAGAGGCTGGTACTGCTTCAGCTGAATCCATTAAAAGAAAATTCAACATTTGCAAATTCTGAATATCAAAGGAAGTGTAAGAGTAAAGAGTTGGTACAAAGTGTCCTGGAGAGAGGAGCAATAGCTGTAGGTTTGTTAGTGTTGCATCATCTATGGCGCTCTAACTTCTGGACTCAGATGCTTAAATTTGTACAGTTCAGCACATCCTTGCCAGTGATTTGTGAGCAGATAGAGGGACTGCACTAGGTTACCCAAGGCCCTTGCTATCTCTGATGTCGGATTCTGTTTAGAGTGGGATTAACGGTATATAAATCACTCCCACTCTTGTGTAGTGCTTGGGCTTCTCAGTGCATTTTTCAGGGTGTTTTCATTAGTAAGTAATAGTAGATTAACCAAGCCAAGAATTATTTGTCTTTATAGGTAACACTGAGTTTATAAAATTCTGTTCCATTTGTCTTTTCCTATGATAGCAGGGTGGGTTACTCAAGATGGAAAAACTGAGTTGTGCTGATAAAAGAGCAGGGAAATGTTCCTGTAGCTTTTGGTCACAAAATATGTGCTTCTCTGATTTGGCCTGAGAAATGGAAGAACATGCTCAGCTGGATGGAAATAGGAAGTAGTCAGGGGAGGTGGAGTGTAGGATGGATTATTGTTTTTTAGGACAGAGTGGGCTTGCTGTATTTATGTGGGAGCAGCTGGAGAGGCTGAGCAATGGCTAATGCCTCCAGGCAGTGCTGTGTCTTTGGCCATGTTAAAGAGCAGCTTGGGTTGGAGCACATTCTTGGTGTTGTGTAGGTCAGGGAAGCTCAGGGACGTGAAGCATTTGTGAAGTTGGATACTGAAGATGATCAGCAGAAGGGACGCATTAGTGTTGATGCCTCTGGCTGCTTTGCAGTGCTGGCTGCTGCTAGGCTCTGCTTCTGGGTCAGAGCTGGGCTTGTGGTTTAGAAGGTGATCATCCAGAGGGTAAATGATGGTGTGCTTTGGGGGAAGATGCTTCTGGGGCCCCTTATTTTCCTTATGAGAGTAGGTATAGTCACAAAAAGGAGGGTGTGAATGTGTAGCAGCAGGAGAACTCTTCCACATTCCAGATTCTTTTTTCATTTCCCCCACACTTCCATGTGTGTTGCCTAGAGTCTGTAAATCTTTCCTGTAATCTTTCAAGGTTGAAAAAGTTTTTTTGGAGTGTTTTTGGGAGGGAAAGGGGAAATTAGTTGAAACATTAGTCATGCTTTGCTGGGAAAGAGCTCTGTGTGAGATGGAGGCTTCTCAGGGTGTTCTGAAAGAGGTGTAAGATTTTTGAGACATAAATTAATTGAATTCAGCACTTATCAGTGAGGAGTGACTCATTAACATGAACACTGTGCATAATATAAGGTTTTACTGTAAACTTCTGGTCTTGCTTAGGGAAACTAAGTCTTTTCCTTGTTGCATCACTGGATTTGGGCCTGCTCAAGGACTTAATTGTAACATTGTTTGAAAGGCCTTGCTTTGATTTTAATGCAATTTAATGAAAGGGGGAAAATGTCAGTATTGTTGTTTACTGTGGCTTGCACAAATCTCCCTATAAATCAGTGGGGAAGATTATCCTAATCTGTTTCCTACATTTAAACCTAAATATTGTATTGTGTATTAAAACACAGTTGCAATGAAATTATTGAGGCCAAAGATTGCCACCACTTCAATGTCTCTTGTTCTAGCTAGCTAGGTTTACCACCTACCTAAAGATGTTTTTTGTGGCTTGTATTCCTCAGGGCTGTTTCTTGACATTAAGCTAAAGGAAGATGAGATAGAGGACTAGATATTTAATTTTGGAGCTAATGGTTAAAAGCACGTGATCAGCATTAGCTGTTGAGAATCCCTGGAGTTAAGCACTTATCTGCTGCTAACTTGCTGCAGCCATAAAATGACAGCACTCAGTATTTATTACCACATTTGTTCTGAAAGCAGAGAAATGCCACTATTAGTACAGATTGCTTCTTGTAAATACCTGTGATTCATTGCAGAAATATTGTTTTGAAGTGTCTTGATGCTCCCTGGTGAATTTCTAGTAGTCACTTCCTATCTTGTAAAACAGGAGAGTAATTTTCATGGCGCTTCCTTTATCCCCCCTCTGGCAAATGAACAGTTGTCATAAAGCTCCACCAAATCAGGATGCTGACCTCCTTTTGCATCAATTCCAATAATTGCACCCTTTGAGAGGGGACTTCCTCCTTTAAACAGTGACAAGAAAAGGCAGCCCTCACCACTTCATGCATTTTTATCTCTACAGTGGAAGGATTATGGGCATTATGATGCACAAACTGTAATCTGAATGTTTGTGTTTAACTACATTGTATGGAAAAAATACAGATGTGAGAAGCACACTAAGCTTGAGAATGCTGTTTTTGTGTGCTTGAGCATGCTTTTTTAATTATGCTGAGGATTTGAGTTTCACATTCAGTGTATAGAATGTGCTTTTTCTTTTCTCACAAGAGGGAGAATAATGTATTAGGAGTGCTTGCAAAACTTGTTAATTAGACTCTCCTACAGGTTCCTCAGAGAAGAGGGTCCAGCTTTGCAGCTGCTCCATGTACCTTCAAGGAGTTTTCTTCTCTCCCACAGCCTTGTAGTTTGTCTTCCTTGGGAGCTATAATAAATCTTTTGTCCATAGGAGCCAAAAATGCTGAGGGAGTGGGAAGGGGAAAGACAGCCTACAGCAGTCAATTCTTTGGTGAGGAAAGATTTCTTGTTTTCAATTCCCTGTGCACGGGATTTATTTATACTTCATTAACCAGTCCAATGAAACAGTTTGCTTTTTTTAGTCAAAGTATATTTAAGTTATAAAATACAAAGTCCTGTTAAGTTTTGGGTTTTGAGGGATAGTGCATAAAGTTTCACACCTTTAAAATTTCTTTACATTGTTCTTTTTTTTTCTTAAAATTTGGGGGGGGGTTGGTTAGGTTTGGTTTAATTTGGGGTTTTTTTGCTGGTGTGGTATGTAAAGAAAGCTAGGTGTGTAATGGAATTTGTCTTGTCTGTACCCTGGCATTTGCAGTTCTCATCATCCTTGATGTTACTAGAGGATAATTTAGGAGATTATTGGGCTCTTGCTGAGGTTCAGGCTCCTTTCCAGTGCAGATTATGACAGCTGTAACTTAAAAACTTTCTCAAAAGTTTGGGTAGGTGTAGCAGAAACAGAATGGTATACTTCTCTCAAAGCAATCTAAAATAATTCCTTCTTTTTGATTGTTCAGGTTTTTTTTTTTTTTTTGGGTTTTTTTTTTCCTTTTCTATTTTACAAATACTCCTTTCCACCCAGGAAAAAGCTAAGAAATTTTCACCTAGGTCAGGCAGTGAAAAGGTTCTGCAAAATCTATTTTCTTTCATTCTTTTTGTCTGCTAAAGAATTAAAAAACCACAAACCCATTCTCCTTGTGATTAAATGCAAGAATTTTGAATGAAATCCCTTGTTCATGTACCTGGACGCAGTCAGGGTTCTGACTTGACTTGAAAATGACTGCTTAATTAGACTTAGAGTAATTTAATTCAATTTAATGTTTTTTTAACAACATAGCCCATCCAGATTACCTTCTGCTACCTACTGGAAAGGCGTAGCCTGTGGGAAATATGTTTGTGTGTATTTAATGTATGGGATTTTTTGTTTGTTTGTGGGGTTGTTTTTTGAAGAAATGTACTTGAGTTTTGAGTTTGTCTTACATCGCTGTCAGATAAATATGGGGTTGAACTAAATAACATGTTTACTTAGCACTGATTGCTATTCCTGAATGGTAGTTAGGGCTGTATTTTGTGGAAGCATTCATATGCATATATATTCTACTAACAGTGTGCTGTATAGTTGGATTTTTAAAACTCATAGTAGAGTCATCATGTAGAACATAGCAACTTGCCTTTAATAATGAGATGTACTTTTATGAAACAGCTGAATCTCACTTTGGTTATCAAACTGTAGTCTACTGTTTCTGTAGAGTGATGTGAAACATAGTGACCCTGCATGACCTATTTGAATTTATGCTTCAGTCCCTATTTCAGTTATTTTGAATTTATGCTTCAGTCCCTATTTCAGTTATTTATTTATCTGACTAGACTTGTAAAATTTTTTCTACTTTTTTTTCTAGGGTGGAGAGAGGAAGTTTATACAGCTGAACATCCTTAACTTTAAACTGTTCCTTCAGAAAGAATTTGTATAGCAGCTAAAA